>NC_140086.1:30253297-30773531 GCF_964237585.1 Gallinula chloropus | reverse complement strand
CAGACTGCAAGTCCTTCCAGGAGTTTGCTCCAATGCAGATCACAGTATCTTCCATATGTCTCCACCCACTCCAGCAAGAGGCCTCTCCACAGGCTGCAGCTAGGGTCTCTGCTCCCCATCATCATCCATGGGCTGAAAGGGGGACAACCTGCTCCACTACAGTCTACTCCACAGGCTGCAGGAGAATCTTTCTCTCCAGCACCTGGAGCACCTCCTCCCCCCCCAGCCCCTTCACTGGCCTTGGTGTCTGTACAGTTTCTTACATCTTCTCACTCCCTCCTCTGGTGGCAAAAAGTGGCTGCTAACATTTTTTTCCTCTTAAATGTGATTCAGACTGGCACTTTTACCATAGCTCATGGGCTTGGCCTTGGTCAGCAGCAGTTCTGGCTGGTATTTACTTTGTCAGGCCTAGCGGAAGGTTCTAGCTGCTTCT
Source organism: Gallinula chloropus (assembly GCF_964237585.1). Lineage (NCBI taxonomy): Eukaryota > Metazoa > Chordata > Aves > Gruiformes > Rallidae > Gallinula > Gallinula chloropus. The sequence goes on along the minus strand of NC_140086.1, from coordinate 30,773,098 downwards.
TGCAGAAGTCACCCTAGCAGCCACCCTCTTCCACCAGAAACCCGCCATGCAAAACAACAGGCTATGATAAAATAGAAATGTTGAAGAGATTTATGGAGATGACATAGATTGGTAAATGCTTAGCAAGGTCCCACACTTGAGAATGATAATCAGCATGCACCAGGCCTAAATCTCACATTAATCAATGTTGCTGTGATTCATTCTTCCTTGAATAATTAACAAGCAAATAAGTTTTTACTACAAAAGCTTTTGTTTTATGAATTTCTTGTTTTCTTAGAAAAACATCTGGAAACTACAGAGTGATCATTTACTGTCCTTATTACTCACTCAAAGAACTCAGATGTTAAAAGTCATAGAGTTAAAAAGCAAAGTAGGAAAATAACTATATAAATAATATGACTCAAATATATGTTTCAAGGAATAATTTGCTTATCATTAATAGAGTATTAGTTGAATACTTAAAAAAAACAAGGGAAAGATATTGAAATATGTCATCTTTGTAGTCATCAAAATAGTGTTAAAATTCATGGCCAACATGTCTATCCAATAGGAGTATCAATATTTATATTTTATATAATTTAATGTATGAGCTCTTTTTGTTATTGTTTTAATGATAAAATGATTTAGTATATATGGGCCTGTCTTCATAATGCATTTTCTTGTGTTTTTCCTTTTTAATATCATTTGATCACATTATGTAAAAGATATTATAGCCATTATGTCAAAGCATTAATGTCATGGGCAGAATAATGTCAGTTTTTATTAAAATGTTATTAATACACATTTATTTTAATGTCTTTACAGAAAGAACTCTGGAATATTAATAGCCCTACCTTATCTTTATATTACATGCTGTGTATTGTAGAATGTTCCAGATATGAATCAGAGAAGTCTTTAATCTTGATTTTAAAAATAACTTGTGACACAAAAAAATAGTTTAAACTTTCATTTGTTCTACATTATTTGGCAGCAACAGGTCAGGGAAATTGAACTAATACTTCACAATAGGTTGGTAACAACAAAATGGAGTGGAAATAGTAAATTTTCCATTCCCTGCATGGAAGGCATCTAATTCTTTGTGCAAACAGGTTGGTCCCAGCAACATTTATCCTGCTTGATGTTGATGAATTTATCTCATGTCTGGAAAGATTACACATAATTGATAAAATGGACAAGGCTGTATGATAACTAGCACTGAGTAACAAATAAATAACAATTTATTTAGCAGAATTAAATTATTCCAGAACTTTTTTTTTCCCTCCCCAACTGTGGACAATTTATTCAGTGAAAAATATTTAGCATACTGGTGATTTGATCAGGATGGAGTGACAAACCTGTTGCATCAACTGCTGATGGTCAGGGCAAGTCATGTTGCAGGATACAAGCTTTGAGCTAGGAGCTGGTATTTCCAGCCTCCCCCAGGAAGGGAGACGGCAGAATTTCAGGTCCAGATAGGAGCAGTTAGGAGAATGAGAAAGAGCCAGCTTTGGAGCTACCCTGGGTGGTGTGTCTTTAAGGAGAGGAATTGCAGTGCCAAGGAAGTAGTTTGAAAACACAGTTGAAGTTAAGTTACTTTAAAATTCCTATGAACATTTGTGAAACCTATTTATTTACTTGTAATTAGTCTTTTAAGCTTGCATCGCATCTTCTTTGAATATCTTCCATATATATTAATGCGCTAATCATGGATTATTTGAGAAGTGACTATTAAATGTGTTTGTATATTTTTAGAAAAGTGCAGAATAAAAAAATACTCTCTCATTATTTATTTGCATACTAAACAGGCCCCAAGACTGGTCTCAGAATATCATCTGTATAATTATAATATTGACTATAAGAACTTGGTAGTGGTTTGCCCCTGGCTAGAGGTCAGATGCCCACCAAAGCCATTCTATCACTCCCCTTTTCATATGGACAGGGGGGGAAATATATATGGAGAGGCTTAGGATTCAAGATAACAACAGGGAGAGATCATTCTGTAATCAGTGTAATGGGCAAAACAGACTCAACACAGAATAAAGGAAGAAAAATAGTTTTTTACACTATACCACACACCCACTGAAACCAGAGTCAGATGAGAAGTGCAACCAGTTCTCAAAGCACCTCCCCCCACCCCTCACTTCTTACCAGACTTGACTTTAGTCATGATTTTACTCCCATCTTCCCCCCTTGCAAGGAGGGGCAGGGAATGGGGGTTTCACTCAATTCCTTCCAAGTTGTTTTCCTTCTTAGTTGGGGGGACATTCTGCACACCCTTCCCCTGCTGCAACATGGGGTCCCACCCATGGGAGACAGTCCTTCACGAACTTCTCCAACGTGAGTCCTTTCTGTCAGGGCATCATCTCCTCACCAACTGCCGCAGTGCAGCACCCTTCCATGGGGTGCTGACGGTTGGGCTCAGGCTGTTCCAGCCTGGTCCCCCACAGAGTCACAAGTTCCCCAGCAAACCTGCTGTGGCATGGGTCAGTCTCTCCATAGGCTGTAGATGGAATCTCTGCTCCCCATTACTATCCATGGGCTGCAAGGGCACAACCTGCTTCACCATGGTCTTCTCCACAGGCTGCAGGGCAATCTCTCTCTCCAGCACCTGGAGCGCCTCATTCTTACCCCCTCCCCTCCCCTCCACCTTCTTCACTGACCTTGGTTCCTGCACGGTTTCTTACATCTTCTCACTCCCTTCTCTGGTGTCAAAAAGCAGCTTCTTGTGGTTTTCATTCTCCTATATGTGATTCCCAGAGGTGGTGTGACCATCGCTGATGGGCTTGGTCTTGGTCAGCAATGACTCCGACCTTGAGCCGGCTGGTGTTTGCTCTCTGGGGCCTGGAGAGAGTGTCTTGCTGCTTCTTGCAGAAACCACTCCTGCAGCTCCACCCTTCTCCACCAGAACCCAGCCACGCAAAACTATGACAACTTGGCAGACAAAAAAATCCTTTTTTGCTGTATTATAAAATGAAATAATTTAATGTTTTATATAAATGATGGTGGAAATTAAACTTGAGTTTAAGAACAATTGGTTTTTATCTTCCTTATACTTTTACTTGCTGTGGAACCTGTGTAAAGTCTATGCGGTGATATTCATGAATAATCTTCACAGGCAACATTTTTGGTGATATTTTTTTCTAGACTAACAAATAACAAAAGTAGTAAACTACTACAGTCTGTGTGACTGACAGTATAACAGCAAAAATTCATAGTTTGTTTTTATTGAAGACAAAGAGGATAGAAATACAGGACCTGTGTTGGTTCTTGGTTTACTTTGTCTAGATACAAACAGCTGCCAAATCCTAGAAATGGGAAGCTGACTGTATTCCTATTTTATCCCTCCTTTGTATAACTTTTGAACTGATGACTGAGAGGGAACAGTCATTTCCCAGTTGGATGCTTAACTTTAATGTTTGGATTTCTCATTTTTGTGTTTCCATGCATATCCCATTTCTTCTCTGTGGTATTTACTTTTTAATTAATTTAAAAAGGAAAAAAAAGTACACTAGGTTATTACAGGCTACATAATGCATATGCTTAATATTCTGTACAATATATTTTGTGAATAAATCCTCCCAAAAGAAAGCCCCTGTTGGATTAATAGTAAGCTATACACATTTATTAACTTTCAAATAAAAATAGTCTGTCAGTCTTTTCATGGGCCTTTCTTAGAAAATGAGGGCAGAAAAAGGAAATCAGAAGTTGTCTAAACGATTATGTTCAAAACTATCCTGTGTCAGTATATCCTAAGACACAACACCAAAGGGTTTTCAAGCAGATCATATTGTTCTTTCATATTGAAGACCATATTTTTCTTCAACTTCAACCCAGTGGTGAGTTACAGTTTCCTTAAATATTAAATTAGCTGTCACACAGATAATAAAAATCATAGAATCGTAGAATGGTCTGGGTTGGAAGAGAACCCAAGGATCATACAGTTCCAAGTCCCTGCCACAGGCAGGGACACCAACCTCCAGGGCTGGATCTACACAAGGCTGCCCAAGGCCCCATCCAACCTGGCCTTGAACACCTCCAGGGATGGGGCATCCACCACTTCTCTGGGCAGCCTGTTCCAGTACCTTACCATTCTTTCTGTAAAAAAACTTCCCCCTTATATCTAATCTAAATCTTCCCTTCTTTAGCTTAAATCCATTCCCCCTTGTCCTGCCATTGTCTACCCTTAAAGAAAGAAGTAAGCTCAAGAGATCTGAGAGAAGTCTTACAATACAGGTTTTATAGCTCTGCAGCTGAATGCTTAACCACAGCTTATTATTTCACAGCATCTCACATTGTTGACATGGCTGTTGCTGGCTGGTGAGCTATGATGAATCTCAATAGCTGGAGGATTTAAGAAATATGACATTTTACGTGCTATTTATAGTGCAGATATTCTAGTATGTTTGATTGCTCATTAATACGAGAATACAGCTCTGTGTTCTTTATTGGCAAGATTTGTGTGGGGCCAGAATTTTTATCTAGGCAAAAGATAGCATTAAATTCTGTAACTGATAAATATTTCTGTGTAGATTTCACTTTTTGATATTTCATATTTTCAGATTATTCCCTCTCATTATTTAGTAGAAAAATACCTCTTTTTTTAGATCTGGCTTTTTTTTCTTTAATAATTTCTTCTATGCTATTGCAAGAATTTATTTACTATAGTTTATTGCACAAAAGGAACCCTCTCCCTTTACATTTTTCCTGCAATTCTACTGATTATGCTGTATTTTATTAGTGACTCCACATACATTTGACTATGCCTTTTATTCAGATCTGATCTGTTGTTTGCTCAGTCTGTTCATGTACACAAACTGATCTATTCAAAGCTCATTTGTTTTGAAGTACTAGATATTTAGTATTACATTCAAGTTTACCTTTTCTCCTGAAAACTGTAGTTACTGTAAATATTGAATACCACTTTTCTTGCAAAATGCGAGAAGATTGATGCCTTCACTTCCACTTTTCTGCAACACCTGACATTAAATATATTTCAAAATGCTCTCTCAGTGTTTTCCAGTTCTATGCAATGTTATTACAACACTTCCTGAAATGCTATTTTTCATTTTTTTTTGGTTTTATTCGTCTCACAGAGTTAGATATAGGGAATCAGCAGTTAGGTGCTGTGAGCAGAGCCCAGATTTTGTTTTGTCGTTATGACTTAATGAAGTTTTGCATCTTCTTTCAGCTCTTATGCAAAGATGGTTTGTAGTTCTGTACTTCCGTGCAATACTGCCTAAAAGCCCCATTCAGCAGTAGGACAAGAAAGGTATACACAAACACTAAGATGAGATGACTTTGTCAGCCAAAGTCACAGCTTGGCTTGGCATAGAATTATAGAACCACCTGGGTTGGAAGACTCTCTTTAGATCATCAAGTCCAACCATAGCCTAACCCTGACTAGTCCACCTCTAAATCATGTCCTTAAGGACTTCATCTACACGCCTTTATATACCTTCAGGGATGGTGACTCCACCACTTCCCTGGGCAGCCTAGTCCAATGCTTGACAACCCTTTCAGTAAAGCAATTCTTCCTGATGCCTAACCTAAATCTCCCCAGCTCCTTTTCCACCAGGCAGCTTTCCAGCCAGATCTGCCCCAAGCCTGTAGCATTGCCTGGGGTTATTGTGACCAGAGTGCATGACCCAGCACTTGGCCTTGTTTAACCCCATAAAGTTGGCCGCTGCCCATCAATCCAGCCTGTCCAGATACTCCTGTAGTGCCACACTACCTGCCAGTAGATCAATACTCCCACACAATTTGGTGCTGTCTGCAAACTTACTGAGGGTGCACTCGATCCCCTCATCCAGATCATTAATGAAGATATTAAACAGGACTGGCCCCAGCACTGAGCCCTGGGGAACACCACTTGTGACCTGCCACCAGCTGAATTTAGCTCCATTCACCATAAATCTCTGTGTCCAGAGGTCCAGCCAGTTTTTAATCCAGTGAAGAGTATACCCATCTATTTCATGAGTGGCTAGTTTCTCCAGGAGGATGCTGTGAGGAACAGTGTCAAAGGGTTTACTGAAGTCCAGGTAGACAACATCCACAGCCTTCCCTTTATCCATTAAGCAAGTCACCTTGTCACAGAAGGAGATCAGGGTAGTCAAGCACGATCTGCCTTTCACCCATGCTGACTGGGCATGATCACCTGGTTGTCCTGCATGTGTTGTGTGATGGTACTCAAGATGATTTGTTCCATCACCTTTCCCAGCATCAAGGTCAGGCAGACAGTCCTGTAGTTACCTGGATCCTCCTTCTGGTCCTTATTGTAGATGGGTGCCACATGTCCCAGCTTCCAGTCCAGTGGAACCACCCCAGTCAGGTAGGACTTCTGGTAAATAAGGGTTAGTGGCTTGGCAGGCACTTGTGCCAGCTCCCTCAGTACACTTGGGTGAATCCCATCTGTTCCCCTTTGACTTGTGTGGATATAAGCAGCTGAGCAGGTCACTAACAAATTCCCCTCAGACCATGGGGGCTTTGGTGCACTTCCCATCTTCATCTTTTCACTCAGAGGTCTGCAAATCAGGAGACCAATTGGTTTTACTACTAAAGGCTGAGACAAAAAAGGCATTAAGTACCTCAGCCTTTTCTTCTTCCTCAGTCACAATGGTTGCCCCTGCATAGGGGGCAAAGGTGGGAGATTCTCAGGGGCCCTCCTTTTGCTATGAACGTATTTATAGAATTTCTTCCTGCTATCTTTTACAGTAGTAGCCATATTGAGCTCTAACTGGGCTTTGGCCCTCCTTATTTTCTCCCTGCGTATTCTCACCTCAACCCTTTACTCCTCCTGGGTTACCTACCCTTTCTTCCAACAATCATATACTCTCCTTTTCTTCCTGACTTCTAGCCAAAGCTCTCTGTTCAGCCAGGCAGAGAAAGCTATGGCTTGCCTTTACTGCTCTTCCATTATCTAAGAATAGTTTTTGTTTCCCCACCACTTCTAATACTCTGATCCAACTATTGAGACTTTTCTTCAAGCATCGTCTTACACTGTTTATTCCTGATTAAATAAACTCTTACATTCCCCAAAACAGAAGTAATTTGAAAGTATATGGAATTAATACAAGTAATGGTCATGTTGATTATGTCTACAATGTTTCTGTCTCTCTGTTTTTGATGTAACTCTACTGCCTGTTGACTGTACATCTCACAGTGGGCCTGATTTACTCTTGTCTCTCTTTCTATTACAAGAAATATAATTTTTTTCAGTAACTATATTTCTGTTACTCTAATTTCTATGCCTGCTTATACTTTCTGTTTTACATTTTTAGCCTATAGCTCACTCAGGTTCCCATTATATCTTTTTCTGTCTGCACTGACAAGTGAGACTATCTGATCAGTAGTGAGATGAGAAAAAGAAAGTCTCATTAAAAAAGAAGAGGAGGATAGCTCAGGAGTCATAAAATTAAATGAGAAAGTCTTTGATTTATCTGGGGCTTGCAAACTGGCATAACTTTCAGCAGTTCTAACAGCTGGATAAGAAGCAGTTATCAACATTTAGGTCTTTTATGACTGTCCTAAATTGTTGTGAATGCAAAGATTTGTCTTTTACTAAGGAACAGAGGAACCATAACAGGCCTTGCTTTCTAAGGTAAATTTCTTTTGTGGTAATATTTTTTTCCTGAAAGTTACACTATGGTAGAGCTTATTCCTGTCTATATTTTCTCTAAGGTTCCCTCAGATTCAATGTCTGCACTTATTTCTGCTTGACAGGCCAGGATGAAATCATTCCAATATATTATTTGTTTTCTCCTGAGCGAGCTCCAGTGAATACTTGGCTCAAGCAATGCAATGACAGCAAGGCCTCAGCTAATTCTCCCTTTATGCCTTGTTGGCGGTCACTATAAATTACTGTAAGATCAATTTAATGAAAACCCATTGCTGCATCAAGTTCAATTCATGTCCAAACAGAACTGAACCCCCTTTGAGTCAATAGAACAGCATAAGAAATGCTAATAAGAATGTAATGCTATCTGGGGGGTGAACAGATGCATACTTGCTGTACCATTTGTGTCCAGAGTGTCATAGTGATTCTTTTGAAATTCCTTTCTGTTGGCATAACTTTTCATTCTCACTCTTGAAAAAATTTAAACCATTAATTTTCTGAGCTTCAGAGAATGGTTCACAAGAGATTTAGGCATGATCAGACAAGGTCCTTAGAATTTTTCAGGATTACTATTGTTTGTCTGTAAGACTTGCAATAAGAGAAAAGTTGTGTCTAAGACTGAAAAGTGGTGGGGAAATCACAGCTACACCAACATCAGGATCCACTTCATTAAAGTTGCCTGACTTGTCAAAGTCCGAGTTGGCCTGATGAAGTGAGTTCTGGATACTGTGACTTGACATGTATTAGATCTTTTCATCTTTCTATGAAAGCAGAGACCAAGGACTGACTTTGAATAGCACATGGCTTTTCCCATCTGGTTGCAGCCCAAAGGATGAGTACATTGGGTAAGTAGCCTAAGTAACAGTATGATAGAAGACTAGATAAAATGACATTTATTATACAGTGGGAATTAGAAAGGCAGAAGGAAGCTTCATTTCATCAGCAAAGTGCTGATGCTGCTAAAGGTTATAATTCTTGCTGATATGTTAACTACCTGCTGTATCCCTGTAAAAGAAATAAATCATAGTTACATGCATTTTAGAATATGTGGAAATTAATCTGTGTAAATCTGAATCTAAACACTGGCTCCTCTATTCTCCTATGGTCTCCCTTGATTCCAGTGGAGTTCAATGCAGAAGCTATTTGCCAGCATTAATCTGTGAAAATAATTAAGTCTGAAAGGGAGTACTATTGCTAGGAATATTTTTTTCCTCTCTCTTTCTGACAAGATCTGTGAAAAGGAAGGAACTCATATTGTGTCATTCATGCCTTTTCACTTTTTTCCAGAAATTTTCTTCACTTGACTCATCTTTAGGTAGATAACCAGTTTAAGATATCTTAATAGTAGTTTTTTAGTAAAGAGGAGACCTAACAGTGGTCTCCTTGGCTGATCAGCAATACTTTTACAACTGAAAGTTGAAACTGTTAGCATACCCTGGAAGTTTGGGTAAATTCCATACAGTTGAATAGAACTGATATAGCAATTCTGGGGTTATCATGGCTATTTCTTTGTCCATTAAAAGTGAACAAAATAATGTAAACATGACCCCAAAGTTATGATTTGGCAACTAAATATAAATGCCCTTATTTCCATAAGATCCAATGTGAAATTTCAAAGCAATAGAATTATTAATATTCTATGAATAAGAACAAACCTGGAAAAATTAAAGATTTTTAAATACATTCTTATCCTGGTGTTCAAGAAAATTTAGTTGGGCAAATGCTGCAGGCATTAAAAATGCAGATTTCTATCCTAATAAAGGATAACAGCTCTTTCCAAATACTCACAACCCATCCTGGAAATTCATATTTATTCAATCTATGGACCTGGTATATCCTTTAGTAAGCAGATTTTAGACAAAATAGATACAATAGTTACAATATATTTATAACCTTTCTAAGTCACTGGTTATTGATATGATGTGCTTTTATGGGTCTCAGATGCTTATGCTATTGGATGACTGGTCTCTTAAGAGATTATTTGAGTGTCCAGCATTCACAGTGAAATCAAGTAACCCTGTGAAAGTCCTTCTGCAACCTACTGTGTGCACAAACCTGGTAATCTTTTCAAAGTAATCTGTTTGTATTTGTATTCTCTAATCTATTAATTTATGACTGAAGCACTCAAATTCTTAATAGAAAAATAAATGAAATAAACATTGAAACCAAGATCCACTAAAAAGAAAGTGTTTGCAGTGTCTTTTTATCCTGCTAGAATTTCAAATGAAGAAGCAAAGGTAGGAAAATATACAAGAATGTGCCAGCGGTGTGGAGAGTGTGTCTGTGATAGCAATTTAATTCAGATCAGCAAAGAGCTTTGGAAATGAAATCCTTTCCACTTAGCCCACTTCATCTGGTCCCCACTCCATATGCTTGAGGTATGGATTTCTTTGGGATGAAACTTCACCGAAGGAGCTGCATCAAGGTGGCCTCTTGCTGTTACCGTCCTTAAGAGTGGTCTGACATAAACACTAAGCATGAAACATGACTGGTGTGGATACCAGGACTTCAGCACTGAATCTTTTGCTCTACTAGCCTACTTCTATCACACCACAGTAGTTGCCAAATTGGAAGTATCCTGATGATTTTAATGTTAACTGTTATCTAACAGAGAAGTGCTGTGTACTATTATTAGTCTTTGCCTTGGTAAGTCATACAAGGCTGGATCAATGTGAAACCTGTAATATATGAACCTTAAATAAAGCGCTAAATATTAAACATTATGTTTCTATCAGCCTATGTGCTTCCACATAGAGGTTGGTCAAACTCATCTAAATCTCCTTGGCCAGAAATACTTTGAACTTAAACCTAACAGGAGTATTGAAGTTTCCATTAATTCTAAATTCCACCTAGAATAAGAAAACACACAATTGAACCTTTTCCTGAAGTTTTCCTGTATTTCAGTAAGGATATTGTAGTCTGCAAATTACCTTGTCCACCTTTGTTAAAAACAGCAATTTACATTGATGTTTGATGAGAGCCGGTCTTCAGGAAACGATTTCAGAAAGTTCATGTGCAGTAGAGTTTACTAAACTGAAATAGATTTTCATTTGTATTTCTCATTTGGACAAATTTGCAAAGAAGGGAAGAGAGAACAACAACAAAAAAGAATGGACATAGACCATTATTTTTTTTCTGGAAACCATTACATATTGATTATTTTCAAGTATCTGTCTAGGAGCATTATGAGGAAGAGGTATGGGAAGATGATAATTGTTTAGGCTTTTTTTCTTGAAGCCCAACAATGAAAAAAAAATCTTTTACTTGTGAAACAGAAGATTTGCTTGTGAGGAATATGGAGGAAATTACCTCTTTTCATCATTTCTATAAAAAAAATGCAAACATGGTTTCTCTATTGAGTATTCCCTCAATTTTTTACTCTTCAGCCTGAAGCATATTTTTTCAGTAAAGCTAATTTGTGCTCTAAAAAATGAAACTTCTGTTTCTACTATAATTGCTGTATGAAATCAGAAATATAAATGTTCAACTGCATATATTAGAAGACATAGAGGCTTGCACACTGTTTCTTTTACGTCTTTGTCCATATAGGAAGATTATGTAGCTACTATCCTCAATAATTTAATATTATTATATAAAGACCAAGTCAGCCAAAAACATTGATGTCAGCAGCTGTTGTAACACTGAGTTATAACATTATTAGTCTGACAAGAGTCTGCTGATAGACTAGCATAATATAAGATCATACTGAACCAGTCTCATCTATTAATCAACACAGATCCCTAGCCAGGATAAAATGGTAGAAGAGGTCACAGACAATGAAATGTATCTAAAATGACATGAAATAAAAAAAGCAAAATTAGGTAAATATGTGTATGCACATAAAAAAATTATCCAGTACCAGTGTCTCACTGCTTTATGACTCATTCCTTCATCATCTGTGTAGAAACAGTTACTGCTCTATGATTATTTCAAACAGTCAGGTAGCAGATTTCACTACTAAACTAAAAGCCTTTGACAAACAAAACAAAGCAGGCAGACTGAGGTTTCCTGGGTACATTTTATTTGTCACAGACACCAGAAATCTATCTCAATATTCTGCTGCTTCTTCTTCAGACATACTTTGCAATGTGAAAGCCAGACCTGAATAGTGCAGCTAAAATGTACTGTAACATCCATGCTACTCTAAGCTATGTTTGGAACAATAGAGTGCTTGCTATTTCACAGGTGATTTTGACTGTCCTGGGTTCTGTGCTAGCATTTGGAGACCACAGGATGCCTTTGCAAAATGCTGTGATTAGGTAAGCTTGTTTTAAATTTAGTGTGAAAGTGCATCTTTTTTATTGAGAGTGTGAAGTTTTTAGGTGCAAGGTGAATCAGGTGTTCAGCTGTTTAATGGAGAGCCCGTTAAATAGAGACTCAATAAAAATAATTTCTTCTCACTCTTACTCTATCACTCTTCTACTGTACTACTTTTTTTCATTACTTGAATATTTTTTGGTGCAATCTTATGCTAGAAATAAAAATGATGCTTAAATAATCCTTAGTCCTGCATACTGCAGTCACACAAATGTATATATGACTACTATAAAATAGAAAATGTGCAATTGGATAGTCCATTAAGAAACCTTTAATGTGTCAGACTGTGTACTATCTGCCAGGCTAAACTGAGAAGTTCCCATGAACTGCAGAGATGCTGCTCAAAGTAAACATCCAGTAAGTCTTCGAAGAATGTGATTTAATAATTTTTGAGGTAGAGAAACACCTCATAGGTCATGCCCAAAAACTGAGGGAAAGAAGACAATGTTATTTCAGAAACTGAGGACAAGGATCTAACACATTGTTTGTGTGATTAAGATTTCTAAAAGAACCAGGAAAGACGTGCTATCCTGTGTAAAGCAGGATGATAGTGCTTCCCTTACCTTCACTAGGAGAAAGAGTTATTTGTGTCAAGGCGCTCATGGAACTATATCTACTGTTGTGTAAGGGCAATTGTTGTGTAACGTCAAACAAAGAAATATACCTAACACAGATTTCTGCTTCAAATTGCAAAGTGTTCTAAGGCCACCTAAATAGTATATCTTGAGGAGAAAAAAAAGTATTACTCAAATACTGGAATCTAAGACCTATGTAATGGAACATATATTTCAGAATTTAGCACTATTTAATCAGTTTAGACTTTCAAAATGACAATAAGAAAATCATACTTAATACACAAGATAAAGGAAATTGGGTTAATGAAGATATTTACTTCTTGTACGGTTTTCATTAAATCAGTTTTGTTGCAGAATCAGCTTGATATCAAATGGACAAACTGTGCAAATGATACATTCAGTGCACCTCAGCAGAACAGAAAAGAGTTTTCATCCAATTTCCTCAGGAAATATCACTGCCATCCAAAATATAAATTATTGTTACATGTATTTGTTTTATGTGGTTTAATACCTTAGAATGTATTCTCCCTAGGAAACAGTCTAAACAGACAGCAGCTAGGAAAAAAAACAGGGAGGGGAGAGGCAGTACAGAAGCAAAATTATGTGGTATTCTTGAGTATGACATTTTTGCAGTGTGTTATGTTATTTTTTACTATTTATCTGTACATACAATGAACTCCTGATTCTAAAGATGGCAATAATCTGGATCCTAGGTTTAAAAAAAAATTGTGGAATATTTTGGTTTGCTAACCTAGCCCTGGTTTTTGTAAGACTGATCAAAACTGTAGGAATTCAAGCTTTTCCAAGTTCAAATACGGTCTCGGCTTGCATACTGGTTACTGCTGAGCAAGGCTTACACAGAGACAAGAGCTTTTCTGCTCCTCCCACCACCCCACCAGTGAGGGGTCTGGGGATGCACAAGGTGTTGCGAGGGGACACATCCAGGACAGCTGACCCTCACTCACCAAAGTGACATCATATGATATGGCACATCATGCTATGTGCATAAAGCTGTAGGAAAAGGAAGGGGTGGGGAGAGAGTTGTTCTTGGTGATGGTGTTGGTCTTCCCCAGTAACCATAAAACCTGTCGGAGCCCTGCTTTCCTGCAGGATGGCACCTCTGAAATAGCCATAGGTGCATCAAGACATCAGGGAATAGGTCTAAATTCACTGTCTAAATATAGTCTTAATCCTACAATGGGCAGCACTAGAAGGATCAGTAAATATTTAGATTTCCTTCAATTAGGATGAGAATATTTTTGGAGCCCACCATAGTTCCTGATATTGGTTCAAACTGGACTTAACTTGTTTTTTAATGAAATTGTAAGTGGCAAATGCAGAAAGCTAAGGAATCTGCAGACTTCTACAGTATATTTCTAGCACTACAGATAGCTTTATATTTATAATTAATATTGGATAACAGAAAAAAGGTCTAGAAGATGTATCTGAATACCACTTAGCTGATCTCTGACTCAGAAGACTGTCAGCAACACAGTTGACACAGTTGATTGCTGATCAACTGTCATATATGACCAAAGATTTCCCGATGTATAAAAGATCTGTTCTTAAAAATGTTCCTCGTGGAGCCAAGAGTTGGCCTCGATGATCCTTATGGGTCCCTTCCAACTCAGGTTATTCTATGATTCTATGATTCTGCTGCTTCCTTATATGACATATTCGGTACCTGAATATCATTAATATGTTGTTTCCAATATCAAAGTTATATCCCCCTGCTGCAATTTATCTAATTACTCACTGCACTATCAAAAGAAAATCCCCAAAAAACAACAATCTAAACACAAAAAAACCCCACAGGGAAGCAGTTTACTACTTTCATTTTTGCAGCAACTATTTGCATATTTGAAGGTTGTTAAAAAAATGTCATTTGTGTCTTATCTTCTCTAGAGTACAGGAACCCAACTGTTTCACCATCTTTAATAGGTCATATTTTATCGACCCTCCAATGAGCCATATTTTCTGAAATAATATCTTGAGGACATGGTAAGCCTGTTTTTTTAATTGGAAACTCAGAAGACAGTGGGATTAGTTCAGTCATCCACTCAAAGGTAATTACCTGTTATTAGATGTACATTTTCTACTGTTTGCAGATATAAGCAGGAGAAATCCTCAACAGACTCCATCTAAGATATTTTCTGCTTTTCACATGAAATAACTACAATGATAGTGATTCTATAACATATTCTCCTCTGGCATTTATTTTGTTCTACTCTTGCAAGAGTAGAAAAATCAGTGGAAGGTTAAAGTTACTGTGAGAAATTGTACTACAACAGAAAAAAAAGGGAAAAACTTGAAACAAAACAAAGTTATTTCACTTTATTAACATTTGGCACATGTCTCAGCACTGAAAGTAATGATATGAGTCAAAGGTGTCACTTTTTTATTTGTTAACTGCAAAACTAGAATCTTTGACTAATTTATCCTTTTTTTCTAGTGTTATGGGGATTTAATTGCCTTTTTTCATGGCGGGTAATGACTTATTTTGTAACACATGCTTGCATACTTGCAAATGTTACTCTTTTGACTGAGCTCATGCACTGAACCATGCAAGTTGAATTTTGCTAGGTCTCTTCTAGTTATATCAAGATTTATTCTGGCATACGGTTACCCTCCCCAGACTGGAGAGGGTTCATCTGGAGAACTGTGTATATTTTGAGGACTGGCAGCTCCCAGTATGATGGGTTGTCATTATGCTTGTTAAAGCTCTTATTCTAGCCTAGGATCTGAACCTTCAGAATATTCTGCATAAACTGGAGGTCTTGATTCATCTACTCTCTGATAGGTGGGGCAAAAGAAACGAGGTCAGTGCTACCTGTAGTTTTATGTTTGCCCCAGTCAGCAGACATTTAGTAGAAAGATCTGCATGGAGAGTTCCACTGGTTCCACCTTCCACAGTGACGTACAAGCCTGGAATACTTGCAGGTGAATATTTTTGCTCCCCCTTCTCCTCTCTCCATCTCTTCATCTCAGGCAGCAGAATATATGTGATACGCTCCCTGAAAGCATAGTTCTGACCCTTTCACTACTGGGATGGAAATGCAGAAAAATAGTAGCTACAATGGTGCACTCGTTAGTTCCAGCTCCTGTAAGTGTCGACAGTTGCAGCTGTGCAGGTTCTTGTGGCTTTCCAGGGCAGGAGGCAAAATGGATGTGGTCATTCCATTTTCCCATTTATTTCCTTTCCTTCTTTCCTTCCTTCCAGAGGTTAAGGGCAGGGAATTACTATACCGTCTTAAATCTCTGCCTTCTTTCTTGCTTTTTTTGTCGTCTTTCTCAGTACCTCCTCTCTCTGAGCAGAGTGAGGGTATATAGTTATATTTGAATGTCCTGGCCATAGCAGAAAAGAAGAAAAGCCCTTTCTAAAGAGCACAAGACCAACCAATAAGAACGGAAAACCGAATTCCTTTACAAATCTCATTATCAATACACCCAAAGCTTTAAAAAGCAAAAGATAATTATTTCGCTTGACTAAATTGTGATATTTTTATACTGACTTCTGTGATCTTATTGCAGGCTGACAGGCAACATAAACCAAATGAAATTGATCATCACTGAAATCAGTACTATGTGTATGAAGTATGTCTTATTTGCACAGCTTTTTCTTTTCATGTCCTATAATTTAATAAATGTTAAGTAATTTTCTAGCTTCTGTTCAAATCTGGATGGAGACTTTACAAGTGTAATGAGTGTCTGCAGTGTTTGACTTGGGAGTCAAAGTTCAGAGGTAATACGTTCAGAAACTCGATTTTTAGCAAACACTGGGTATTCTAAAGAATTAGATATTTGAGGGTAAAGGTATAGTTGTACTGGATTATTTGGAAAGGATTAGATTTCCTCTGACTGCTTGAGACAAAACTACCTTTAGCAATGGCGCATTTCTTAGTCCCTTTTTGAGCTTTGAGAATAAGTTATCGTACATTTAGCTGGTTCTTACCATACATTCCATCTTCCTTAATATATTTTTTATTCTTTTGAAATGCATAATTTTTTGAATTATAATATCATAAAGATATTGCTCTTATAAGAAAACAACTTACTACAATATATTCTGCATAATGGCCTTGACATTAAGAGGCCTTTTCAGCAACACTCATATGCTTTTTAATATTTTTATTAGGAGCTTGCTATCATTCTCTTTTTGTAAATATTTTAGAATCTTGACAAAATATTTTTTGATGTGGCCTCTGTTATCTTTTGAAGAACATCAGTTGCTTTGAAAAAAAAAGAAACAACTTTGTGTCTTGTAAAGTTTCCTAGAACACTCTGTGGGTTAGAGAAACATGACCATGGAAACTTTATCTTTGTTCTTAAAAGTATTTTGTTTCTAACTGAGAAGCAGAAAAAAATGTGTGTTGTCAGTAGCTTCAGAAAACAGAAGTGACTGAAAAGTCTTGCACTATAACAAGTTGACAGCAAAATTTTATCTTCCAAGTTTATGGTTGTTGAAGTTGGGTAATACTGGACAGTTGATTCTTGGTTCTTGGTTCAGGCTGTGGCAGAAACTGGTCATTGCAAGTATCAAAAATCAATTTTTTGTTACACTAATAGCTATCTTATTATTATTTATGATTCAAAGAAACTTTAGTCTGCTAATATACAGTTTCATTCATGTCATGGAATACAATGATGAAAGATGGGAGAAAAACAAAATAAATACTAAATCACAGTGAATTGAAACATGTACAATACTTATTGATTCATACAATCATTGAGTTCTCTATTCAAGAATGTGGCAGAATGAAGTAAAGGCCAACAATTCAACCATAATTTTACAGGAAAACAGTAACTTTCATGCCTTTCTTGCACCACCCATTCATGTCATCCTTTACCTCTACCTGATGAGATGCATGACAAATTATAAAGGCCACTATTGATTTCAGAGCTGTTGCCTGAATTTTCCTACTCATGATTAGCACAAAAGGAGTTTAGTGCAAAAAGGTACTGGAAATGAATAAAAGTAATGCCTTATTATTTATTTTATCATTTACTATACCTCTATATATCCCCAAGGTTTTGCAAAGATTCTATCCATAGGAAAACTAGAAAAAAACTACAGTTGCTCTATTCCTGCAAAAAGACAGAGTAAAGGGAAAGAGTTTCAAGACAAAGGAGAATCATCAGAAAAACAGAAAGGGACAATGTCGATACATGAGCATTGCTCAAGAAAAGGTGACTGCGTTCTGAGCCAGTCATGATCACCAAAAGCTGAGTGACATATTGTCAAAAACAGAGATCCTCCAAGCAGATGTGGCCATACTTGTTTGACAACAGCAATCTAAATGTTTTCCAAATTGAAGATTGTAAATCGGTTTAATAAAAGACTGGGGTTGAGGAACTCCTACACTTCAACATATTAAGAGATAAGTTGGGTTCTCTTACAGTAGAGCAAAGTCATGCATACTACCTTTCAAAAATAAGGCAGCTTTTAAGACATCATTTTTCATGTTAGATAAAGGGTATTGAAAGACCATAATGGGATTACATTATAATCCACAGGTAAGAGCAGGATTCATGTCAAAGAATTCTTGCTATAGTTTTATTAAGCTTCCCTCTTACTTTCAGAGATTAACTAGCAGGACAATATCTGACACCTGATACAGCAACAGAAAGGATTTCTGTGGTTTTCATTTGATATATTTGACAGTAACACTAATGGAAGAGCTGTGAGCTGAGCAGTTTTGAAAGGTTTACTCTCTGCAGTTTATGAGTTTGTTTAGAATGTGCTTTCAGAAGGAAGTGCAGACTGAAAGCACACTTTTAAACTACCTGATTTAAATAGATCCTGGACTAGTGAACAACTTGATGGCCTTGATGTAAAAACAAAGTAACTATGGTTGGTATCAAAAACAACATTGTAGAAATGACAGAGAGAAATAACTTTTAATAAACAAGAATCCTGATTTTATTTTTTTTAAGATGGAGAGAATAAAGGAGGGTTTCCAGCATTTTAACAGCTTTTTCTTGTGCTGTTAAGCCATCAGAGAAACATGAGTGGACTGAATGTCTATATATATGAAAGTGAAATAATCAAAATGCTAAATTTCATCAGGATGGAATAAATTTTGTGTAGAGCTGGAATACACAGAAATTGTAAAAATATTAAATTGGTAATGAATTATAGTATGATCTTTAGAACGAAATTGTCATTTCATATAAATGACAGGGAAACAAAATTACCTGCTTCACCTTATTTCCAATTATTTTTTCTTTTTATTATTTTTTTTAGTTTTCAATGTCTAAGATGTGTTTCTACTCTCAATATAAAGAAGTGAGTGCTGCTGGTTTCATTATTCTTTGTGTGTGTGTGTGACTTCCAAAACAATTTGTAGTGTTAATAGTTGCCTATTCTTGCTTGTCTTGTATTGCTAAAATAGATGATATAGAGAAATAATTGTGATTCAAATTGTATTTTCATTGCTGGTTTATATTATAACTTCCTACTGGAAGGCAAGAGAGGTACCATTCTGAAACTCATAATGGGGCTTCAGGTATATCTAGAGAAAACCTATTCCAAAGGTCTATGCTGTCAATGTGTTATTTGAAAATTCAATTTATTTTTTAATTAGACACTCTGATAGCATAGGGTTGAATCTTTATTACCTTTGTTTCGGGATTCTCAGTGAATATCCATATAAAACAAAGTAATGTGATTTTCTTTTGTACTAATAGAGGTGGAAGGAACCTGAACAGTTGCAATGAAGCTACACACAAGACAAAAAGCTTTTGCATTGTAGCACACACCTAATAATGAAACATAAGATAATAACATTAGGGATCATTTGTTAGGTAACTAAAATGAAAAGGCAGAAGTGTACACAGAAAAGACTACCTGTTTTTATTCCATTTGAATGATGTTTTAAGGAAAAAAAAAGCATATTAATGCTGTTGTAAAAAGATCAGCTAACAAATTGCATAATAAAAATAACAGCAATATAGACTCTCTTCTCTCATGTAAAATAAACCTCAGCTGTATTTTGTTTCCCTTCTCCCGTCGCCGTCAGGTATTTTCAGCATTATCCTGGTCCTGCTATATCAATACTTTATAGCAACTTTTCAGGTTTGAAAGGATCATTCCAAAATACAAATACTTAATGCAAATCAAGCAAGGGTACACCACTTAGTGGTGACAGCACAGAACACAGGAAACTAACAAAACGAATGAATATCAGTTAAAGGATTATCCTTGTATTTTGTGAGGACTGACTTTCAAATAAATGCTGGTCCTGAAATGCTTCATTCAGCTATGATGACAATACCTACAAAGGAAACCAGAAGCCATTAACCCAATATTGCAGCTGAATGCAACACCACAAAGCAAATTCCTTTGTTTGCTAAAACATTTGCTCAGCTATTTTTGACCAGGTCTGTGGCATGTTTGGGATTTAAAGGTGCCTAAGGGTTATGAAGGTTTGATAAAGAAAAAGAGTGTACTAAAGAAGCTATGCAGTCTCAAGTGAAATGACAGTACATTTTGTGATTTTGGATAAACAGCCCATGGCTTGCATCCCGAAATATTGAAAAAACAGTTTGATACCAGACATGTAAGCTACAGTATGGGCAATCTTAGACCAGCTTTATATTTGATTTGGTGAAATACCTTGGGGGTTTGGTATGTTAAATAAAAAAATTGATTTATTGCCCTGTTCATGCTTCATATTAAGCATTTGAGTAGTCTCATTGACATCAGGGGATTAAAGTTAAGCACATGCAACATATCTGCATGACACAAGCTTTTACTGTGAGACTATAATTCATAATTACTTATAACAGTTATAACTTTCTCTGTTTCTCTTTTCTATTAATAAATTAGCATTCCAAAAACTAGAGCTTGATTTATACTACCCATGATCAACACACAGATGTTTCAGTGCTTCACACAGCTCTTGATACCTGCTTCATGGGTTGTTTGACTACTGAGCAAATCTGAAATTAGATGTTTACCCATACAAAACACGGGTAACATCCATAATTAACTTCAATACAAACAAAAAAAGTTACTGTTTGAATGCTGAAGTTTTCTTAGTCATCATATGTCTATTATTTCTTCTATCCAAGTATCTAATAATAAAAGAAATCTGTCCGCAATTAGCCTATGACTTCTTCTCACATCATTCTCCTTCACATACCAACACAATTTTCCTACATGCTTCTACTGCAGAGGAAGTGAGCTATTTGACAACCTTTCTGATTTTTGTGCAAGATAAAACAGGTGGTGTACAAGTTGTCAGACTTCTCTGTCACAGTTCTGTTCTCAAAGGATTGCCACAAGGGGAAAGTAAGTAATTTGCTTTCCAACTTCATTCAAGTATTGCCAGTGATACTGAGGCTGCATAAAAAGAGGGCCTGATGATATTTCTTTACCAAGAAATGAAGAAGTAGTTGATAATTTCTGCAATGTATGTAACAGTGTCACTAACACAGTGAAGGTTTGCTCCAGACCTGTAATCTGGCATGAAATGTCATTGTCTGTTATTCCTGTCAAGTTATTCCTGCTTTGCTAGGTCACTGTTATCCTTTAGAATCTGCTTAAATGAATAACTCTGTATGAAATCTTATTTACCTCCCCTACAGCTAATGTGTACCTTCTGTGTTAGCTCAAATAAAATGTGGTAAACCAATCATTAAAGTTTGCTTTGTGTCTGTTCCTTCATATGTCCATCTCATCAAGGTTCACTCAGTGATCTGTGAGGCAAGCAGTTCTGCCTGTCAGCTTTCCTTACAGATCCAGGAAAAATGAGCACAACAGAAACTGACTTCAAGCAATATGCACTTCTGATTTGTTACTTTTCATCCCAGACTTGGGCTATGCCCCATTACTTCCTATACACTGTTTCAGTGCTTGAATCTGTCAGAAAAAAATAGTGAGAAGGAGAAATTTTCTGGTAGAGCACTGCAGACTTTGAAGATGTTAAATTTATTTTAATTCTTTACCCAGAGAACTATTAATTTTCAAAGTGTTTTGAAAAAGATTGTAAGTACCAATAAGGATAAAAAGTATTTTCTTGTTAAAAAAACCCCAAAACTAGAAATTAAATGTGAAGTTGATACATATTTAAAGTTTAGAAATCTTAGTAATTTCCAAGTAGTTTTAATACCATGTATTATAAAGTTTCAGATTGAAGCATTGATCCAAACAGCTGGGAAAATAACGATGAATTATCACTAGCTCATGCTCATGAGACTGTAATAAGATGCAGTGTATGGCTTTGATAGACCATAAAGTGAATATTATAAATGCAGTATCTTACTGGATAATTTAGCCTGACTCAGACTGTTTGTGCCTGCAGGAATCATTTCTAACAGTTGTTCAGTGCTTTGAATGGGAGAAAGAATTTTGTGGGCACCACATCCAGACTAGATTCAAGATGACAGTCTTAGCTTAACTGCACTCGGATAAATGACAGCAGTACCTTTCTTAACTACTGCTGAAAACCATCAACTTTTATAGTAAATATAGTCTAAAGAAATATTTTTCTCAGAAACACAGAAACACAGAACAGTAGCGTTTGGAAGGGACTTCTGGAGATCATCTAGTCCAACCTCTCTGTTAAAGCAGGATCACCTAAAGCATGTTGTGTCCAAGTGGGTTTTGAGCGTCTCCAGAGAAGGAGACTCCAGAACCTCTCTGGGCAGCCTGTGTCAGTGCTCTGTCACTCTCAAATTCAAGAAGTTTTTCCTCACGTTGAGATGGAACTTCCTGTGTTCTAGTTTGTGCCTTTTGCTCTTTGTCCTCTCGCTGGACACACTGAAAAGTCTGGTCCCATCCTCTAGACATCCACCCTTTAGGTATTTATGAGTATTGATGAGATCCCCTCTCAATCTTCTCCAGGCTAAACCAACCAAGATCTCTCAGCCTTTTCTCTGATGAGAGATGCTCCAGTCCCCTCCTCATATTTGCATCCCTCCACTGGATTCTCTCCAGTAGTTCTTTGTCTCTCTTGAACTGGGGAGCACAGAAATGGACATAGTACTCCAGGTGTGACCTGTTTGTTTTCCTATCTGTATACATGTCATTAGAATGCTCTGTAGCTTCCTACTACTTATGGTACAATTTTTTCTGTTATTCTAGTGTATTGCATATGTTTTGGGGGTTGGACCCAATGATCTCTTGAGGTCCCTTCCAACTCCTACAATTCTGTGATATCTTATTGATGACATTATTTTCATGTCAGCTTTTTTGCTCCTTTTGCTATATCTTCATCATATAATTTTTTCCCACTTTGTTCCAGTAAAAATACACACATATTTACAAAGAAAAAGAGTGCAAGTTTGTTTGCATCATATGACATTTCCAGTCTTTCTCCTTTTATTTATGAGTTTTCACTTTATCTCATTTGGCCATCCCACTGGAGCTGACCCACAGTCACTTCACTCTGACAATAAGCAGCAGAAAAACAGATGATTTACTCACAATCCTCTGCACTGTTTGTGCTTTCACCATGTTCAGAGTGCTTTATTCAGCTCTGTAGTCGTAGCTTTCTGCTGCATGTTTCGTGGGAGTAAGAGGCAAGATAAACACCTTCTCTGCTCCATGGACTGGAGAAATTACAGGCTGACTGTTGGAAGATGAATGTGGAAACAAAGATGATAGCAAGTACTTACTGAGGGAGCTAGAAAAAATTGACACCAATGGGTAGAGGAGGAATAATAAAAATTCCTGAAGCACAAGAACTGCCTTGGTAAACCAAGTGTAGGAAATGCAAGGTAGGATATTTAGCAGTGTATAAAAAAAAAAAAGATGAGACTACAACAGAGGCTATGTTTTGCAGTGGAAAAATTCTAAATTAAATTTGTGGATAGATATGAAGAATAACAAAGACAATGGCAGACTACAGAGAAATTAGGAAACTGAAGAACCTTTCTCAAGGTTCAAATTCTCATTTATTCAGGGTTGAAACAAGATTTAAAAGCCAACTGAAAATTTATCTCACCTTTCTTGTTTTAAAAATTCTGTCTTCGATACAGAAGGCCTGATGGAGAACAACTACTTCAAGTTTACCACATATAAATCCATATTATATCCACAAAAATGTGCCCATTAGATACTGTTGTGATGGCTTGCAACTCACAAAAATTCAACAGCACAGAAGTCTGAGGTCTGTGTTTTAAATTAAGAGACACCAACCATGTGAAAGAACACAGGAGTTCAAAAGCTGAAAGGGAGTCTCATTAAAATGACCCATACTGCAAACATTTTTGAGTTGAAGGGGGAAAAAAAAAGAAAATGCAAAAAATAGAGTTGTCTAAGACCACTACTTTTTATAGAAGCTCTCTATGTGATCTCTATTTTCCACAAAACCAAGGTCAGTTATCCCTTCCTCTAGCATCTAACATGCTGAGGCTTATTAAAACAGTTTCCATCTTTCCTTAAAAATGGATGTTTCCTTTAACAAAATCTCTCCACTTATATTATTCTTCAAATAAACTTCCAAAGAATCTGCTGAGTTTTCAGTTAAGATTTAAGGCATACTAATAAACTCTTAAAAATAAGATCATAATATATCAATTACACAGCAGTACCATTTCAGATGGTACAACTGAGCCATTTGAGTATGAATTTAATAGTCCTATTATAGTGCTCATGCGTTGTGGTTTTGCCCCAGCTGGCAGCTAAGCACCATGCAGCCACTGTCTCTGGGGGAGGGAGGGTACAAGGGGAGGGAAAAGATAACCAAAAGCAAACCTTGTGGGCTGTGATAAGGATAGTTTACTGGGACAACAGAAAGAGAGAAAAATAGCAATAATAGGACTTCACAGGAAAATGTACAAAACTGGTGATACACAAGTGCAGTTTCTCAAATGAACCACACAACTCAGGCTGTAGAGCGCAGAGCCATCCCAAAACCAGACCACCCCCAAACAATGAGTCCTGGACCCACGTGCACCTCCCCCATCAGCCCCCTTTTATATACTGAGCATGTCATGGTATGGAATACCCACTTTGGCCAGTTTGTGTCACCTGCCCTGGCTGTGTCCCCTCCCAGTTCCCTGGGTGTCCTTACCAGGACCCAGAGCTTGGAGTCCTGAGGAGATAAATTTAAAGAGCTTCTTGTTTAAATCATTCAGATTATATTGCCTAGAGTTTTTTTTGCAGAGAAGTTGCATTGACCATGTTTGCACTACAGGAAAGAAAACCTGGGTTCCAGGCTGCTGCAGCCTGAGGGAAATTAAACCCAGGCTTTAATGCTTCTATTCACCAGGCATTGCAGTTGTCTTGCTGAACCTGTCCTATAAGTAACAGATGATGCAATATTTATGGGACCAGAAGCAGGATGAATTCAAAACAACCTAATTAGCAGGCTAGTAACCAGAATGTCCAGCTGAGAACCTCTGGTCTTGCTTTCCACTTGTGGCTTCTTGGAATACATCTTTTTGTCTCAGCTATTGAATAATGTAAAGTACATAATAGGGAACAGTCCAAGTGCAGGGACTAACACTTTGATTCAGGCACTGCCAAGCTAAGGACAACCTGAAAGAGATCTTCCACCTCAGAAAGCTGCCCTTTCAACATACATGTGGGCCAGATGTGGAAAGGTTGATATGTAATCTGTTCTCAGCTCTAGTTTGTTTTTACAGAGATTCCATGTGATTTTAGGTGAATTATATCGTTCAGAGATCAGTATTATCTCTGAGTCTTCTCTTTATGTAACAGCATTTTCTGCATTCAGATTCAATTTTTTGAACCACTCAAAATCACTCAAAAGCATTTTATTTCCACAGAAAGCTATACTTAATGGAATAAATCTAAAAGAATTATGTGATTAAACTCTGACTTTCATCTTTTGAATCAGGTAAACATTTTGAATTATCATATTTTTATACAGATGTGCAGATCTGTCTGGAATCACTTAACTAAGACAACTAAGTTTTATTATCCCCACATTTTACATAAACAAACCAAGACAAAATGAAACTCGCTTGCTTGCAGGGAGATGATAAAGGGAACTGAGTAGGCAGAATTGGGAGTATTCTTTTAATCCCTAGCTCAATGCTGTTTCTGTAATTCATAGAAGTGGCCTATGCATTAAAATAATATATCTACTGGAAAATCACCTACAAGTCAATGGCAGATCATGGATTAAAACCAAGATTTTCTAGCTGAAAAGGTGAGTCTGGACTAGTGGTTGTAAGAGTACTTGTGCATCTAGGCTACAGAGTTAGGGGATGTAGAACTTTACCTAAGGTTTTCTCTTTACACTAGACAAGATATTTTCCTTGTGTGTTTTCTCATTTTTTTTGCTTCTGAAGGTGAATAATTTATCCTTTTAAGAAATGAGTCTTTGGTTAATCAGTTTTCATAGAATGCTCTGAATAGCTTCAGGGGAAGCTGTACTCTGATCTACAAAGCTTTATTCAGATGTTTTTATACATAGGACTTTATAGTTAACAGCTTGTATTATTTTCTGGTAACTCTTTTGGATTTGATAGGTCTTGGCCAAATTCAGCAGCTGAGAATGGGGACCACAAATAAGTATAACTTCTTACACCAGCTCAGACTCTTTCTTCATTATTCACAGAGAGTAGTTAGTGTTGATTGCTATAAATAATCTTAACTGATTCGATTATGTGAGCAGGGAAATCTATATCCAGTGCTTCCTTCCATATTTACAGATGACATCAAGCAGCAGAAAAGTTTTCTAATGATCAATAAAGTTCATTTAAACTCACTGATTACGTTTATACACTTTCCTATCAAAGCGATTTAAATTAAATATCTTACCTCAAGTTACTATATCCATTCAAAATACTTCTGCCTACTCAAGAACTTATTAGGAATCCTATTACTGTAATTGTTGGTTACTGGATTCATAGCTAGTGAATAAATCATCAAAGTACTGAAGAGGGTGTAGATCAGAGTAGTGGGCATTTCACTTAATATGAATATGAAAAAGCTCTGCGTGTGTTCACATTTTTTCCAGAGATGACTGTTGATGGGTAAATACAGATCCATAGTGTAAACAAAACTGTGTGTATCCAGCAGCTTTTTAATGCTTCACCAAATTTATAAGCTTAACCACTATATTTATAACCTTAACCTTAATAATTCTGCATACAGCTGAACATACTGATGACAGTCTCACTCTTACAGGTAATAATATTAAAATTTCTTCATGTTTTACAGTTTCTCAGTATCAAGCACATCAATATATTTCCGAAACATTTCACCACATTTTTTCAGAAGTTACTGTGATAAATCAACAATTAGAAAGGATCAGGTCACAGATGGCCAACAACTGATATAATGTAATGGGACCTGGGAGTTACCACAGGTTTTCTCAGCCTATCCATGAAGACCTGTATAATCCACTAGGGCTGCAATATTGCTGAAAGAGACCCTTCATATTTTGCTATGTACTTTCCTTTAACAAAATTTGATTCTGCAACTTATATGGAAATGGGATTTCTAAAGACATCCCCAAAAATAGTCTTTCAACTGGTTCTGTGACATCTCTGCTGGTGAAACCTTTCTGTTGGAGGAGATGAGACTGTTAGAAGCTTTGGAACCCGGGATACAGATAGAACCATTTATGTACAAAGTCCTGCTGTTGAGATAAAGCACAAGTCCTTGTATATTTTTAAATGCTGCTTACAGGCGGTTAGTACTGTGTATTCTCTCAAGTAAGACATGTTCTGTTCTTTTTGAATATACGATGGCAAAAAGGAATGGAATAGAGATAGCATACTTTCTCCTGCTGAAAGAATGAGGTTGATGTAACCCACAAGTGTAAGAAAAGTATTCTCTTTAGAAAGTTACCAAATGGAATTCAGTAATTCCAAGAAATTTACCAAAATTAGAAAAGAAAATTACCAAGTGGAATCTCTGTTGATACTTTATGTCCTAAAAATAAAAGCAAATATACTACTTTTATTGTGAATCTGTTAAGGACAAATGCAAGATATGGTACCTGTTGCTAAACTGATGTTTATGATGGCCAATATCAACTGTTTTTTTCCAAACAGCTCTTCATCACAGCTGGCCATGTTTCAGCTGGCCCATGTGACAAACATAGCAAAACCATCATGTAATCCATGCAAACAAATTTTGTGTCTGTATCATGTTCCATTTTTACTATTCTACTTCTTCACCAAAGGGGAACTAGACTGAATTCATTCTAGCAGTACCTTCTTTATTAACCTAGTGGTCAATGAGACACTTTCTTTTAAAATTACTGTTACTTTTCCGTTTCTTTAGAATTGGGAATATTGCTTATTTTGCAAACACAGAACATTGCAAATCAAGTCTAAGTTGTTTCTATCACATTGCTTTGTGTCCACTGCAGTGACACCAAACTGCAGGTCCACCATCCTACATCACAGTAAACTCTGCTATAGTTAGAAGAGACATCCTTTTCTGTAGCTGTGTTATATAAGGAACTAATAAGTGCACTAAACTAAGTGATTTCAAACACATGTATTTATTTGCAGTGGGTTTGGTGGCCTTTTTTGTTGATTATTTCAGACAAGCTTGCAATTAGCAGCTTTACAGGGCAATTATAGTTTTTCTCAGAATTCTAAAGTGATATTGAACCATTTCAACTCCACCCTTTTTACCTCTTAGAGCATACCTGCTGGACAGCCTGCACAACACTGAATTCAGGGAACTCTCAGCTTCTGTTCTTCAGTCATCCTTACTCTCACCTTATTGAAAAGATAGACCCAGGTAAGAGAGAGACTGAACAAACTTTGTAGACATGCATGGCAAAGGAATAATTTCTTAAAAAGAAGATGAGTGCTAACTTCATCCACTATATAGGCTTTTTACAGAAATGTCACTCCTAACAGCAGGGAGGAACTCATGACCAAGTTGTAATCAGATAGAGAAGAAGGAAAGATCAAGAGTTAAGGAAAGAGATAGAATTCTTGAAGACTGTAGCCCAAATTTCCTTCTTGAGCTTCACAGAAAAAGTTCTTTACTGTGGTTGATACCACTTTCATTTGCTGAATATGTCTAAGACAAAAAAGATAAAGCTGGTTTAAGACTTTCTGTGTGGCTATAGGTAAACATGAACCTCTCATCTGTAGATCTTTGCCTTGTAGATTGAAGAGGTAAAGCTACTAAGAGACCATGTAGCACCATCTGTTACTGCCAAGCAGTTACACTTTACAACAAAGAAGTAGCCGCATTTTGGCAATAAGAAAACTGTTTTATGGTCTATATATGGGCATCCCAGGGAACATTTCAAGGCAGCGCACTGGAAATCAATTATATAAGAATAATTGAGTTGACTCATCTTGCTTGAGGCCAAGCACAAATGAAGACAAGCTTTTAATTGCTCAAATGCTTTAGAGTTCTCTTGCCCATGACTTTTCAAACCTATTGCAACTAAAGAAATAAGGAGATGGCATACAGCCTTGTAGGTAATTCAGGGACACACAAGTAACTTCTGAACTGTTGGTGGTAATATTGAGTCAGAAAATGAGATATTTATCTCTTTTTGTATAGGCTACCTAGTAATAGTCAACCTCTGCTTTGCTATCATCTATAGATTTGGGAATTCTTTATAAAACAGAATATTACCATCGGATACAGGAAAGCTGAAACATTAAAAAGCAATGGCTTGATCCAATGCCTGTTCAAGTCAGTGAGACTCACTCTGATGACTCAACTCAGTGACTTAGGCAAAAAATATTTGTTCAAGGTCTTTAAACTACATTCAGTGGCAAATGAAGATGCTAGCATTTTTTAATTACAAATTTCCTGTTCTTTCTGTGAGATGATGTTGCCTGTTGCCTATTGATGAAAATGTTGAGTTAGAACTAGAGATTTTTTTGTGGAAAATATTTAAAAACCAGACAAGGCCTCTATGCTTATTTGTGTAACATTCTTTTTGCACTGGAACATATTCTGACATTGATAATTATTCTGGTAGTAGTAGAGTTTCTGCTGCAGATTCAAATCACCAGTGGCTAAAAAGACAAAAAAATATTTGCTCTTCAGCTCTACATCCACTCTGAACTACATTTCTATCATTGTTTTTCTTACAAATCATCCTTCTGAAATTAACAAGTACCATTTTTTTAATGTCAGTGATCTCCATAGGGATTCTTATGCTGTGGTAACTCCTTCAAGTGAAACAAATGAAGGGAGCAGAGAAGCCTGTTTCACTTATTAGAGATATGCTGAATACAGTGTACAGAAATGTTGAGAACACTTTAAATAAAGCTATTTAATTTAATTTTATTTTTCTATTCAACTGGTATATAAACATGAGAAATATTTTAGAGAAGCTTAGGTACTTGTGTACTTTTGGTTGTTTTGTTTGCTTGGGATATTTTAAAAAGAGATATATCTGTTCCTTCTGCAGTGCTTATAAAATAGATCAACCTTTCAAGACCTCTTTGGAAAAAATGTAATTTATTTAAATTAAATTCTGAAAACAAAATGCTACTTTGTTTTTATAGGTGACCTGTCATCTCTAATTTTCAAGTTCACTTGTCACATCTCAGCAAAACCCCACAGAATTTGAATCCCTTTAGCAGACACCTCATAGTCTCATAACCTGGACAAGTAGAGCTGCGATATGGCTCCTGGCAAACAAGGCAGATGCAGAGAATTGTTGTGAAAATCAGTTTGTTGAATCAATGTCCTTAAAAAGAGAACCAATACCTATGGCAAAACAAACAATCATTCTCTCTATGTTTACAAACCCTTGCAGACAATGTGCCCCACCAAATACTAATAGGTGCAATACATTGACTTTATAATTGAGACTGAATAATCAAAATGTTTTTCTTTAGGATTTTCTATTCTCTGGTCATATTCTGAAGTATTTGTGCTTACGAACGCCAAGACCTAGTCTGACGTATTTGTGCCAAGACTTTCAGCTTCCATGGCATAGTATCATGCCATTTTCTGAGTATGTTGGATTATCTGAATATTATGTGCCACAGTTAGTTTGTATGTCACATGAGAGTATATTCATAATGTGATAATGTAGTATTTCAGATTTTCCTGTGCAGCAGAGAAATGGAGAAAGAGGAGGAGGAACATTTTGTCAGAATAAAGAAACAATGGGTCAGCATAGCTCTGATTGTAACATTCTGGCCTACATCATGGGGCAGAAAGTTAGAAATCTTTCTAAATATAAATAGCAAAGGAACAATGTTGTCCCAAGTACTGGGTCAGCATATTCATGCGGAAAAGAAATTGGGCAAAAAATGTCTTATCTTTAAATTAGGGGAGAAAGTCAGAAGCCAAAGTGTACTTTTAAATCGTGGGAACAGTTGTCAGAATGTGCGCTAATCTACGCTACACAGCGTTCAGTGTACCTTTAAAAGATTTCAGGGTATCCATGTTGTGGCAGGATAGTGGAAAATGAGGAACCTTTCACATTATCTATTTATGCTACTGTATATCTATTTTATGTTTTCCACAGTATTTGCCAATGGACACTACCTGAAAAACTTCAGTGACTACTCTGACCTTGTTTTTGACATTGAATCAGATGTTGATTGACTATCTACAGTTATGGAGGAAGTACAGTATAAGAAGTGATTCGGGTCCTGAGGTGGGACTGAGTTTTGTCCTCTCAAATGAATTCTAAATTAATCTCTTGTCACACACCAAGAAATAATTTCAAACAACAGGCCTTTCAGATATTGCTATTGAATTGCTGTCAAAACCTATTAAACCATCTACTGAAAGATCTCACTAAAGAAATTTTAGGGAATTTATTTCTCGGGCAAGAGAATGAATTGAAAATTCCACTGAGGAAGTGTCCACTCGAGTTATAGATTTTCTGTCAGGGCAAATTAATTCAATATGCAATTAAAATGTATGGTTAAAATGTAACATGCTTTTCTCCTCTTCTTGTCATTGGAAACCAGTTTGTTATTTTAGTATGGGAGACTAAAAGCAGGTTTATGTTTTTATTTCCCCTTAATATTTATATAAAGGATAAACTATTTCTTAAAAATGTACTAGTAGTATGTAGATAGCACCAGAGTATTAGAAACAATAGGTCCTAGTTTTAAAACAGTATTAATGCTAGTGAGTTAAAACAATATGAACCAGACTTGTCATTAGAAATTAGTTTTTGAAACTTAGCACCTTTCCTGTCCCCCCTCTTTTGATTATTTTAATAATTATATAAGCCACTGATTTTTTTATAAGAAAGCAAACTTCTACATTTTCAACATAGGAGGAACTACTATGGCTGTTGTATTTTAAGAACTTCATAGGAAGAATCAGACTAAGAATCTGAATGAGTGTATATATATAAATTAATAAAATTATGAGAAAAAGTTAAAATTAAACAACTAATGTATCTAATTTTTGCAAGAAATTGGAATTCTCAGCCGAGAACTACAATGCATCTTAAAGGAGGTGAAGGCATCTCAAGTCTTGAGATTGATTTTGTAGAATGCTTGCTTCATGGATCTCTATAGGCACACACAGAAATATAGGTGTGTGTATACACACATAGATACAACAGAAATAACTGACTTGCTGAAATAACAGAATGATTTGAAAGTCTAACCTCTGTATGATTCCTTTGGAAGTTCAAGAGTGTAAGTCTAAAAATAGTGGGGTATCAGAGATGTGTTTTCTATCTTTACTGGTTGTCAGTTGGTTATCTGGTTCCCCATGCCTAACGCTGGTTATAATTAAGCTTTTCTTTTTTCCCCCCATATTTACTCACAGTTTTCTAATTTTCTGAAAAACAGCACTGACCATGATTATTTCCCCACTATTCTTTGTAAGTTTTTATTTTATTTGGGGAGTTCTAATTATTTATTGATTTAGAGCATGTCATGGCTTTCCTTTGCGCAGATATAGTTTAGAAGTATCTGATAATTTTGCCTATTAGCAGCAGGTTGATTTGGTATATAAGGTGTTTGTCTAAAGAAAGGAAATTTTTACCTACTCTGAACACTAGTACCACATGTCAGTACTCCATCTCATTAGTTTCCTGTGAATTAGATTGGATAGTTTTAATACATAAGGTTGTATTCGTACTTTCTCAGTAGTTTTCAAAGTTGTTCTTTTAAAATTTAAAAATTGTCTTGTAGAAATGCATAGCTCACGTCAGCAAAACCTAATAGACTCAGGAGAATACATTGCTCTGAAAGTCAATAGGATTTAGACTACATCTATATTTCAGACTGCAAGGACAAGGAAAAGAAAAGGTACTATAATGTATATTTGTGATTTTATGGTAAAGTATTAGTCAAGGTTAATAGGTAACAATTATATTTAAGTCCATCTTTCTCCCCTGTTGGACTTCTGGACTTGGAAAGGAACTGAGTCAGCCTTGTTTCGTTCAGCTGCTGAATCCAGCTTTGATTTGCATGGTTAGAACAATCAGTCCCTGTTAGAAGCACTCTGAATTCAACAAATGCAAGGAGACCTCTACTTAAAACAGTTACTAGATATGCAGTATCAGGTGGCTGAAATTCTACTAGTAAAGGTGCATTTTTAATTCATCACTCCCTCCATAGAACAGGATCCATAATTTTCTGTTTATTGTGTCTGATTCTAGAGAAGTAAGATAGAATTTATAAAGTGGAACAGAGACATAGTGAATTAAGCTTCATCAGAAGAAGAAATGATGTTGTTAGCCATTATTAATGCATTTGTCTCTTTTCTTCTACCAGAATCATGCTTTCAAACTGACGAGTGGGAAAACAAAACTGACGTTTTTATCTCTCTCTTTGGAACAGTTGCTTTCAAACCAAACTGCCACTGTAAAAGATGATGGCTTTATTTAACTAATAATCTCAGACAGAAGCTTTTTGACACTCCATGCTCAGCAGTTACTTTTAGACATGGAATAGTGCTGGGTGAAAGACAAAACCAGAAAAGAAAAGAACAATACCAAAGGAAAAAAGTTCAATAAGAGGAAGGAAAAAAATTCCTATTAAACTACACAGAAGAAACTCAATTAGGGAAGAAAGAGGTATTCACCAACCTGGGAAGTGTTAATGGTAGAAGACCATTTCTCAACAAATTTAGGACATGTACCAACTAGTTAACTATGAAGTCAGTATCAAACATAGAAGAAAAGACAGTGTATCTTTTTCTTCTGCATAAGTCTCTCATGTGTGTCTATATGCCAGAATTCAGGTTTTTTCCATGCATCTTAGATGGATATAGGTGTTAAATAAAAATAAATAATGTTACTGTAAGAAAGGTACCAATTATAAAACTTTTGAGACTGGGGGTTATACAGGAGTCCATCTGCAACCTGACCTTACCTGGTGATCAACTAATCAAGATATGGAAGACTTCTGATAAAGAGAGAGTTCTGCTTGCACCTCTGCCGCCTTCTAATGCAGAAAATGTCTGTAACTGTATAAATGCATATCTATATATAAATAGTGAAATATATACTCACTAGTTTATAAAAATTTACAAGCTATGCTTCTCCATCTTTAAGATTGAAGAGCCTGTAAATTCCATAAACTGCATAAGGAATTTACATGTGTGGAGATTAAATACATCAGAAACTGGAAGAAGTTGTAAACTCCATAAACTGAAAGACATAAAGAGAGCGAGGGGAAAACAGGGAAGGGAGGAAGGGGGGAAGGAAGGAAGGAAATAACATGGAGCTTTTGTTTTTCAGAGCTGAAATTGCACGGATTCTAAAGAGATCACTTTTCTGTCTCTTCTCCCTCATTGCTTTCCTTGTTCTTATTGGTAATATTGAAGGAAGAAGATGACCATTGTCTCCCACAGCTTCCTTACCGCAACTAGTTATGTAATTTGTCTGCAAATGAGCAGTGTCTTTGTCCTTTTAAAAGACACTTTAGTACTCTTCCTGAAAAGCAGTCTGGACTAGAACACACAGCAACTTTATCACAATAAAGTTGAAAGAATAAGAGGAAGACAGATATAATTTATTTATTTTTAAGAACAATCAATGTAGATTACTTATGAATAGTTTAAATTCTTTTGGTAAAAATAGAGACATGTTCAGCATGTCTAGAATTATGAATGTTTCAAGGATGGAACCTAAAATGCTGTGAACATGCCAAGGCAAATGTCATGTGCTTACCACAGTGAAAACTACTATAGGGTAGCTAGAAAAGTACCCATGGTAGTGCCCAAAAAATCCATTCTGTATCTTGAAAAGCATGTCCTGTACTGAAATGGCTCCCCAGAAAGAAATTAATCAAACAGTGGGATTGATTCTGAAGCAGCCTAATGAGATTCAACACTGTAAAGTGTAAGGTCTTGCACATGGGCTGGAAGAATCCCAGACATAGATACAGACTGGGAGAAGAGCTCCTTGAGAGTAGCCCTGCTGAGAAGGACTTGGGGATTGTGGTGGATGAGAAACTTAACATGAGCCAGCAGTGTGCTCTTGCAGCTCGCAAGGCCAATGGTATCCTGGGCTCCATCAGAAGAGGGGTGGCCAGCAGGGACAGGGAGGTGATTGTCCCTCTCTACTCTGCCCTTGTGAGGCTCCGTCTGGAGTGCTGTGTCCAGGTCTGGGGCCCCCAGTGCAAGAAAGATGTAGAACTGTTGGAGAGGGTTCAGAGGAAGACCATGAAGATGATTAGATGGCTGGAGCACCTGCCCTGCGAAGAGAGGCTGAAGGAGCTGGGCTTGTTCAGCCTGGAGAAGAGAAGGCTGCGAGGGGACCTCATTGCAGCCTTCCAGTACCTGAAGGGAACATACAAACAGGAGGGGAATCAACTTTTTAAAAGGGTAGACAATGGTAGGGCAAGGGGGAATGGATTAAAACTAAAGGAAGGAAGGTTTAGATTAGGTGTTAGGGGGAAGTTTTTTAAAGACAGAGTGGTGAGGTGCTGGAGCAGGCTGCCCAGAGAGGTGGTGGATGCCCCGTCCTTGGAGGTGTTCAAGGCCAGGTTGGATGGGGCCCTGGGCAACCTTGTGTAGATCCAGCCCTGGAGGTTGGTGGCCATGCCTGTGGCAGGGGGGTGGAGGTCTGTGTTGCTTGGGGTCCCTTCCAACCCATGCCATTCTATGATTCTATGATTCTGATACCTGAGCTAAGGCACACAGCACTGATGGAGTGTATTGCATTCCCTATCCAACATCAAGATAATGGGCTATTTTGGGAATGATGGGTTCTGGGACATGGAAGCATTCAGATGCTAATGTAGCAGAAGCCACTTGGCTGGTTAACATGAGGAAGTCTGCTAACTGACCTGACCCTGCTCAATAAAAAAGCCATACATACCGTGGAAAGAAATGAATTCCCATCTGGGTGTAAACTAACTTGAAAAGACAGCATCAGTTGCTCCTCCCTTGAGAAAAGGCAAACCCTACTGTGGGGCTGCTTTTGTTCAAAGACCTGGGTGTACTTGATGGGCAATATGGGAGGATGAGGAAATCCATTGTGTACCTCAAGGAGATTTAAGCTTTGGGAAAAATATAACCCATGTTAATTGTGTTAATGAAGTACAACAATAGAAACCACCTGAAACAACAGCAGATGAATGCCATAAGAAACTGGGCAGTGCAGAAAGAATCCGATCCAAACTAGGTGTGGTGCCTAATAACCCAACATAACACATTGCCTTTCTTGTCCTAAACAGCCACCATAACAGATGGAGCTCAAGTCATGGACTGAATGTACATGTAAGTGGACATTTCAGTGGACTTTTTTGGATTAACATTTGTTGGACATTCAATGAGACTGCACTGTTAACTAAAGGAATAATACCTGCGTACAGCTCAAAGGATTAAAAAGGGAAATAGTGGCTGATGAGGATGTATTGTATAGTTTAAGACCCTGATGCAAAAGATAAGGAAATTTGGGCTAGAAATTACTAGGGTGGAGTTAACTTTCTTCATAGCAATCTATATGGTGCTGTGTTTTGCGGCTAAAATAGTGTTAATACACCAATGCTTTCGCTATTGCTGAGCAGTGTTTGAACAGCATTGAGGTTTCCTCTTTCCTGGCCTGCTCCCACCCTCCTGTAGTGAGCAGTCTGGGGATGAACAAGAATATGGGAAGAAACACAGCTGTGAGAGCTGAACTACATAGGTCAAAGGATAAAAACTGGGATAGAAGAAAATGAAGGTGGGAGTTTTCTGGCTTCCAAGGGACTCATTGCATGTACATTGGTCTGGACATTGGTCTGTTTGTGGAATGTGGTGAGCCTTTCTATCACCTATTTTTTTCCTCTTTACTTCACCTATTAAACTGGATGGGAGGAGGGAGTGGCTGTGTGGGTGCCTAGATGATGTCCAGGGTCAACCCACCTCGCAAGTCACATTGGTCTTTGTAAAAAATATCAATTTCATGTTTGTGCTTCATCCAGAAGGTGGGTGGATCAAGTTCTCAGTGGTACTATTCTAGCCTTGTCTTTAGCCCACTGTTTTTTGAGAACACTGAAAGTGTATCTTGGAGTTGATAGTTTGTGGTTTAGAGTATCTTTTCTTCAGATCACTGCCTCAATACCCGTGGTTCTAGAAGGAATGTTGATGCTTCACACAAGTTTAGATTCCTTGGTAGAAGTTAGATGCTGCAGCCTCTTTTGACTCTGGCTAGTAAAGGCTGTAGATGTTGTCTACCTGGAATTCAGTAAAGCCTTCAACACTCTCCCACAGCATCCTCCTGGAGAAACTAGCCATTCATGAAATAGATGGGTATACTCTTCACTGGATTAAAAACTGGCTGGATGACCGGACACAGAGAGTTGTGGTGAATGAAGCTAAATCCACCTGGTGGCAGGTCACAAGTGGTGTTCCCCAGGGTTCGGTGCTGGGGCCAGTCCTGTTTAACATCGTTATTAATGATCTGGATGAGGGGATTGAGTGCACCCTCAGTAAGTTTGCACATGACACCAATTTATGTCAGATTGTCAATCTGCTGGAAGGCAGGTAGGGTCTGCAGAGGGACCGTGACAGGCTGGATCAATGGACAGAGGCCAAGTACAGGGGTCTCCAGCACTTAGGGCGCTTCCTCCCCCCCTTCACTGACCTTGGTATCTGCACAGTTCCTTACATCTTCTCACTCCCTTCTGTGGAGGCAAAAAGCAGCTACTTGTGTTTTTTTTCCTCACAGATGTGATTCCCAGAGGTGCTATGACCATCGCCGACGGGCACGGCCTTGGTCAGCGACTCTAGCCTTGAATCGGCCAATGTTTTCTCTCTGGTGCCTGCAGAGAGAATCCATCTGCTTCTTGCAAAAGCCACCCTTGCAGCCCCCCTTCTCCACCAGAACCCAGCCATGCAAAACTGCAACAGGGTGTTGGTCAACAACCAGCTGAATGTGAACCAGCAGTGCGCCCAGGTGGCCGAGAAGGCCAAAGGCATCCTGGCCTGTATCAGGAATAGTGTCACCAGCAGGAATCAGGCAGTGATAGTTCCATTGCACTCAGCTCTGGTGAGGCCGCACCTCAAGTTCTGTGTCCAGTTTTGGGCCCCTCACTAGAGGAAGGATGTTGAGATGCTGGAGTGTGTCCAGAGAAGGGAAACAAAGCTGGTGAAGGGTCTGGAGCACGAGGGCTGTGAGGGGTGGCTGAGGGAGATGGGTTTTTTTAGTCTTAAGAAAAGGAGGTTGATGGGAGACGTTATTGCTCTCTACAGCTACCCTCAGAGACTGTGCAGAGAGGTGAGGGTTGGTCTCTTCTCTCCGGTAACAAGTGATAGGATGAGAGGAAATGTTTTCAAATTGCACCAAGGGAGATTCAGCTTAGATATCAGGAAGAATTTCTTTACTGTAGTCAAGTATTGGACCTAGCTGCCCAGGGAAGTGATGGAGTCACCATCGCTAGAGGTATTTAAAAGGCACATAGATGCTATGCTTGGGGACATGGTCTAGAGGTGGACTAGGCTGGGTGAGGCTCAATAATCTTGAGGGTCTCTTCCAACCTAAGTGATTCTATGATTCTATGATTCCTGTTTAAATCAATATAAAGATTTCACAGTAAGCCAGACAACACTACAAAATACAAATAAATATTTTAATCATGTGGCTATGTCTCTCTCAGGATTAAAGTATGAAAGAAACAAAATCAACAAAGCATAAAGGAGCTGCGGAAGTTATTACGACATGAATTAAAGATTCATATTAAGACTGCGAAACATGTTTCAAGACTAACCTCTGCAATAGAAGTCCAACCTGTTTTAGGCAAAGCATTTTTTATGGTGATGGAAGTTAGTTAAAACAGAGTCTCAGTATCTTAGAATCCACTGCATAATCTACCAATGCATTCACAATGTGTTCTTATTGGGAAGCCAGAAGAACAAGGAAAAAATAATAATCTATTTTGACAGGTGGTAGTTAAATGAATGAAATTCCTTTTTGTCTTAGTATATTTTTTCCTCTTACTTCAATTTTTGAAGTTGTCAAAGAAGTCCTCAGCCTGCCCCTTTGAAAGAAAGAGAAAGGAAAAAAAAAATATTTCTCTTGTAATGGGGGAATTAAAGGATAATATCATACAGATCTCAGACATTGTGACTGGTGTGATAAAACCTAGTGAAAACTTCTTCTTACAGATAAGGTTTGTAAAGATTTCTTTGAATATCTGTTTAACTTTCTGTCGTGGTTTTGCC
This sequence comes from Gallinula chloropus, assembly GCF_964237585.1. Lineage (NCBI taxonomy): Eukaryota > Metazoa > Chordata > Aves > Gruiformes > Rallidae > Gallinula > Gallinula chloropus. The sequence continues at coordinate 30,734,121 of NC_140086.1, read as the reverse complement.
CCAGCTGAGAGCTGAGCACCACACAGTCGCTTGTTCTTTAAAAGGAAAGCAGGGGGAAATTAGGGAGGGGGGGAAGGGGAGGGGAGGGGAGGGGAGGAGAGGGGAGGGGAGGGGAGGGGAGGGGAGGGGAGGGGAGGGGAGGGGAGGGAAGGGAAGGGGAGGGGAGGGGAGGGGAGGGAAAGGGAGGGGAGGGGAGGGGAGGGGAGGGGAGGGGAGGGGAGGGGAGGGGAGGGGAGGGGAGGGGAGGGGAGGGGAGGGGAGGGGAGGGGAGGGGAGGGGAGGGAAGCACTGCTTTCATCCTAACTTCCAAACACGCAATTCTGTCCACTATTAGAAAAGAAATTAACTCCATCCTAGCCGAAACCAGGACAATTTCATTTGAGAAGTACTGCTGTTTACAGATCTTGAATAGATTTTCTAATTAATTGAGATTTATCTCAACGTTGGACTTAAAATTGGAGTTAATTGACACTTCAGAGAGTCTACTGCAGAATGCTGTTCAAATGAATGAAACAGAATCTGGTTTATCTGATTTTACCTATAAAGTCTTCTCTGCTAAAATTATTTTAGTCCCTGAATTAGGTTCCATAAGCATTATATACAGTTGTACTTGCAACTTTTCCCTCAGAATCCTTTACTGAGATGAATAAAAATCCAAGAACAACATTTACTTGTTCAGTAGGTATCTGTTTATAAGTGGGGTCAGCAGCTTTCTTCCAATCATGATGCCAAAGAGAATTGTTCTTTTCAGCCTGGTAATTTTGTACTGTAGTCAGAAACTGTTTTTTTTTTTTTTCCTGCTGCTCAGTAGGACATAACTGTTCTCAAAAAACCCCCACAAAATACAAAAAAAAAAAAACCCCCAAAAAACCCCAACCCAAAACAATTGCAGCATCTGACTACACATTAAATATTTGAGTGTGTCACTGTACCTTTTGCACCTTTAAGGAAGACTGCTTGGGTTAACACAGCCACGGCCAATACCAAGCTGCAGGTGTCAGAAACTCTTCTGGAGTTTAAATTAATACTATGATAACAAATAAATGAGCATTTAAAAATATTTTTTAAAGAAACTGCTAAAATCAGAAGCAATTGAGTACAGAAAAAATTGGAATAGCAAGAAGAGCAAAGAAACTAATTTGGAACAAAAATACCTAGTTGAAGAGGGTTCTTTTGATATTTGACACTGCCATGTTGCAACCATCTACAAATGAACTCCTCCTGTCCTGAAGGCAAAGTTCTGGGCCTGTGCCCAGCACATTTTTGCTACAGGAAGATAACAGAGAAAGGAGGAGAAGCTCTGGGATGGAGGGAACTCTCCCTGCATCTGACAGAAGAGTCATCTGGCTCTCCCAGGCCCTGGCATGGATAAGGCAAACAGGGAAAGCCACAACCCTTCTGTTGCCTGCCCTTGGCAAGCTGCTGTGCTGACAGATGACTGCCTGAAGCTGGCCCTGCTGCTTGGACGTTTGCACCTTTTCTGAGTACTTTGATGCATAAATGTCCAAGGCAAGAGAGTCAGACCAACTTGGAGTGACATCAGTAGAATTTACCAAAAACTCTTTAGTAGTGACCTAACTCCTCTTTCATTGGTATCAGTGTAAGCTTTATAGATAATTAATGTTGAAAAAGACCCAAGCCGTTTATTAGCATTTTTTGATCCTACTTTAACCATATTTCTCTTAATTAATAAGGTAAACCCCATTTATTACAATCTGAAGATTCTGGTCAAATATGGTTCACAGAGAACTTCTGGAAAAGCTTTGGTAGAATGAGGTGATAAATCAAGTGACACTCATTCAGTCTGTTACTGCAGTAATGAATCATGCACAAATTGGTCTGTGTGATGTTTTTAGGTGGAAACCAAACTGGACTGGCTAGTGAAAGTTAATTTTGACTGTATTCTTATGTTTTTTGTTTTGTTTAGTTTTGCGTTTTTTTTTAAAAAAAAGTAAAATTACCAGGAGTCTACTCACATGAGTTAAAACCAGGAAGCTTGTTTGTTTGCAGGAGCCCTCAAAAACAAGTTTCCTAACAGTTTTAATATCCAGTGATGAGTAAAAACTGAAAACCAAAAAGTATACTTGAAATGAAGCAGAATTTCAACTTACTTTATAAAGTAAGGAGAATCAGAGAGCAAAGGGCAGATAAGAAAATTACCTGGTTTACTCCCATTGTATTTTACTTAGCTGATCTCAATTTTAGCTTCAGAAATATGAACAATAGCATATCATTTTTCAGGTCTTTCACATTCCATCCACAGTCAAGATATACAACTATTCTCTGAAATCATTGTTTGCACTGGAAAGAACAGTTATATAACCAAGATCAGATGAAACTGGGAGGAAATATTACAGTACAAATCCAGGCAGACAGGACTGACACAGCCTAGAAAGAGCAGCACCGCCCTGGCTAATTGCAACTATGCATCTCCAGTACTGCTTGAAACAGTCTGCGTGAGCTATGTTACCTGTCTGGCTCCACTGTGCATCTTGGCACGTATTACATGGATACCTTCACGTTTTAGTAGGTGCTGTGCCTATTTTCCAACTATGTTTCAGAAATTCCATTATGTCTGTTCCAGGTTTCTCTGACACCTTTGTTTTTTATTTTTTTTTTTTTTCTTAAAATAGCAGTACCACTTCAGGTACAAGCCTGAAGAATATTCTGTATCTCAGTGTTTCTGAATTCTGTGGCTGTTCACAAAAATTTGACCTCTTTGGTCAAAGTTTTCAGATTTTAATGTTGCTACAGACTATTCCTGATTCTTCTCCTAGGACTAGAGAATTTATGAATGTTTCCTCCTTCCAGTTCCCTGACTTTTGCTTCCAAGGATTTGGCTTCTTACTTTTCATTATTCCCTCAGTTACTTTGTTAAAAATGTCAATGATTGCACAGGTCTCTCTGTTAATTTATCACCTGTCTTTTTGTCAAGTGAAAAAGCAAAAATCAGAAAACACTTAATTTAAACTTATAGCTGTTCTTTCTTTGAAAGATAGGGTCAGTCTTAGATTCTCAGAGGCTGGGGTAAACTTTTTTTTAATCCCAGTCAATTACTGTGTACACTGATGTCTATTTCTACTGCAATTCTAGTTCTTCATTCCAAAACTAATAGCAATCTTCTCTTACGGACTTGTTCTCTCAGTCCCTGTGCTACTTGATTGTCTTCACAATAATCAGTTCATTCTTTTCCAGTCAATACTTCAGAGACAGACCCTTGCTCTAAAGTATGATCCAGAAGTACCTGCTACAAGCAATTCCCTCCTGTAAATTATTCTTCCTTCACTGACAAGGTCCCAAAACTCCATTTGTCTTTGGAATACACAGTGGCTAAAATAACCCTATAAATAAATAGAGTAAGCACAAATGTGTTAACCACATAAAAGAATGCATATCTGTATTAAATTCAAGTTGCATTTTTTCCTTAAAAACATAACTTGAAAAAAAAAAAAAAAACACCCAACATGCTAGAAGTAAAGCAGCCCTGTTCAGGGATTCCATTAAGGATGTATTCGTGTTCCACTTCATCATCCCTCAATGCAGAGTCCTTTAATTCTTTGTCATGTAACAACAGACTAGAGTTTATTGAAAATAGATGATGTCACCCAGGGCAGAGCTGTAGAGCTGCATGTAGCAACCAATAGCGTGTCTGCATTATTTCTGTTCTCCCTAGGCACCCCAGAACAAAGAACTGGGGAGCAGAAGTGAAGGAGAGCTGCCCCTCCTGCTCTGACCTGTGCCTGTACAAGGTCATCACCACTATCAGGTTGGTTCAGTCCTTCAATGCTCTCAAGCTTCTGTCCCTGGACTTTAAACAACGACTTTGCAGCCTATGGGACATAACTGTGCCATTCCTGCTTGTCCCACAGGGTGACCTCAGGTTTCTTCTGTCCTTCCCTAATTTCCTCAAGGCATTTCTACCCTATCATTACCATATTTTACATAGGATACACTGTCCTCCCTTGCTCACTGTTCCCAAGACTGTTCCCATTTCCTGTGTGGGAGTGAAATAAGATTCATTGTTGTTGCTGTTGCTTCACAGCAGCCTTTGGGTGATTGAGAACAACTCATTCCTGGTCACGGTCAGCCTATGAAATCTCATCTTTACAACTGACTGAGAAAAGGGCATTGAAAAGGGATATTTAGGTGTTTACAGATGGCTGTAAATAGCTAAGGCAGAGAGGAATATTTGACTATCATTAGAGTTAGCATGCATTGAGATCTTAAAAATATTCAGTGTTTACTTGCACCTTCATTCCTCTAACTATGCAGTAGACACAAAACTATGCCACCCAAACTCCAGACACACGAATCTCCATAATACAGAAAATTAGCAATCAGAAAAGATTTAGGAGAGAGGACATAAAGCTATAATTTTTCAGAGTTGCTGGGTAGAGTGCAACAAGTAAGCCCTCATTTTCAGTATGTCATGAACACACATTTCTGCAATGCAACAGAAGAGAAGTTTTCACAAGAAAGAAGTGGCTTTATATTTTAATGCCATCAAGTACTACATTAGTTTCAGCATCTATTAATGAACTGAAATAATCACAAAGCATTTTTATTTACAGGTTTCATTTTTAATAATGAGTACTTTTGGAAGAAAAATGAAAATGTATGTTAATTGCTAATATATCTCTGATGTTTAAACCATGCTGGATTACACAACTGTGTTGATTGACAGAATACAGCCTTAAAAGCATTATGTGTGCCATAACTACATCTGTAACTTATCCTACTATAATTATATGGTAGTCATTTTTAGAAATTGAAGTTACAATACAAAAGTGCCCCAGTTTTACCTGAAGTCTTCACTCATTTCTAAGTGCCCTTCTGGAGGTGGAAACCTTTTATGCTTGATTTGTGTTGAAGATCTGAGAAAGCAGGCAGTGTGGGTACTTATCAAAGGATTCTTTGCATTCTATACCACCTGGTAAGTGAACAGCATCATCCTTTATTACTTCTAACTCCTAAAATTAGCACAAGCAATTTGTTTCTCTATTAGGCAAGTCTAAAACTGGTATTTATCAGTAAGGCTAATCTTTCAAATTCGGTGAGAAATTACAGTATTTAAGGGAGCCAATTCTGCCTCCTTGGCCGCCCTGTGTATTAGTGTAATCCCACTATTTGACCTAACAGGACCTGCAGTCAAGAGGAATGATGGGGCTCACTATCCCCATTCACTCAACAGCTGCATCTGAAAGGATGTCCTGGATAACCCTTCCTCCAGGAAAAGACTTTGCAAGACAAAGTAAAGGGATGTCTCAGAAGATGAGGGAAGATGCAGAGGACAGCATTTGGCATTAATAATGATTAGGCTGTCCTATCAGGATGATCTGTAGAACAGTTGAACTTACACAGAAAGTTCCAGTATTGCTTCAGCATGATACCTTCCGTAGGGAGCCTTAGTTACAGTCCTTGACCACTTCATCCAAAGTACGACCCTTAGTTTAAAGAGCCAGTCACCAGCTTGCTATTGGAAAAAAGCCTCACATTAAACCACACTCTCATGGATACAAAAGATGTATTTGAACAAGAAAACCCAAAAGGCACGCCAGTGGAAAAGACGATATTGCTAGAACTAAAGATAATAGTGGTGCCCAATGGAGATAATTACAAGGAGATAATAGTTTCTCTCCATCAGCTGAAAAAGATTTGATGAAGCCCTAGAAGTGATGTAGTGCTGTCATCCTATTGATTACTGAGGAGCCCATATGGGTGCCTCTTCTCAGGGCACATTGACTGTAGCAATGTGGCTGTGCAGCTTGCTGACAAGAATTTCTTTAGAGAAGACTGGACTGGAAAACGGAAAGAACAGGCCTGTGTCTGCAGGTACTTGGCCATATAAGGCTACCCCTGCATTCATTACTCATGAACCATCTCTCCCTAAGCTTCACTTTACTCATTTTCATAATTAAAGCCCATCTAAGTGTAATTAAAAAGTCCATATTAATGAGTAGTAACAAATAAAGAGCAATTTTTCTTTCACTGAGCAGAATTACAGTACTGTACACAGTAAACAGAAGGGGCAGGCAGTGAAATATGATGCTAGACTAAAAAGAAATCACTGAGTTCACTGCAGTAATATGTCATTGGTAGTAATTGTGCCATAAAATGAAAGTGTTTATTTTCAGTCGGATTCTTTTATTAAAATAAATCCTGTTGGGGGAATTTACCTACAAAAGTTATTTTTCTATGTATGTAGCAAATCTTTCTAATTATCCATTTACTCCTGGGAGAACTACCTACCAGTGAAATGCAATGATATGTTTGTAAAAACAAAGATTTATATTATTTTTCTAAAAGATAAGTCATTACTGACATTTTAATTATGTAATTCCTCCTTAGACTTCCAATTTCAATGTTATTTCTATATTTCATAAGGAAATTGTTATGATACTTCTGAAAACAACTTGATGATATATGTACTTAATGATCACACGAAACAGGTCTGCATATTATGAGCAGAGTGCTAATACATGAATCTCTGCATAAAATAGATATGGAACTAATATGAAAAATGCACATCTGTGTAATACTGACAAAATACAGATTTTGACTGTGGATAATTTGCTCCCCACAGGGTAGATCAGGAATAGATTTTTATTTTAGAAACTGAGTAAAGGTATCAGGTGCTGTCCAGGTAATTTTGCTAAAAGATATAAACTAGACAATGAGGTCTACAAGCTCTGGGTGCTATATTTTTTTTCTTCGAAAAGAGAATACTCTCCTTCCCAGATGGATAATATAAAAGGAGTCTCTGTGAGGCAATATTCTCCAGGGACAGTAACAGAGTACTTCTGAGCCTTGATAATAATTAACAAACCTCACTGTCTGCTTCTGCAATGTTAAGTTTCTTTGCTTACACGTTGATGAACGCTCTGGATCTGTAAATAACACTGAACCTGGGACCTCCAGACTAGATTTAATGGTAAATAAGTCTCTTGCAAAACAGTGAATTTCCATTTCCATGAAGTATTGGAAAGTATAAAGAAGCATTTTGGTATTAAGAAAAAAACACCCAAAACAAAATAGGGAAAAACTCCAAACCTTTGAAATCTACATGGTGGGCAGGAAAAAAAAGAAATTGGAAAATACAACCTTTATGTCCCCTTACTCATGTACTAATAACAAACAAAATGCTACTCTGAAAAATCAAATCACTTTTTCTGAGCATTTTTCCTTGCTTTTTGTTTTCCACACAGATGTATTCTCTCATTCTATCTAGTAAACAACTTATTTTTTACTCAACAAGACAACATGTTACCACCTTCTTTACATTCTGTAACATCCATCTTCTTTGGTGTTGTCTTGGACTTCTTCAACTGCTGAGAACACTTTATACATTTTAAAAAAAAAATTCCAAGTTTTATTGTATGTACCTTAAAAGTTTTAACTTATCAGACTACTTAGATATATGCAGGGCAAGATGACAACTGCTCAGTTTCTCCCAAAATATGCTTTCCTTCTAAGCTTTGCATCCTTTTCTAGCATTTTCTAAATAAAGAGGTTAAGGGATGAGCAGCCAGGGCAAACAGAAGCCAAGGCAAATAACAATGCAAGTCATGCAAAGATGGGGTGAGAGGACGTACTTCTATTACAGGTCCTGGCAAAGCTCCCACAAGTCTAAAGCTGACTCAATCCTCACACATTCATTTCCTATATTAGGTACTGTTCAGGCCAAAGCTTTGTGTAACACTCTTCCAGCTTTGCATACTTTAATGAATAAATACATCCTCATCTTTTGCTGAGCTACTTGTGTATACTCAGCTGGAGTTTGATTCATGCTTCTGTGAACTTCCTATTAATCATAATTGAATTAAAAAATGAAATGAATGTATATGATATATCAACATTGGCATTCATATGTTTTCACATTGCATTGACTTGTAAAGAGTGATGTTTATAGCTATGCCTTTAATTTACTTAACACCAAAAAAATCAAGTTGTAAAGATGTGAGCCAAAGTCTTAGCAAATCAGAATTTCCACACATGTGATTGTCTGTCTTCCTTCTAATTTTTCCAAGTTTCAATCCAGAGAAAAATAATCTGATTAAATCAGGACAAATAGGAATCAAGGGGAAGGAATAATTTTACCAATCGATGTACATTAGCATATTAAACAGTTCAAAAATAATTCTCTGTGTCAAAGGAAAGAATTCATTGCATAGTCAGGATTTGTCTTTCACCATGCTGGAAGTGGTCCACTGCATGTGGATGGTAAGGTCAGGAAGAAAGGTTAAACAGATTTTTCACTCTAAAATTATATAATGCAAAATTCACAGTCCACCTTCTATAACAATTTAAGACAGTTGCTTAGGAAATCAGTGATGTCTCACTCTATCATCATCAAATCTTAGTCCAATTTGAAAACAGAAGTAATAGCTAGCAGGGTACATAATTTTCAGCATTTCCATAAACTACATAATCTCTCACACTGTTGGAACAAACCGTTACTATTTGTGTATGCATACTTCGTGAACTTTGACATTATGTTATAAAGCACATAACTATCGTACACATTCTGCACTAAACTAGATTTCTCCAAATGTAAGCTATACTGATGAAAATCCTCTTGTTTAACGTCAGTATAACTGATAACTACAGTGTTAGACCACTAATTCTTGCTATTTATTTGTTTTTGAAAGACTGCTTTAGTTTCAGATTGCAACACTTGAGATCGTTCAACTTGTAACTGATTTCAATCAACATACAGAATAAGAAAACAGTGTTTCTCAGACTAAGATTCAGTTTTTTTAATCCAAATTCACAATAAACTTAATGTTTTATGGGATCTACTGAAGGAAAAGTATGTTGGTTTTTTTTTCATAATCTTGAAATTTGGAATTGCAGTGGTCAGACTCGTTGTACAATCTATAATATTGTGGGTTACAGATTTATTTCTTGATATACTATGATAATTTTATGTCCCAAGAGTATTGCTATTAGTGGTCAGAAGTAGTTCTGAAGACTTGCAAAACTAAATATGGTATGTGACTTTGCTTTTGTGATTGTTTATATGAGCTTTGGTTGTTAGCATTTTAACTCACACTGTGTGTAGTTGACAGCTTCATACCAAACTACAGGATGCCAGGATGACCTCATCCAGTCTTCTGAAATGGCAGTCACTCCACTAAAATCCTCTCCTCAGTGACAACCATTCTTTGTGTGCAGGAAAAGGCTCTTGGTTTCTGTGGCTTCTTAATCTGTCTTCTTCTCATTGGTGAATGGTGGGTGAGGTGTCTGAAGCATCATCAGTACTGAGACAGATGAGGCCCCTGGTATCTATCTACCTGTGGGCATCCTTTGGTGCAGATGCATGGGCCTTCTGTGGATAGCTGATGTCTGAAGACCGACTCTGAAGACAACATAATCAGAAAATTTCCCTTTCATTAATAATCTTATGATTCAAGGACTCACCAAAGAAGTGGTTTAATTGTTTATTAGTCTGATGTGGTCCAAGCCATCTTGTAGGGGCTGTTGGTGCAGCAATATCTGCTGAGGGCCACACATCTGGAAAGCAGCTTGACTGAAAAGACCCTGGGGCTCCTGGTGAACACCAAGTTAAATATAAACCAGCATGAGGCCTTGTGGCTAAGAGGGGTAATGGAATTTTGAGCTGCATTAGACAAAGTGTCACCCCAGCAAGTTGAGGGAGGTGACACTTTTCCTTTACTCATCTCTAATAAAGCCATATGTGGAGTAATGTGTCCAGTTCTGCCAATTCTGGGCTCCCTAGCACATGAGAGATGTGAACTTACTGGAGAGAGTGCAATGAATGGTCATAGAGGAAAAGCTGAAAGAGATGGGACTTCCTAGCCTGGAGAAAGGGCGGATCAGGGGAGGATTCATCAATGCATATATATACTTTAAGGGATGGTAGAATCAAGGGTGACAAGACCAGAGGCAATGGGTACAATCTGAAATACAGGAAGTTCCTCATGTACATCATGAGAAGTTTCATTACTCTGAGGGTGACCGAGCACTGACACAGGTTTTGCGGGGAGGCTGTGGAGTTTCCATCTTTGGAGATATTCAAAAGCTGTCTGGACATGGTCCTGGGCAACCAGCTCTAGATGGCCCTGCTTGAGCAGGAAGGTGGGACCACATGAACTGCAGAGGTCTCTTCCAACCTCAAACTTTCTGTCATTCTGTGAATCTATACAGCAAAGAGTGGTGTCAGAGAAAAGGACATCTGAACAGGGCCTTGAGTCCTACTTGGTTATCCCAGGGCAATGTCTCGCCGTAGTTCCTCTCACCAGGACTTATCCTGACATACTGATGTCCCAGTCCAGCCTCAACCTGTCCCTGCCCTCTGGGAGGTGCCTGAAGCCCAGGGCTGGGACTGTCTTCAGTGCCCCCCAGCCTTCCTGCTCCTGTCTGGGATGGTGGGACAGGCCCTAGCTTCCAGGCACAGCCCTGTCTGCTAGATCATGAATTAGCAGATCACCACAGAGAATCAGAAACTGTATCTCAAAATTTGTGATCCTTCAGTATATAACTAATAGATGTATGCTTAGAGAACATGATGGTAAATGTCAGTAACCCATTCCCTCTCCTACATACAAACATAGATATGGAAACATATAGATTTTGGCAAGTTAACATGTTATAGCAGCCCTGTAAAAAGCTAAGAGAGGCCTTAAACTTTTATTCATCTCAAATTACATTTGTACTTTTGTGCTATGAATGATAAATCTACTTGTTTCTAAATCTGAGGGTATTAAATCACTTTGACTGTCCTGCATTTCCTAATGCTTGCTATCCACTAAAGGAACAAATACTGTGATTAATATTCCCTATCTGTGAAACAGATTTTTCTGTTCAGCTATGAGATACAGAAAAGAGAAAGCAGATGAATCATAGTACGTGGTTTTTGAGCATTTGAAAGTCTCTCTGAAACCGTATGATAGCAGTCAAGTTCCTTGGAGATGTGGATCTTCTTTTTCCTTCTTTCAGACATTCCTGCAGACCAAGCAAATAATCTGAAACATGATATTAGGCAGCATTAGTCCTAATTTTATTTATTGTAACAACTTATAACTATTAACAAGTACATTAATGCAAATATTGTAGTTCAACATTGATGAGCATACTGCATTAAATTCTGTGGCTAGGGGAGTTCCCCTACGGGAGATGGGAACAAGGTTTGAACTAAAGTACTAAAGTTTCAGTTAAATGGCTTCATGTGTGTTGGCAAAAAAATATTCTTGACATTTATGCAGATTGAAATTTTGTCAGTCAAGTCAGAATAAAGAGATAATTATCCTATTCATACTGCATTATTTCCTTCAGTGGCAGTATTGAGATGAACTTTACGCTAGCCCCTGGTGTTAACCAAACATGTAGAAAGTTAAAAACTGAAGCATTTAGAATTTCATTAAAACTCGACAGTAGGTTTCAAGCATCGTGAAGACGGATAGATGAACATTCAGTAGTGAGATTATGTAGGTCAAATTTTTTAGGGAATCAAAACAAACCCAGTAAATTCAGGGTCATGTGAATGAGACACCAAGCATCCTTTGAAAGTAAGAATCTACTTAATAGTAGAATTTAGTGTTTTTGTGATAGGACTGAGGAGTCATATCTACAGGCATTATTCTAGATATCGTCTCATCCATGTCAAAAAAAAAAAGATCTATCATTTTCCTGGTGTATGATAACTATGATTATTAATGTATTTTCCCAAATTGCATAGTTGTTGGTGGAGCTGTGTCATGCTGCAAACATGCCTCTGTTTTTCTATCTATTTGTGCTCTATGGATTGCATCAATGTTACAACCTCAAATATCTTTGGTTTTGTTGTGGATTTTTATGGGTTTTGGCGGTGGTGGTGGTTGGTTGGTTTAGTTTGGTTTTGGTTGGTCTTTTTTTTTTTCTTACTCTCTAACTGAATGTAATATAATAAATTCCCAAGGAATATTATCTCAAGTTTTTTCAGACAGAACCTCATTTTAGTGTTGATCAAAATGCTAATAATTGAAAAAAAAAATCTTCTTCTTTAACATATGAAGGAGAATGAACATGGGTTAAAATGTTAGCTATACCTGAGCATAACGTATTGCTTTTTACTTAAAATCAAAGTAATTTTTCAAATAAGGTTCTGTGAGGCCAAGAATATATCAGCTTTATTAAAGTGCAGTTATATAAAATATATTTAATTCCTTTAATCCAATATTACTCAACTTTTTCTTAGTCTTGGATTTGGAAGTGTTTATAGGATAGACTGAAAAGGCTGTGCTACCCTTGTGGAAAAGGGACATTAATATGTAAAGACATATAGCAGACAACAGGTAAGTAAATTATGAAGTAAGTTAGTATATTTTTTGGATGAGAAAGAATGTTAGATGCAATCCCCCAAGTGAAGGAACTTTCTAAACACATCCTTTGTTGTGGAAATGAAACTTGGTTTCAGTCTCTACAATGTTGTTTATTAATCATAAGGAATATGCAAGTAGAGACGGGATCGCATTGGACAGGCACAGCGTCTTTTACATGTTATACTTGCTTTTGGATAATTTGCAAATGTAGCTGCCTCTAAGGGTCTACATATATGTTATATTTTTCATATGAAGTCTAGGAATTAAGGATTCTCTCCTCCTACACTCTGGCTATGTCACATTCATGTTTGAGATATTTTTTATAGTTTCTTAGCAGATTAAAGTCTGCTTAAAAATGTACTTTTCTTGCAGAGTGGTTTTATTGTGCAATCAAATTTCCACATTAATACAAATGCCATGTGTAATCACAGAATCATAGAATGGTGTGGGTTGGAAGGGACCCCAAGGATCGCAGAGCTCCACAAGCAGGGCCACCAACCTCCAGGGCTGGATCTACACAAGGTTGCCCAGGGCCCCATCCAACCTGGCCTTGAACACCTCCAGGGACGGGGCATCCACCACCTCTCTGGGCAGCCTGTTCCAGCACCTCACCACTCTCTCTGTAAAAAACTTCCCCCTAATATCCAATCTAAACCTTCCTTCCTTTAGTTTGAATCCATTCCCCCTTGTCCTGCCATTGTCTACCCTTTTAAAAAGTTGATTCCCCTCCTGTTTGTATGTTCTCTTCAGGTACTGGAAGGCTGCAATGAGGTCCCCCTGCAGCCTTCTCTTCTCCAGGCTGAACAAGCCCAGCTCCTTCAGCCTCTCTTTGTAGGGCAGGTTCTCCAGCCCTCTAATCATCTTCGTGGCCCTCCTCTGAACCCTCTCCAACAGTTCCACATCTTTCTTGCACTGGAGGCCCCAGACCTGGACACAGCACTCCAGATGGGGCCTCACAAGGGCAGAGTAGAGAGGGACAGTCACCTCCCTGTCCCTGCTGGCCACCCCTCTTCTGATGGAGCCCAGGATACCATTGGCCTTGCGAGCTGCAAGAGCACACTGCTGGCTCATGTTAAGTTTCTCATCCACCATGACACCCAGATCCTTCTCAGCAGGGCTACTCTCAAGGAGCTCTTCTCCCAGTCTGTATCTGTGTCTGGGATTCTTCCAGCCCAAGTGCAACACCTTACACTTGGCAGTGTTGAACCTTATTAGGTTCCCCCAGGCCCACCTTTCCAGCCTGTCAAGATCCCTCTGGATGGCTTCCTTTCCTTCTGGGGTGTCGACCACACCACTCAGCTTGGTGTCATCCGCAAACTTGCTGAGGGTGCACTCAATTCCATCATCGATGTAATTGATAAAGAGGTTAAAGAGCACCGGTCCCAAGACATAGACCCATTGACCACCACCCTTTGGCTACGGTCTGTTAACCAGTTTCTTATCCACTGGATGATCCACCCATCAAATCCACATCTCTCCAATTTAGAGATAAGGATGTGGTGGGGGACTTTGTCAAAGGCCTTGCACAAGTCCAGGTAGATGACGTCAATTGCCTTCCCTTTATCCACCGATGCTGTCACTCTGTTGGTTTTTTTTCCCTTTGGTCCTATGTGTCTAAGGTACTTCACTGTGGAATTTTCCAAATGGGAAGGAGAAACTTGTGTCTCACCCTTTCAACTTTGTGACTTCCCTTGTTCTTACAGAAGAAAGCATTTTTATTTTTAAAGAGAGAAGTACAGACTGACATAGAAAATAATTTATCCTGTAGTTCTAAGTATGTCCTTGAAACTGTTTGCCACAAAAACAAAGCAATGTTTTATGTTCATACAAACTGCATTAAGACATCTCACAGGAGCACTGAGTAAAGAAAATTTACTATATGTGAAATGAACTCCCATATAAAAATGTTGAAAGCCATGTGAAGTGATTCTAAATGTTTTAAATTTTTTTTTTTAACTTATCCTCTTGGCTTTCAACACCCTCCCCCACTTTGGCCCCTCTACAAGGTGAATTCACTGAGTGAAGCAATAGTGACTGTTCATACAGCTACTATAGCAGAAAAAAAGTTGTGATTCACCAAATTTTGCATGTTTTATCATTATTTTTATGATATTTTGTTTTGCTAACCAGTCATACATTATTCATTATTTCCCATCTACTATTCATTATTATCTTATTAAAATTTTCAGTCATCATATTAGACTGCAGAAACAATAAATAAAAAATGCATGTGGGAATCAAAATTCATATCTGACTGATTAATGAATAATGAAGGAAGGAGGCATGCTAAAATTCACCAATGTCTGTTAACGAACATTCATAAAATTATTGCCTTTCTTCTCTGAAAATCTCCCTTTCGTCATACTAAAATTAGGGTTTAACTAATCTGATAACCAGAAGGGAAAGATATCTGTAATAGATACTTTAAACATTGTACAGGATATAAATAATGTAATACTGCATTGCATTATTCATAAAACCACATGAAAAATTCTGAAATTATTCTTGGGATTATCACTTAGGTTTAGTATGGCTTGTGCCTTCTGAACTTTCACATTAGCCTATCTCAGACCCCCACAGGGGCAATATTACTCATTCCTATAGCCTGTTACTTGTACAGAACATTCCTAAGATTTAATTGTTTATTAATCATAGTGTTTGATGAAAGCAAAAGTAAATTTAATTAGCTCAATACACATTCGGTACCTGCCAGTACTTTCTGATTACAATAAAATAAAATAAAATAAAATAAAATAAAATAAAATAAAATAAAATAAAATAAAATAAAATAAAATAAAATAACTGGAAAAATATTCCTAATCTATTCCTAGAATTTAAGCTGCTTGTCAATTAGTCAATTGAACACCAAATCAGTACACTGAGCAAATACAAGGAACAAAATACTGCTGGCTGAAAGCTCTTTCAGTGAAAACTTTAAAATTTTCTTCTTTTTTTAAAAAACAAAAGCAAGACCAGCACTTGACTTTGGATGTGCAACAGACAACTACCAACTAAAGATAAAACTTCATCTCACATAAGCAACCTCAAGAACTGCACATCTGAAACACTGGTCAAGAAACTTATTTCCTGAGTGAGTTTGTTTTGTATATATCAGACTATCTCTTTGCAATATTTAAATCTATTGAGTGACCTCAAAGATTTGAAAGTCCTGATCAAGCTTGTTAGAGTTTCTCAATTCACTTGGGCACTCAGACAATCTTTGTGGAAGCTTAACTGTCTGTCTATATGAAAGATGTTGAAAGCAGGGCTCTGGTTTGTTGCTCTTCTTTCAACAGATATACCTGTAGACTAGTTCAGCATCTGTATTTGCAGCTAGTGAAACAATGGTTAGTGACTCAAATATTTCCAGGGAAAAAATACTTTCCTCGTAATAGAGGAATAGCATCTAGAAACAACCTACCTTAAAAATTTGCCAACTTTGCTAAGGCTAACGTGTCAACTGAAAAGATACTGTTGGCTGAAGGAGTTTGGAGATCTGCTCTGATAAGAGTGAACCTACCTCTTATTTATCATAAAGAATTTACCATAGTGAATTCCTGTGACTTTTCTGATTCAAACAGTTTTGCAGTCAAAAGATAAGGGTTCAGACTGGATGAAAATTACTTGCAAGTGGAAATACCCACCTCTCAGAGCACAACAGAAGAGCCTCTGTTTTAGGCTTTCGATTTCAAACATAGTGTGATGATATCGCTGAACTTTTTCCACTAGCCTTAATAGGATTATGGTAGGTGAAAATGCTGGCACATAGCTAAGCAGAACATCAATGTGTTAACACTCAGGGATAATGCAGAAATTAATTTGAAGGGACTATGAGGTTTCTGTAGAAGGTGGTGTGTAACTGCCCTTGGTAGTTTGTTTCAACATTACCAGTTTATATCTGCTTATGTATCTGCTTATATATCTGCTTATGTATCTGCTTATCTGCAAATGTAGCTATTCGATGGCTACAGCTCTATGAAACTCATTTTCTTTGTTAATATTTTCATTATGAGCAAAATATGTATGGAATACCTGAACAAAGAATATACATATAAGAACTAAATAGCTATGCAGATGGTAAGTTTGTCAATTAATTTGATGAATGCTATTTCCTGTCTGAAAGTATAACAGTTTTCCTAGTTAGAAATTTTAAGTAAAATCCCGCATGTGACTATGATACCATTAAATCAAATGGGATAACAACTGTAAACCAATTATTTATTTACATTATGAAGAAAGAAATAGTGCTACCATGAACAATTTTGAAGGATTCTGGGCATGATTTAAAGTTTTATTTTGATAAATTTTTCTTTATAGAAGGTTTCTAAAAAAATATCATGCACTTAGTTTAATTAAAATTACACCTCCTTACTACTTATTGAGAATTAGAGAAATTATGAAATGCTTTTACAACACTACCTTGTAATGCCTCACATCATAAATTATTTTTGTTGGAAATTAGTACCTGGAATATTCATATATAACCCTACTCAACCTATTGAATCAGACCTGAAATATCCCATTGTGTTATGAAGTTCTTTTAGCACAAAATTGTGCATTTTGATTACTCTTTATGTTAACTACATCCATATTTCAGGAAAGTGAAGAAAAACCAGGTAGCTGACAAAGAATAAAAGAAAGCTAACAAATTATCACAGAGGAGCTGTTATGAAGTCACCTTGCAAATGATCATCTTATTTTTGTGATTCCAAAACACTTTCATATCTTCTATTAAAGTATGTGGAGCATTTTTTAGTAACACTAGTGAGTTTTAACATTACATAATCTTTTTTCTTGTAAGCATCCTATTTGTCATACGTTTATAACTTTAGGAAAAAAAATCACAGTGATATAAAGATAACAAGAAATACCAATATCAATTATAACAGCTTGATATTACTGCTGGGAAAATTGATTAGAACAAAGTAGAAGTTGAAGTGAATGTTTATTTTCCAAATTCTGAGCAAGAGGGTCATCTTCTGTATATGACACCTTGGAAGCACACAGATGGTCTAACCACAGCCATGAACCCAGTTATCAGAAGACTTTTATATTTTCTCTGTCCCTGTTCTTTGTTAATAGCACTTGTTTTAAGATCACAGCTAAAGCTCTAAACAGGAATTCTCTTGTAATATGGAGTTGCTATGCAATTTAGCACGCTCTGACAAGAAATGAGCTTCAGAGAGTTATAGATTGATACTGGAGTTGGTGGGACATGGCATGGATTCATTTGGATCACAGACAAAAATGTCCCAAAAGTACAGTAGCTAATGATCTCAAAGTTCATTAAGAGAGGAACATAAATACAGTTAGTCACCATCTATCCTTATGTGATTCAAACCCACAGCTTCACTTTTCTAAGTTCTGTTGATGGTTTCTAGGGTGATATATCTTGTTTGGCATCTACATGTAACAATTTTATACTTTTGTTAAGGATGAAATATAAAAAAAACGCAAAATATTTTGTATATCTTCATGATATTCCCATGATGAACTTGCATCTCCACTGCTTTTCTTTCACATTACCATAGCAGAAACATACGTGTGGAACATGATCAGGGAAACTGGGAAAATTTGTCATTATCACAGACTTACTAAAATCCTTTCTGAAGGCTGTGATGCTCTCTGAGCAACTCCTTATTACTAGTGATTTTGAGTAAATGATGCTAAAAGCATAGCAGTGGAGGAATGTGAGAGGAGAAAGACGCTGGTTTATGCTGGTGAGGCACCTAACTTAGGTGTGATTGCAATTTAGATACAGTGTGGCTACTGAGTGTACATTCTGCTGTGGTACACAGTGATCACTCTTCTTCAGTCATTTTATGTTTTCTGTACTTTCATTGATCCAGTGCTATGTACTCTGTTGTGGTTCAGCAAAATCCAAGATTCAGTAAACTTCATGTAGGTTATGTCTCTGTGCCTGCTCAACGTGAGATTGAGATCATAAATATGTTGAACAGTAATTATAGTTATAAGCAAAGTTTGTTGATAGTAACTGCAGTACTCAACATGAGATAATATCAAATACATATCTTTAAGTATTTTTAAAAAGATCTTCAATATTTCTTGCAGGGAGTTTTAAAAAATCAATAAAATATGTCTTTTTACAACTCAGGAAATAATTTTCAGCTAAAATATGTTGCCTTTTCCTCTTGGCTATTCAGGTTATGAACAATACAATAATTATTTAAATCTTAGATGGTTAAATACTCCTGAGTTATTTTTACAGATCATTAAAATATGTTACATTCTGACATTAACTCATCACCAAGAAATAAGATCAGGAAAAATGCAGCATGATTATCCAGCTGGATTTACTTAGAAATTTTTCTTAAGGCAGACGAAAGGTAAATGTTAGCAAAAAGTTTAATTTCTCATTTTCCTTTTTCTAGAGAAAAAGTATCAGCTGCTTCAGAAGGAGGAAAGAGGAGAATAGGTCACAATACTTCATTTTGGTACTTCTCCTTTCCTCTTACACTGCTGGTTAAGTGATGATGGGTGTAAAATGTTGAGTAGATTCTTGTAGCTCTTTGGAGCTGCATTCAGAAACATCATGACATTGAGTTAAATGTATTTATATATTTTTCAAACCACACACAGTCCTTTACAGAATATCAATATGTCCCATGCTGCCAGCCAGTGTCAGATCCTCCCTGTGTCTGTAAGCAGAACAGATGTGTGAAGCCAGGAGCACAAATTCCTATGTGACCCACATGGGAATCTGGACCAGAGTCTGCACAAAGTATTGGTCCCTCACATCTTGGCTGCCTCCTTGAGCTCCAGTCAGGACTGCAATTTTTCTGAAAACATTGCATCCTGCACCTTTTCTTTCTCTCTGCCAGTCAGTGAAAGGGAATGTAAGTCATATTTACAGCAACAGTATGTTTTCACAGTAGAGGCATGACTCAAACACATGGACGTTTCAAAGTCATGTAGGACATGACTTTGCAAATGGTCTGA
Organism: Gallinula chloropus; assembly: GCF_964237585.1. Taxonomy (NCBI): domain Eukaryota; kingdom Metazoa; phylum Chordata; class Aves; order Gruiformes; family Rallidae; genus Gallinula; species Gallinula chloropus. The sequence goes on along the minus strand of NC_140086.1, from coordinate 30,714,841 downwards.
CCCTTTTGCAATTTTCTTCATACAATTCATACAATTCTTCATACAATCAACTCTGGATTTAAACATTGGTGTACTTTTTACATTTATTTTGGAAAAGCTGAAGTGAAAATTCAAGATCAGAGGCAGTATCAAATCCAGCTACTTAAAATACAGGTCAGTGGTATTTCCTTAGAAAGAGTGACTTGTATTTGTATATGATGATGAATGTCAGCATATGCCTGCTGATGAATTATTGTTGTTTTTTCTAGTCCCTCAAAGTATATATGAGAGAATTTGACAAAACTTTTGGAGCAGGGAGGGGGTGGGTAGTGGAGTAGTGAAAAACCTCACAAAGATTTTAAAACAATAACAGTTGTTGTTTTCTGAGGAATGGCAGTACTAGGAAGCTCTGTAAGTGTCAATAAAGCTTCCATTGCATACCACAGTCATCTCACTATGATCATGGCAGCATTTATCACAGAATTCCAGAATCACAGAATCACAGAATTGTAGGGGTTGGAAGGGACCTTGAGAGATCATCGGATCCAACCCCCCTGCCAAAGCAGTTCCCTAGCTCATATTGCACAGATAGGCATCCAGACGGGTCTTGAATATCTCCAGAGATGGAGACTCCACCACCTCCCTGGGCAGCCTGTCCCAGTGCTCTGTCACCCTCACTGTGAAAAAGTTCTTCCGCATGTTGGTGTGGAACTTCCTGTGCTCCAACTTGCAGCCATTGCCCCTTGTCCTGTCCCCACAGACCACTGAAAAGGGGCTGGCTGATTCCCCCTGCATCCCCTGCTTAAGATACTTATAGGCATTAATTAGATCCCCCCTTAGTCTTCTCTTCTCAAGACTGAACAGCCCCAGCTTACTCAGCCTTTCCTCATAGGGGAGATGCTTCAGGCCCTTAATCATCTTCGTAGCCCTTCTTTGGACTCTCTCCAGGAGGTCCCTGTCTTTTTTATACCAGGAAGCCCAGAACTGGACACAATACTCCAGGTGGGGCCTGACCAGGGCAGAGTAGAGGGGGAGGATCGCCCCCTTTGGCCTGCTAATCTTGTTAATATAGTAACATTACAGAGTAAATGTGGTTAGAAATAGTTACCCAGGGTTAGATTCTTAGACCTGGCCCATACATGGGTGTGTGTTTAGACGACACAAAAGAAAAATTGTTTTAGGTAGTGTGATCTAGGTTTCTTCTTCAGGGAAGAAGGATGAATCCAGGTTCAAGATGAATCCAGGTACAAGAGAAGAAAAGTACCTGAAAGGATGAAAAAGTTTTATGCCAGAACACTTTCTGCAGAGTCACTCAGAGAGAGAAGAGAGCTCAAGACTTTGCATACATTATAGAAACATCTTTAGCTTGTAACCTCATAGGACAATTTAATTTGAAGGTGTGTTCCTGACCCAAATGCAAGCTAGTGTCTGAACACAGAGGGAAATAGCCTTTTCCCTCCCACTGCATCCTCTGGGACACAACTGGTCAAGGTGAGCTGTGTGTGATGACATCTGCTCTTGGGGTCTCCAGTGACAGTGAGTGAGTCAGAGCTAGCAGGGACCCATGGTAATTCTTCCCTCTTCAGCCCATTCTCTTTTGCTGGAAGCAGCTCTGGAAACACATATTTAAGTAGTGTCGAGCCTGGTCTATAGTACCAGAAGAATGTAACATTTTTAATCTAGAAAGCAAACAACAGGGGTGCTTCAATGTCACAGTAGCCTAAGGACTTCTTTTACCACAATAGAAAGTTAAACATACATTGCAGGAGGGAGCTGCTTATCCTGTACTATATTAAATAATTTTCTCCTATGTTACTGTGTATAATTAAAGTATCTGCTTTATTCAAGACTGAGTAAACACCACCCTAGTTTTGTAACACAACATCCATTTTGGAACAGTAATGCATATCTGATGTGAATCTCTTCACTGCTATTTTTATACAGGTATTTATCTACTTTAATTTAGAAATTAGGGTATAATTCAACTTCCTAAAGGGCTTTCCTTAGAGCAAACAAGAGTGTCATAGTGTAGGCAGATGTAGGCAGTCCCTGAAGGAAGCTGTTTGAGAGAAAGAACTTTCTCATTATGACTAACTTCTCTCTTGTATAGATTATAACTTTATTACAGGAGTTGCAGATGAGAACACATTAATTACAATACTTTAAAAAATGAAAGTTAACCATATCAAAATATTATGGATATCAACTTTATTAAATACATTAAACACAGGGGAATTCAGACAGCTTCTATCAGCCTAACCTCAGTCTCTGGGGAGATTGCGAAGCAAATTCATTTACAGGTTTGTTCTACACCCCTGACAGCCAATGTGTTTGCTGAGGGCAAATCAAGTCTGACTCAATGGGGTGTCTGGCTCTGTGGACAAGGGAGGAGCAGTGGATATTGCATAGATTGGTTTTAGCAGTCTTCTTCAGTCTCCTTATCACCAAATTAGTGAGACAATGGCTGGATAAGTGGACAACAAAGGGAAAATGGCTTAAGTGCTGGACTTGATCACTGTTTTTATCACTGGTGCAAAGTCAAGCTAGCAGCCAGCAAATCGTACCATCCCTTAGGGATCAGTACTGGGACGGATTGATTCTCTTCATTAAAGACATAACATTGTCAGCAAGTTTGCAGATGACACCAAATTCAGGGGGGAAGCAGTCGGCTTGCTTGATGGCAGGGCTGCTACTCAGAGGGATCAGGACAGACTGACCTAATTGAGTCAGTTAATATGACAGTAAAATGCATTTGCACTGGTTTCAGCATTCACACATAGCTGTGTGAAGGTAGTGACCATTCGGACTATTTGAACTAGTATAAATCATACTGTGGTTTGCATGCTTGCAAAGAAAAAAGACAGATCTTCTAAATGAAAGCCCCCCATTTGGAAGGGGGACAGAATAGATGCTAAGCACGTCTGCCTCCTCTGTAAAAATGGTTTGACATGCTGATTCCCCGAGACACACGTATGTAAATATGCTTACAAAGTTTATGCAAAATGGCTGTGAAACTCATGTTTGCATTGTTAAAAATACAGCTATTAATAACTGCTTATGAAAAATGTATTTAGGATAGAATAATAAAAATGTTATCAAAGCTGCTGGGAAACCCTTGTGCAAGGAAAAGGTACAGATAACAAGTGCTGTCAGTGTTGGCAGATGGAGCTTTATTATATGCAGCAATAGGTTTATCTTGCCTGTTTCATCATGTGGCATTTCAATAATTTGCTACCAGGAGAAAGCTTTACTATGCATCTCTTCTCCCAGACATGTTCATAATACCCAGAGCAGTAAGTATTCAGTCTACTGACTCTCTTGTTTCAGCAGATATTTTGGAACATGGGTTTTTAGACATTCCCCAAACAGGAAGGAGGAGGACAACAAAAGATGGCATTTCCATACCTATCTTTTTTTCTTTGCTTGATCACAGCACATTTCAGAGCCATTAATACAAACACAAAGATGCATTTTCAACCTGAGAGGTTTGCCATTGATACAACTCAGCTCACAGTTTAGAGTTGCACAGCCAAAGACACTTTTAACAATTGTCATGCAAATGTTCCAGATATGCAGCAAAAAGGAAGAAATAATAGCACAGAATAAAGGACTGATACTGAAAAGATCTTTGTTTGTATTAATTTAGTTATCACTTCTTCTGATAGTATAATGAAATACTAGTAGCTACGGTAGGAATACTGAATGTGTATCTGAAAAAAAAAAGTCCTTATTCATTTTTTAATATAGTTCAATGAGTATGGGCAAAATGTGAAATAAAAGAGACCTAGAATAAACAGCACAATACAAAATAACAGAGGTGGACTGATACTGGATCATAATTTTTCTCTGCACAATATTCTCATTATAGTGAACATCATCACTCAGTAAGTGCTGCCTTTTAAAAGGGACTCATTTATCCTTCTGAGGCTGAACTGCTTTTTAGTTGTACGGAGCAAAATGTCTCATAACTATATGCTAATTGTCTTCGTAGGTGTTTACTTGATATATAGTTATAAACACAATGTAAACAACACTTGAAACAGGCAGATAATTATATATTTGCTTTTAAGTGTTAATGCCTCATGCCAATGCATTTAACAACAGAGAGTGCTACATCTGGATGTGAGAGTCTAATATGGAATAACCCTTTTACATCAGAGGTCAGCCAATATATTCCTTATTAAATACAAATAGAAATCAACAGAAAATCCATCAAAAATAGGATTAATAAATCTTATGCAGATCAACTGAAACGTGCAGAACAGTACATGATTTCAGTGCATGGGAAAGTGGTGAAAAATTTGCCTTGACATGTTCTTTGTCAGGGCTGTGCACTACAAGCTGGGTTTCCAATCTACTTTACCCACACTTCAGGACTTAATATTTCTCTAGGGTCAAAATGTTCCTATTTAATGCTTGATTGTCTCTAAGATCCTCGGCAGTATAAGTAAAATAGAATTTACTGCTCAGAGAATAAAGACTTGATCTGGACTCTTCCCATTGAGCAACTGAAGGAAAAGGGAAGGGGTAGAACAAGGATTGGAAGACACTCTCAGGGAAAACCCTGGAGAGTCAGAATCATGAGCACTGCTGATGGGAGGAGATGGAAAGCGACACAGAGGCAGCAATACCTCCTGCCACTGGGAGCAATACTCCCTCCGCCTGTTTCTTGCCGGAATAGCAGCATTATGCTTCTCTCTTTCAGATACACAGCACAAAAAAAACCAACCCAAAAAACCCAGAATTGCGGTTCTGACCCTGGTGGAGGGCTGTGCATGCAACTGCCTAGAATGACTATGGCATATGTCAGTAACTAGACTAGTATAGAAAACATACTGGATTAACCAACAAGAGTCATAAAAATCTTTAAAAAATCTTTCAGTGGATGAATTTCAATTTAAATTCTCCCACATCACAGCTGGGAGCACAGAGCTGGGAAGCAGTGTATATTAATCTTTTCTTCTGTCCTGTGTTGCATTATGCCCTGAGTTACTAGACACCAAATTGTGTGGGAATGCCAATCTGCTGGAAGGCAGGGGGACCTGGACAGGCTGGATCAATGGGCAGAGGTCAACTTTATAGGGTTCAACAAGGCCAAGTGTGGGGTTCTACACTTTGGTCACAATAACCCCAGGCAATGCTACAGGCTTGCCGAAGAGTGGCTGGAGAACTGCCTGGTGGAAAAGGACATGGGGGTGCTGGTCAACAGCCAGCTGAATGTGAACCAGCAGTGTGCCCAGGTGGCCGAGAAGGCCAAAGGCATCCTGGCCTGTATCAGGAATAGCGTAACCAGCAGGAGCTGGGAAGTGATAGTTCCATTGCACTCAGCTATGGTGAGGCCGCACCTCAAGTACTGTGTCCAGTTTTGGGCGTCTCACTAGAGAAAGGATGTTCATAGAATGATAGAATCATAGGGGTTGGAAGGGACCTTGAGAGATCATCTGCTCCAACCCCCCTGCCAAAGCAGCTCCCTATCTCGTATTGCACAGATAGGCATCCAGGTGGGTCTTGAATATCTCCAGAGATGGAGATTCCACAACCCCCCGGGGCAGCCTGTCCCAGTGCTCTGTCACCCTCACTGTGAAAAAGTTCTTCCACATGTTGGTGCAGAACTTCCTGTGCTCCAACTTGCAGCCATTGCCCCTCCTGTCTCCACAGACCACTGAAAAGGAGCTGGCTGAGGGGGGACTTACCACTCTCTACAACTACCTGACAGGAGGGTGTAGAGAGGTGGGTGTTGATCTCTCAGGTAACAAGTGATAGGACAAGAGGAAATGGCTTAAAATTGCACCAGGGGAGACTTAGGTTAGATATCAGGAAGAATTTCTTTACTGAAATGGTAGTCAAGTATTGGAACTGGCTACCCAGGGATGTGATGGAGTCACCATCCTTGGAGGTATTTAAAAGTCAATGTAGATGCTGTGCTTGAGAACATGGTCTAGAGGTGGACTAGGCAGGCTTAGGCTGTGGTTGGACTTGATCTTGAAGGTCTCTTCCAACCTAAGTGATTCTATGATTCTGTGACAGCACTCTGGCAACCTCAAGAGGGAAAAGGTCTGTCTTGCTTTAGAGTCTCAAATTCAGTGCCTGTGTGCAGGTAAGAATTCCTCTCTAGGGCTCTCATTTAACTCACAGAAATTCTTTTTCCCTTAATTTCATCCTCAGCAGAATGCCTGGCATACTGAATTAATCCATTATTGGTACATCACGCTGCACAAGTATAGTTCATACAGGGCAATTCATAATTAGCCCAGTTTTTCCTGTGATGTGTTCTTGCAGACTTTTTGTGCTTTAATGCTCTTAAGATGTGTATACATTTATTAAGTACTTGTAGGAATTATAATTAATAGTTTATATGGTCTATAAAACCCAACACAACCCTGTGTAGAAGTTAATAGGCTTATCTTTACTATCCCCAGGTAAGCACAAAGCCAAGATATTCATTAATTTATTACCATATTTTACATATTTCTGATGAGTCCTACCTTTAAAGTATTACATAAGCCTACATTTAACCAGAAAAATGATTTTTCAGCTCTATAATGTTCAATTTTTTTAAAAAGAAATACCAAGCTTTATTTTCTAGATAAAAAAATTCTACTTGCCATCACTTAAATGTTTCACAAAGTTGATTGTGAGACAATTATTAAGGACCCCAGGTTTCAAAGGTCTGTTTTCCAGCTTCTGTAAGCATATGGCATCAAAGTTTCATCTTAAAGCATGTCCATACCTCCCAGTCATTTTAACTATGTCTCTTTGTATCTCTTCTGCTTTTATTTCATCTTTCTTGAACATATGTAACTGATGTTAAACACCCAGTTTCAAATGAGGTCTATCCTCTTTCATGTTCAATAATACTAATGTTTTTCTCTCTCTGAAGGAAAAATTTCTCTTGGTACATTGCTAGCCCTTGTCAGACTTATAAAGCATATTGCCAGTAACCATGGGCTGCTGCCCAGCATGATGATTTTCCATTCCAAACTGATCAGGCCCAGTTTGTACAGAAATATTTTGGGTTTGATTCCCTAAAGTATGAGCTTGCCCTCTGTAAAACTGAATTTCATATGCCTTCTATTGCTCCAAGTCAAACTCTGAACATCATTCATTTCTTTCTGCTTAATATTCAGAGCCATCTTTCCTTGGAATGTTTCATAACTTTGTGCTAGTAAATTTTATTTATACACTCCTCATGTTTTGGATAAAGAAGCTGATAAAATTTTTGACTAAGATATCACATTTCCAAGCTCAGTCTTTAGGATATCCACTAAAATAGCATCCCTACCTCTAAATGCCTCAATTTTTAAAGCTCTCCATTGCCAAATTCCCCTTCATATGACCTTGTAGTTTTCTGTGACTCCATTTCTCCAGATTATTATATACATTTCTTGCACTGGTGTATCAAGTGAAAAAAACCCAACAAATGTTATTAGGTTAGTTTAGCATGTTCTATACTTGCCAATCTGTTATTGTATTGTCTCTATTATGTTAATTATATATTGTATTATATTATTATATTAAAAATAAAAATGTTTCTATAAATGCGTTAGCAGCAAAAGGAGAGGTAAGGAAAATCTCCATCCTTTATTGGATGTGGGAGGAAAACATAGTGACAAAGATGAGAAAAAAGCTGAGGTGTTTAATGCCTTCTTTTCCTCCGTCTTTAGCAGCAAGATCAGTTGTTCTCTGGGTACCTAGTCCTCTGAGCTGGAAAACAAGGACAGTGAGCAGAATGAAACCCGCTTAATCCAAGAGAAAACAGTGAGTGACCTGCTACCCCACTTAGATACAGACAAGTCTATTGGACTGGATGGGATCCATCTAAAGGTACTGAGGGAGACCATGGAAGTGCTTACCAAGCCACTTTCCATCATTTGTCAGCAGAGCTGGCCAACCCGAGAGGTCCAGTGGACTGAAAGTTAGCAAATGCAGCTCTCATCAAGAAGAAAGGTTGGAAGGAGGATCTGGGGAACTACAAGCTTGTCAGTCTAACCTTTGTGCCAGAAGAATAAATCATCTCTATAATAAATCATCTCTAGTGCCATCACACAACATGTACAGGGCAACCAGGTGATCAGGCCCAGTCAGCTTGGGCTTATGGAAGGCAGCATTAGGGCCAGATCTGTATGAATATATTTATCATTGGTCTGGACAAGGGACCCCTCGTAAGCTTGCAGACAATGCCAAGTTGGGTGGAACTGCTGGTCTGTTTGAGGGTAGGAAGGCTCTACAGAGGCATCTAGACAGGCTGGGTTGAAAATCCAAGGCCAACTGTATGACTTTCAACAAGGCTGAGTGTTGGGTCCTATGCTTGGGTTACAGCAACCCCACAGAACACTACAGGCTTGGGGAAGAGTGTTTGGAAAGCTACCTAGTGGAAAAGGACATAGGGGTGCTGGTCAACAGCCAGATGAATGTGAGCCAGCAGTGTGCCCAGGTGGCCAAGAAGGCCAAAGGCATCCTGGCCTGTATCAGGAATAGTGTCACCAAGGAAGTGATTGTTCCATTGTACTCAGCTCTGGTGAGGCCGCACCTCAAGTACTGTGTCCAGTTTTGGGCCCCTCACTAGAGGAAGGATTTTGAGATGAGGAGCAGCTGAGGAAAGTTTAGCTTGGAGAAGAGGAGGCTGAGAAAAAACCTTATTGCTCTCTACAATTACCTGAAAGGAGGTTGCAGCAAGGTGGGTGTTGGTCTCTTCACCCAAATAACAATTGACAGGACAAGGTGTAATGGCCACAAGTTGTGTCAGGAAAGGTTTAGTTTGGAAAAGAAGACCAATTTCTTTACTGAAAGAGTGGTTGTCCAGTGGAACAGGCTTCTGAGACAAGTGGTTGAGTCACCATCCCTGGATGTGGTAACATCCCCCTGTGGATGTGGTGCTTAGGGACATGGTTTCAGTGGTGGATTTGGCAGTGGTAGGTTAATGGTTGGACTTAAGGATCTTTTCCAACCTAAATGATTCTATGATTATATTATACTATATGCCATTTTCCTTTAAGGATAATTACAGACATTCTTTCATCACTTATATGCAGCAATAATTGATACTTACTCCATCCCCTTCTTATATGTAGACATTCATTTGCTATTCTTTAGTCTGATTGCACCCTCACTCTCCAAAAATAATTATTAAAAGTGCTCATTATGAGAGCCACAATTTCAAAATCCTTTTTTAGAATTCTAACTCGAATATAATCCGGTCTCCTCAGTCCTCAGGGGGCAATGTTTTTTCCTTAGTTGTATTTCCATTTTTAGATCTTTGCTGTTGTCAGTCTTGGCTTTTCTGTCACAGTGTGTAAGTCTGAGATGTAGTTACTTTACTGGGGAGCAGTGCTAAGAATATCTTTAATCTTATTTTCTCATAGCAACTGGTTTCTTTCACCTTTGTTCTGTTTTTATATAACTTTAACTGAAAAATCCCCAATGATGTTTTTAAATGCCTGCTGCTAGTCTAACTCAACTTCAGGAGTTCTCCATCTGAACACTTATGGACTCTTAAGACATAATTTTCTTTGTAATCAGCAAAGACTTTCACAGTCCTTGAAATCAGCTGTTATCACCACTTGCCCATTTTTTTTTAAACTGCAAGAGGTACATTGATTTTTCTTTAAATCTGCATTTAAAAAAAAACCCCTATATATAAAAAAGGAAATAAAAAACCAAAACACATTTTAGTCCTTAGTGCATTGGTCTGCCTGAAAATATTTGGCATCTAGGCAAATATGGCATTATTACAATTGGTATAAGAACTACCAAACATTTATGTAGCTACAGCAATTTTCAGACTGTCACTGATGTTTCTGATGCAAATAATCAAATACTTTAAGAGAGATTTTTTCTCTGCAGTTTGTTGATCGCTTGCAGACTTATTTTCTATAGGTTTCCTTATATGTTTTCATTCCATAAGAACAAGCAGGCTTTCAGCCCTTTTGTACACCACAGACACACAGACTTAAGATTTCTTTTGGAGAAGAATAAACCTCTTTTGCAGATGAAGAAAATTGTCCTGTTCAGGGCAGCCTGTGGATCTCTGTTTTGGGCTGTAGTTTATAAAGCAGTGGTCAGGAAATCAGCATCACAGGGTCAAGCTGGCTGTATAAATAAAATACCAATTGTACTTTGCAAACAACTTCTACCAACACAAATGGGAAAGTAATGAAAGCTAGTGGGATCGAATCTTTTTCGATCAGCACACGGCTGTTTAGCTTCTTTCTTTCAGCCCTGTAGTAACACTGCTGAGTAACTGATTAAATTACTGGACTACTGTATGTACCTAAAAGAAATTAGCTATAAAACTCTCAGAAAAGTGGAACATCATTAAATGTCTGAGAAGTGTCTGTGGTTACCGAAATTTTTGTCCTACTATATTTACTGCAAGGCTTTGCTTGGTTTTAAAATCGCTATAGATATTTTTTGTAATTTGTTCACATCTGTTAGCTCTCATTTCAAATTTAATGTTTTTCAATATAAATGTTTATTTTAAGATTATCATTATCTTCATTTACATCATGTTGCTAATGTGGAGTTATGGATTGAAAAAAGCCTACCAGTTACAGGTGAGGAAACTGAGAGCCAGCAAGCCACTCAAAACATAGACATCATCTTCCATTAAGAAAGGTCTAATTAAAGCTGATGGCTCATCAGTGGTGATCTCTTTGCTTTTCTTTTTCTCTCTCTCATTTTTGAAAGCATAAGAAAACCGCATAAAAGGGTAAGAAAAATTCTGTCTGGCATATGCCCAACACACAGTTCATTTGTAAGAGTCCTGAAAAGTCTAAGTCAGGGCTTAGCCTAAAATGAAGGACAAAGGATGTTTTGCAAAAAAAAGAGTACAAATGCTGAGTTGATTTAGTGAAAACCGAACTCCTGTATATGCAAAATAATGAGGTATGAGGTAAAATGTATTAAGTAAAATTAAACATGTAACAGTGACTTCACCTGGTTTATTATAAAATAAAAGGTAATGAGGGGAAAGAGGAAGTCTGCTGCCTATTTTATTGTCTGTTTGGCTTGGTTCAGAAGCAGTTCTGCTCAGCTCACCCTCTGCTGCTCACTACTGCTTTCCACATGGACATTATTATGCACCTTGTATCTGCATGCTGAAAAGTGGTCTGGGTTTATTCCTTGTCACCCATCAATAAGAGGTTTTTGGCGTGTAGTGGACAGTTACGAGGAAGTTAATTTCTTGCTTGCTTATCCTGTAAGCATATGTAGCAAACCTCCTAGCCAGCAGCGCTGCAATCTGTTCCAAAGCAATTGTGTTCAGGTAATGGGTAGTTAGGAAGATAATGCCAATTTTGTAACTCCATTTCGAAGGATCCTGAGGCAATTAAGAAAGTTTATGCAGTATAGCTCTTATTCACCCCCATCACAACCAGTCACAAGAGGAAGTTTAGAATTACTTGGCTCTAAATGGTATGTATGTATTTTACAATCCTTCTCTGAATATTAATGTGACTGTAAGTTAAGAAAACTTTGGAATAAATTTTAGAACATTCTTACCAGTGCAGACTAAAACTCTTGGAATTACTTGGAATTTTTTCTTTTTCATGTTGTAGATAACTTTCTCTAAATAATGGGTTAATATTAGTGTCAGGAAAAACATGATTTCTATTCCTAATTAAGTCTTGATTCTTATGTCCACTTTTGACCAAGATAAGATCCTTCTAAGTATAAGAACCATCACTGTAAGTAAGCCTGGAATAATCTGATCCCTCGAAGAACTCTAAAGACCTGAAGCATGACAAATATTATTTAATATTAACTCTCAAAGTTCTGGACATTTTTTCCCCCCAATTAATATCTACTCAATCTAGGTATCCCTTATTTTCTGTGAACGTAAAAGTATGATTTTATAATATGACTATATAATTCCCTTAGTATATTTTTTTCACACCTTTGAGTATTTTTTTTTTTGATTGTCACTTCTCTTATCTAAGAGGACTGGGAAAACAGGGTGATGACTGAGGATTTCTATATTCTACTCATGACAGTAGTCTGCTGTCTTCCTACTATGTCATCACATTGAGGAGGAAGCAGAAATCAGATTATTATCTTGTGTAAATACAATCTGGATGGTATTTTCTAGAGGAATAGGAGATCTTTTGCAAGAATCTTTACACGAAGGAGCACACTTTATACATGTCTCTTAGCTAGTCAGCCTAAATCCTGCAGAGAGGAAAAAGCGAAATGAATGAGAAGAATTTAGCTATTGTATAGGAACTTCTATTTGCTGGAAGCAGGATGCAAAAGTATGAGTTTTGGGGTACAGATGTGCCCTTGTGGAAGGTCTCAGATTCCATAACAGGCATGAGCAGCATGACATAACTTCACTCGCTTTGAAGAAATACAGAAATTATCTCAAAGGACAAGAAAAAAATTATGGCATCAATAAAAACTTCTTTGGTGGGCCAACTGAATTAGTGCAGGCATTTTGAGTTTATTGTTTATTCATCCCCCAGCTGACTCCTTTCTGGTCTCTCTCCTGGTGATCTGCATGTCATCAACATCTCTGTTCATCAGTGTGAGAGCAAGCACAGTGAGTGCCAAATGTACTACACCTGCTGTGTGTGCACAGGAGGGCTCTGATAAGCATCACCCTTCCCCTGATGCTGGAAGAAAACAAATGTCTGTCCTGATAGAGACTTCAGATGATGCTAAGTCACCCTGCTTGCTAACTGTCTTCCATAGGGTCACAGCGCAAAGGTAGGTACCATGGAGGCCGTAAGAAAAGTAGGCAAAGGAGTGGTATTTTGAAACAATGGGTAGCATTGGTTTTATGTTTGTTTTTTTCTAGGTTTTATGTGAAAAGCAGAAGCATTGAGAGGCTGGAACACAAAAGTATTCAGGCTTGGTTTAAGCTCATTTAAACATAAAATGTATTTTGCACTAGAAAACTAGGTTTTTTATTTTAAAATGTAAAAATAAGGAAAAAATCTTGCTGTACTGACTGAAGGTATCCAAAGATGTAATAACAAATTTCATTATTAAAACTGATTTTTATTAATATATTAGTCACTAGTAGAAGGTTTTTTTTTAAATGTCAGTCAGTTTGGAGAGAGGATTAAAATAGTATCCTCAAGCTTTTCAACAAAATATGCAAAATTGTTTTTTAAGGGAATTTAATTTGTATGTGCTCCATGGAACACAGAGTTTTTTGCAAAACAAGGGAAAAACATTTAATAAAAAAAAGTTTTCCAGCAAATCTATTGTATGAAAAAGCAGACAAAAGATCTCTGTTAGGTCTCGCTGTGCCAGGTTGTATTTTATGGGTTAGTACATTGTCCCTTATTTCTTCTGCTAGATAAAGGGGATTAGTATGCTTGTTGTTTTATTGCTTGTTCTATGGCCTAATATACTTCGCAGTTTTTTCTTCCCCAGAATACTCTATATTATAAAGTTCCTGGGACCACACAAAGACCTCTTTGTATTTTTGCAGATATAGATTTATAATGGTTCCTTTTTTTATTGCTCACTTTTCAGGTCTCTTTTAATTTCCTAGATATAAAGTGTTAGAAAATGAAGGAATCAATGAACAACATTCCTTTGAAGTGAAGTGAGCAAAGAATATCTAAGAGAAGGAGAGATAATTCTTATATAAAGTTTCTAGATTCACACAAGTAATACTGTAAAAAAGCAGAAGCCACATCTCTGCGAACAATCCTCACTATAGTATCTAATGGGAGTCACTCTCCTCTGAAAATACACCTATTTTCATATATCAGGCAGGTTTGTCTATATCTAACACATCTACTTGCTGTCTGTAGTTGTAGTAACAATTTACTGAAAGACTAAGTTTAAGATAGATTGAAACTTGCAAGATTGACAGCAGTCACATTCCCCCCTGAACTTATATAGAATCACGGAATGCTTTGGGTTGGAAGGGACTTCAAAGCTCATCTAGTTCCAACCCAGGTTGCCCAGAGCCTCATCCAGTTTGGCCTTGAACACTGCCAGGAAGGCACCCACGGCTTCTCTGGGCAGCTTGTGCCAGTTATCCTACGCAATGAAGGAAAATACAGTAGATGAGTCCAGAGAGAAATAAATAATCACTGTTCAGTACAGACACTCTCCTCGGGAAAAAGATATAAATGAAGCCATAGTCAATATTCAGTATCCTTTATATATTGTCTGGTCTTCCTGGGAGTTTCTGCTGCATGTAAGCATCTTCCAAACTTTTCTTACTCTGCCACTCACACTCATAAAAACCAAGTTTCTGCAGCAGGGATAAAACCATTTAGGGCTGACTTTCTGTTCTCAGAATTGAATTGATAGGGTTTTTTTTCCTACTCTTTAATCCTTTAAAAAAAATACATTTTGAAGGGCTAATACAATACATAATCTCAGAAAGCAACTGAAATGAGCAGCTAAACACTGTCTCTTTGGTCACCCCCAGGCTAAATTCGCTATCTTAGAACATTGCACTAGAAAAGGGTATTTCATACACCATCTGTTGATTAATGCAGCTCTAACTTGTCCCTTCAGTAAGGTTATAATATGAAGCATTTGAAAGTTCAAAAAATGAAACATTTGAGATACCCTCTTGATAACAAGGAGCTATTGTCACTCTGCTAAATTGCAAGCTATATTTTCCACTGCAACAGAAAATTAACTCAATCCCAGCCAGGAAAACAACCTGTCCGAGAAGCACCTGAGGCAGTACAACGTATCAGATACCTGCTTATCATGTGCTCAAAGATTTCTGGAATAACAGACTCAGTCTGTATAACAGGTGGGAAGAAAACAAAAAAAAAAAAAGCCAAACCAGGAAAACTGGGGTTTGTTCTACCCTCTCTTCATTAACAAATGACAGATTTTTTCCTTGATCTGTCTTCTAATGCCCTTCAGAGAAACGTTTTTCTGGACCCTTTGCTTCATGTGGCTTAAAACAATTCAGTGAAAAATACAGACAGGGGCTATTGCTTCAATATAGACTGTAATGAAAAGAAAAAATGTTAGATAAATAAGAGATGTGAGAGTGAATACCTGTTAGTAATATCCCTGGTAAGTGTAGGCAGGGTTTAACTATACCATGTGACCGCTTCATAAACCACCTCGTTAATCTGTGTATATCTGTACAGGCCATAACACTCTTTCCTTATATCAGAAAATGACTGTGAGGCTCTCCATAGTAGGAGAGTGAGAGAACTTTCAAAATTTATGAAGCAACTGCTCTCAATGTGTAGCTTGTATGAAGACAGCTTGGCTGTATCATACCAGGGAATAACTAGGCAGGGAGGCTGAGCATTAGGCAACTAATTATCCACGCTGCTTTATAGGGTACTAATTAAAACATGAACAGCCAATGACTCTTGGGGCCAAGAGACAGGCTATACCACCGTTGCTCCTAAGGCACAAAGCTCTCTCTCCTGGGCATCAAAGATGTTAACTACCTGGGATAATTTGGGACTATGTTATTTTGTTGTCCCAGGTGCCTCCAGCATGTTTTCTACTCTGCTATATTTTAGACCTGTCCACAGCTTTAACAACATTGTAACTTTTTTATTGACTTTTGTCACGATCCACAACCTAGACAAGACTTAATTTGGCAAAGGTTAAACCCCCTTGCGTTCCAACCAAGCCTCAGATCGCTCTGGGTGGTTGGGCTTAACCCTTGAGTGAAGTCCAATTGCTAGGTGTTTTATTGTGATAAGTTTGAATTCATTAAAGTCAGTGGAGTGGTTCCTGACCTCTTGCCTCCTGGCCTGTCCTTCAGCACATGGGGAATGTGCCTTTAAAATTTCTTTTTTGAAGGAGGTCCAGCCTTTCTGAACTCCTTTCCCCTTCAGGACTGCCTCCCAAGGGGCCCTGTCAACCAGGCTCCTAAACAGGACAGAGTCTGCCCTCTGGAAGTCCATGGTGACAGCTCTAGTGGCACCCCTCCTTACTGCTCAGAGAATCAAAAAGTCTATTATTTCATAATTGCTGTGTCGAAGATGATCTCCAGACATCACATCACCCACAAAAATCTCTCTCTGTTCACAAACAGATCCAGTGGGCTGTTGTCCCTAGTTGGCAACCATGATGCTTTTAAATCTAGTTTGAATACACACATCAGCTCATGTTTCTAATGTGATATCACTTCCCCATCTATGTTACAGCTGTTTTGACAGTGCATGGACTAGGAATATGCCAGTATGTATTTTTACAGGTTGCAACTCAGTAAAAAATTAGACTGTAATCTATTCCCCCACATACACACTTATGTCCGAGTGAAGATATGCAGATGTTTAAGATCTTTGTTAAAGCAAAAGCATACTTATAGTTTATTTGTTTTTCATTTTGTATCAAACAAACATGAAGAACATTAGTGACAGATTTGGTACTGTGAAATGATAGGCACTTCTACTTCTGAACTGCAAATGTTAATGTCCTTAGGCTCTCTGTGATCAAAAGAGGTTCTTCTTGAAGCACTTGAATTAAGGTTTCCAAGAACCACAGTCCTTCTCAAAAAAAACCAACCAACCAAACAAAAAACCCACCCCAAACAACCCCACAACCCAAACCCCAAAATGCTTCCAATGACTGTAAAGGATACCTGGCAAAATAGCTATTCCTTACTATAGCCATCATAAAAATGCCTCCTAGGTTCTTTCATATTTCACTGAAAGCCCCAGGAGTACAGATAATTGGTCTACATAGGGGGTTTTCCTTCAGAAAAGAAAGTTTTGACTAAAGGAAATCTCATGTTATCAACTGGGAGTAACTGAGCATCTTGTGAGGTTAAGCTTGAAAAGCAGTGTTTTCTTAAAAGTAGAAGTATGCATTACCTGAGTTAATACTTTCTGTCAGTGAATAGTCAGTAAGGAGAACTGTGTCATACTGGTGAAAGCGTTTGACTGATAACTTAAAAACAGGTTGCAGAATTTTTCCTCAAATTGTGTGTCTTGCTTACTAGGCATAATTATACTGTGTTAAAAGCCTATAAAGTATATATTTTTTCTCATGAAATTTTAATTTTGAAAGAGAACTATGGGAACTTGCTTGGAGTTTTGACAAGCAGCAGCATGGAAGTCCATATACAGAAAAAAACTATTCTCAAAATGCTAGACTCTTTTTTTTTTTTTTTTTAAATGGCTCTCATTTTCCTTTTAAAAATAATAGAATATATCCTACTAGTATATGTCAACATTTTATGTAACTGAAGAGGTCAGTATGTTTTCAAGGCTACATCCATATTCTCATATGACAGCAGAATTGAAATTAGTTTTGGATCTACTTTTGTGTTTAAAAAAAAATCATCTTGTATAGAAAGCTACATATTCGTGCATTGTTTTTTAAAATTACTTGGTTCCAAAATACATATTTGAATGTATTTTAGCATTCCTGGGAAAAAAACATTCTGACTCTTGTCCAGTTCTTGTAGTTTGAAAACTCTGAGATTTTCTATCTCTTGTTAAAACCAGAGATTTTACCTAAATATGTTTACCTTTCAAGACTATTTAAATTGCCTCTGTCAGCCAATAGTGTAGATTCCTTGGGATAGTAAAGCTGAACAGAAACTATGTGTTGACAGACTGAGAGTCAAGACCATTTCAGGATTTTCTGTTGTGTTTTCTAAATATAAGACTGTTTCTGAACCCTGTAAAACTGAGTGCAAAGCAGGTTTATGATAAAAGGAACCTGACCCCCAAAGAAGACTCACAATGGTTAAGGCCATGTTTGTGTACCTTTACTTTATTCATTTTAGGCACTCTTTTCCACTTCTCTAACACTTGATGGAAAAGGTCAGCCAGTAGCTACTGTGCTTCTTTGGGAAGAGAAAATGAATACATTATTTGAATGCATTTCTTTATAAAACATGGTGAATGTTTACGCCATGTCAGCTGTTCAACCACCCATAAAACACTCCCAGGTGTTCCCAATATTTTTTTTATCCCTTCTTATAAATTGATGTCCTGAGAACGTTTCAAGTTCCTCTCTAATGATAATTATATTTTTTGCTTTCTCCTTTTCAGTCAAAATTAATATTTTTTTAAGAAAAAAACCAACCCTCATGTTGGAAGTACACAATTTATATCAATTTTCACAAGCAAAAATAAGTACAAAATGTTCAGAACTAAGGAACAGCTTTATGGGAAAATATACATATATATTTAATTTCTATTTAGAAAATACATTGAGAAAATATGAAACGCTTAAATTGTTATCTTTGGTATTTTTTGCTTCAATATGAATGAAAGGTTTCCAGGGGGACTGTATATTTGAGTGCACATCAGTTTTGTTGGATCTTGGATTGGAAAAATATATTCTTTGCAATTTGCAGATGTTGTTTATGCTGCTGTTAAGTTGGTTTCCATAAAATACATCTCATGGTCACATTTGGAAGACAGGAAGATCAGAAACATTACTGATGAAATAATGCAGCAAAATTTCCTGAATATACAGATGTCCTTTAGATGAACATGGAGCATAGCTGCTGTAAAGTTAGTTTTCAAACAAATATCGTTAACAGGAAAAGCTATGTCTGATGTTATTTAACATCACCCATATAGTTACTTGTGTAACTGAATTTTGAAAACTTAAGTTGGTGGTGTAGGACACATGAGGGTCAAATTGCGTTATATGGCCTTTATAGAGCAGTGTACTGTGTTGCTACTTCAACTGTACTTTTTTCTCTTGCATTTTATTTTTGGAAATCAAAGAATATTATTTCCTTGTTTCTGACAGGGCATGTTAAAATACAACATGTTTTGCATAATGAGTAGCTATAATTGATTTCTTAGTTGAATACGAAAGACAGGACTGTGCTTGCCTTATCAGAAGCTGCGTCCCAGAAAACCTTGGCTGGTGAAGGTAAAGAATACATTTTATTAGATTGTGTGATAGCACACCTATCACTCTTTCTGACCAAAAGTCATTTTCATTCGCAATGAGCAATTTCAGTTACATGGTACAGTTACAGTTGAGTTCCTTTGCTAGTCCAGTATGCAGCAGCAGTCAATGCTCTTTAAAGATATATGCTGTAGTGAAAGAAGCGGGTTTAGTAAGACAAGACATTTTTCCTCTGTGGGCTTTGTGATACATAAAAGTCTTGTCAGTTTGACATTTTTACCTTTGCTTTATGATTTTTCCCTATTTTCCTCTTCTGTGCCTATGCTATCATTATCATCCTAGTTGAATGGTTCTTGCTGCAAAGTAAGGTCAGAAGGGAGAGCTATATGTTGCCGCGCTGCTCTGCTTTTTACCAGATGACAGGAAAAAAAATCAGCAGGGGAGGGAGTATTTTTATTATGTTTTGGTTATTACAATACTGTTAAGACATATTAGACATGTTCTGTATAATCTTACTTCCAGTCACTGATTACTCAATGTATATTTCTAAATGTCAAACACGGTCATTTATTACCTTGTTATAAATCCTCTTACAGTTCAAGGAAAAAAAAACCCAAAACCAAACCAAACCCATTTGTAGCATCAAACACTCAGTTACTGGTATTTGGAGAAGCCTTTAGCAATCTCAAGCAATCTGTACCCAAAGGAAGCTATTTAACTTGTCAGTGCGATCAAGCAAAAAGCCCATCCCTATCACTAAGGTTCTAAGATTAGCTCACAGAATTTGAGCAGCTTGCTGCATGTACTTTTTATTTATCATATAGCTTGACTGCAACCACGAAAGAAATTTCATAAGCAAATTCAATGTAACTAAAGAATTTATCTCAATCCAGCAACAATATACAGTATTGATGTAAATTCATTTTTGCAAGAAATCTTATTTGCTTGATCACAGCAAAACAGTTGTTATTTTTTTCCCTCATTATAAATAGCCAATTATGGAGACATTTCAGTATGAAATGTCCAAGTTCATTATTTACATAACATGTAGTCCGAGAGCAGTTTTCAAAAAGACATTGTAGGTTAAACTATAGGCAAAGGCAGACAGTGAGGTGCTTACTCATCCTTATACATGAATGTTGGTCTGACTTTATCTTTTTTATTTAATCAACACATTTTACATCCTTATAGTGCTTAGTGCAAGTCAGTCACAACCCAAACATGTTACTGGAGTGTAATCTAAAATAGAAAACTGTACGTATGTCAAACAGCTTTCCACTTAAAGACTTTGACATGGGCAAATTTAAACTGTCCCCACTTATCTCTTGGGACAAGTCATTTTGCAAGTTTGCAGCCTGTTAAACTCACAGGATTGGAAACAAACACAGAGAAATAATGTGGAAAGACAGAATGTCAAGTGTAAATATAAACACTCTTAAGTCTCCCAAAGGCACTAGGAGATTGAACTTGTAACCATTGAGTTAATCAAATGTTAAATGTAAGGAACAGAATATAAGTGAATACATTTTTCACCTCCATTTAACTAAAATGGTTATGCAACTTTAATGATAATCAATGTGAATAGCTGACATAACCATGTGATATTATACAGTGATATACCAATACCTATAAAATCCTGCAGCCCATTGTGAACTGAAATACATTTTAAAGGACTGTAACACATAAAAACTGCAGATGTAGTCTAAAGTGACTACTCATCGGTTGAAAAAAATCTCACCAGGGGCCTATAAAATAGGACAATCTATCCCATTCTCTTTGTCAGTAGTTTTCTTCTGTGCACTTCAGGCCTATTCAAATTGTATAATATTGGGTACTGGAGTCAACCTCCAAGAGTTATTGCTTGGTCTCTATTTTAAATAACAAGCTCCTTTTAGTGGGAACTTTTTTAATGTCAGGAATGGAAGACGCATTCCATTTTCTGTATGTTTACATATTTCACCACATTGTTATTCTTTCTCCTTAAATCTTCTCTTTGTAAACGATGAGAGATAAAAGTGTTTTTTTCTGTTAAGTATGAACTGAAAAAAACTACTTATGTATAAGACCACCTTACACAACTTAAGGAACATTATCTGTGCTGTAACAACAGGGGGCAAGACTTGTTTGCCTCACTGGTTTGCATTTACAAATAACGGAAGACGAAGTGTTTTGCTTAAGGCTGGACAGAAGTACAGACAGCTGACTTTTTCAGCATATATTGTCATTACTGTGATATATCTTCCTGTTCTAGAGGGGAAAGTTTTGTCTAACTCACCATAAAAACTGTTACGCTGTTCTCTTGTTATGTATCAGAACTTCCATTTTGCCTTTCACTGCTTCAAATGAGTAGATCCCCAAATCTGGGCATCTTTTTATTCAGTTTGAAAGCTACTGTGAATAATTTATTTTACCATTAAAAGCACTGAAAAAGCTTGACCTATAGTAGCTTGACTTTTGTACCCCTGTGTTTAAATCCTGTATGTTTGGGGTACTTGGACCGAGACATTTCTGATTCATATTGCTAAATGTCAACCTGCTTTTTCTCAGCATGTACTCTTTTTACAGAACCTGAAACTGTGATAAAATCAGTTCTGGTTCATGATTTTGGCTTATCTATGGGCACAGGTCATCCTTAAACCTGAAAAGATTTCACTCATATTGGTCCACTCTTGCCATTGTCTTAAGGAATTACTTCACTCCCAAGGCCTTCTGGACCATCACTTCTCTCATGTATAAATATGGTTAAGAAGACTCTGAATGGAGAGTAGTGTTTTCCTTCTGTAATTGTTCCAAACAGTTCTTATATAACGTTTTCTCTGTGTCTGATTTAATAGTGAAATCCACTATTTAGAAATATTCAGAGCTAAAAATTAGATTTCTACACCGACATGACTCTGTAGCAGCTTTTGAAATGTCAACATTTGTTTAATTTTTTTACTGGAAGGAAAAAGGCAAATTCCAGGGCAAACCTCTTGTGCTGTAGGAACTTCCTTCTGGTCAGTTACAGATCAAAAAGAACATCCTGATGAAAACTCAAAAGAAATCAATACATTCTACCAAAAAGATCTACACCTGAGGAAAATAAATGTTGTCAATAAAATTCTAAATAGCTTTTCTTGGAATAGTCCATGTAATGAAGAAACTTACTTCCCACAATCTGCTGCTTTGTTTTTCGCAGTTAAACTATTGTTCTAAAGTGATGGTGTTTAACTCAGGATATCTCCAAAATATTATTTAGTAATACAATCAACAGTTATTTCTGCATTTCAGAGAGCTGTTATCAGTTTAGAATTACTATTTTGCCCATCCCTTATGAATTCCTCCAGCTGAAACACCCACACAGAGGCAGACAAATTTTTGTATTTATAAATTGAGGAGTCTAAAACTTACAAAAGTTTTGAAAGAAAAGCAGAATTTTAATGGAAACAATTTTTGCAATCTTCTTACCTGTACTGATAATGGATCAATACTGAATTCAATATGTGATTTAGTTTCTTCTGCAGACAAATTAAACGTGTCAGTTTTACTAAGTGAAGAAAGAAAAGTGAAAGCTCATGACCTGAGAATTGCAATTAAAAAATAATCTTTTAAGATAAATCTTACACTGAATTGTTATTTGCACCAATAAGGGAAGATTTAAATTGAAAAGTGAAGCGTTGACACTATGTCTTTAATTGACTAATTATCTTTTAGTATCAGATCAATGGAATGTGTATTAAGGAAGCAAGCTTACTGTGCAAAAGAAACCCTACCTCAACTATGCATGGATGGGATGTTGTTTGTTGCATGACAAATCAAAGGCACTGGATTTTAGAAAAAGAAATGTATCTCATAAATATTGCATAATTGCAAGTATGCTATAATCTATGTTAAAGTTAAAAGGTGTCACAAGTAAAATCACTATGTTCACCACCACACTGATTTTTTTGCTTCTTATTCTAAACACTATGTCACATTTCTAATTACATTTTCAGCAATTTATTTCCTGTGTCTCTCCTACAGAATTCATTCAATGTCAGTGTTATTATGGCACAGTAAACACTGTGAACTTAAATTACTGCATGCATTCACACTTACACTCCCTAGAAATTGCTGAAGTAGTACATTTAAAAACATAAATGTCTTTTTTTCAACAGTTTGGGCTTTTTGTTTTTGTTATAAATTGTGGAAAGAAAAAGAAAGTGCTCCTCATTTAGCCAAGTCATGAAGAATAAAACCTCCACAAATTATTCATTGTATATTCTTTCATAGGAAGCTGTATATAATAAGACAGATGGTGTTTTCCCTGATTTAGAAGGTCCAATAAATATTATTTGTATCATATTAGCATAGTGTGAGCAGGTAGACTGAATCAGTCATAGAGAAAACAGTGGTGCCTTATATTTTCTTCTCATGTGCAAATATCCTTTCCCCAGTGACATTCCTGTGCATGTGAATAAGAAATAAATGTTCTTTAATGTGAATAAAATCTGTTTATGCACAAGATGAGGGAGACTAATTTTGTAGAAAGATCTGCCCAACAATAACTTTCAATTTTAGTCAGGAATATTTAAAAACAGTGCGCCATGAAAGAAAAAAAGATCAGAAACAAGTGTGTATAAGAAAATAATGTTAATGGTTGTAACTGTAGGTACTTTCCTGGAAAGGGAAATAAAAGTGCTCTGGGTAGTATAATCATATTTTCTTTTTTGATTGAAGTAGATGTAGGACATATTAATTAGCCAACTGGGAAATCTCAAAATTAAACGTTAGAAGAGAAAATAAATTCTTTCTCATGGTGCATTTCAGTAGTCTGAAATGTTTTGTCATGAAGTATCACCCTCCAAAATGTCTTCTGAAAGCAAAAGCCATCAATTACCTGTAGTTAGAATGGTTTATTAAGCTGCTTTGTTCTGAGCTGAAGATCCGAACAGATCAGCAAAGAGCTAAAACACCAGGAAGTTTAGGGCATTCCAGTTTCAAAACAGGGGTGGTTTTGTGTGCTTTTTACAGATTTCCATGTAAGACACTTCTGTTCGAAATCGTCCAGTAAGCTGTACTCCAAGCTTCATTTTGGATGGGAAATGCTCACTTGTGTTTCCACTGATCAGTTCTTGGGCCTACACTATTGATAATTTTTCTAAGGCAGCTCATAGTGCCATTATAAAAAATCTAAACACTTTACAGTGTTAGAGAAGGAGGTAACTCATTGACAGGAGAGGTCCTACTAATGCGAAGTTGCAGTAAGGTGAAAGCAGGAAAATGAAACTTTTTCTTTTCCTTAAATGAAAGTCTTTGTTGAGTTAAACATCTTATTCACACAAACATATTTTTTAGTATTTCAGAGTTACTGTATTTCTGTCCCATGAGAAGAATTAAGTCATCTTCTGGGATAAGCATGCTTTATTTTGAGAAGTAATTACTCTGGAAAACCCTCCGAGGGCTGGGGCCTGGACTGTGCTTATCTGCTCAGTAAGGTCATACACTAAGTGGGCTCAAAACTAATCTGAGCCCCTCGGAATGATTTTTTTACTGGTATAGTGACCTGAAAAGCTCACCAAAGAATCAGCCAAGGAGCAGAACTCCGTAACAAAAGGAGGAGGAACCATGGCTTCTAGCAGAAAACAGCTATTAGATTTGTTCAGACATCTTGAAAAATAAAATTGGCTTAAGTCAACACAAGCTGATGCTGTTTCAAATAAATGTTTTAACCTTCCTGGCTGCCTAGGCACACGTACAGGATAACACAGTAGACTTTCAGGGAAACCCACATATTAAGACAGTTGTGGATTTTACCAATTATTTTATTTTACCATGATTATTGAACTAAAAAAATATAATCATAACACAGCTGCACTAAGATTTGTGCGAACAAAAATGAGAGAAACCTCCAGCAAGAACTTCTTTTCAGCAGGTGTAATTTATGCTGTGCTAGTCTAAACTGCATAGACCATTTCATTTAGGTATTCTTACATAGGAGGAGAGCAGTGCGCATAATATAGCAATATTTTGTCAAATTCAATCTGAGAAAGAAGTTGCAGAAACAGTGGGGGCAAAGAGAGAAGTTGTCAGAATCGTTAAACAATGGGAGTCCATAATGAATATTACGTGACCAAGAAAGCTCGGTCTCCTTAGCTTAGTAAAAAGAATATATGTGTTGATTATAGTTTGAATTCATCACAGATAGATGCATATTTGACTTTTTTAAAAGTTGACTTGATTTCTTAAAGAATATCTCAATATTCTCTTAAAGCACATCCTTTTGTATGTGCACACAGAATGGATTCTCAAATATTTTCTAATATTCACTTTTTCAACTGGATCACTTTGTTCCACACCTGCACAAAGAATATCTATGTAAGTAAAAATTTATATCTATGATTGGATTTAGAGGCAAGATCATTGCAGTAATCAGCAAAAATAAATTTGAATTGTTTTAATCTCTTCAGGAATAAACAGAGGTCTAAATCATTAAATGGATGAGAGGCAAGTAAAATAACTTCTAGTAAAATATTATTCTTAAATTTAAATAAAGACATTAGAGAGATAAAGTACACACTACAAATAATAATTTAAAATCATAGAATCATGGAATCCTTAAGGTTGGAAAAGACCAGTAAGTTCATCAAATTCAACTCTCTGTCCAATACCACCATGTCACCTAAACCATGTCCTGGAGTGCCATATTTACACGTTTCTTGAACATCTACAGGAATGGTGTCTCAACCATTTCTGGGTAGCCTGACCACTTTTTCAATGTAAATATTTTTCCTAATATCCAATCTAAACCTCTCCTGATGCAACTTGAGACCATTTTAGCTTGTCCTATTACTGGTTACTTCAGAGAAGAGACCAACACCCACCTTGCTGCAACCTCCTTTCAAGCAGTTGCAGAGAATGAGAAGGTTTTCCTCTTCTTATTCAGGCTAAACAACCTTACTTTCCTCAGCTGCTCATCATAAGACTTTTTCTCCAGACCCTTCACTAGCTTCAACGTTCTTTGAGCACAGTCTAGCACCTCAATGTATTTCTTGTAGTGAAGGGTCTGAAACTGAACACAGTATTCAAGGTGTGGCCTCACCAGTGCAAAGTCCAGGGGGACAATAATTTCCCTACTTCTGCTGGCCACACTATTCCTGATACAATCCAGGGCACTGTTGGCCTTCTTGGCCACCTGGGCACACTGCTGGTTCACATTCAGCTGGCTGTTGACTAACACGTCCATACCCTTTTCCACGAAGCAGCTTTCCACGCTCCCCCAAGCCTGCAGCATTAAATGGGGTTATTATGACACAAGCGCAGGACCTGGCTTTTGGCTCTGTTAAACCTCACACAATTGCCTTCAGCCCATCGATCCACCCTGTCCAGATCCCTCTGTAGAGTCTTCCTACCCTCAGGGAGATGGAAACTCCCACCCAATTTGATGTCATTGCAAACTTACTGAGGGCACATACTGTCCCCTCATCCAGATCACTGATAAAGGTAAACACTTATAATATTTGAAATATTACAAAAATCTTCTGAGTTATTTTGCTTTGATGTATAGTATCAAAGATTACAACTTATGTCCTTCAGATTTGATATAATATCAAAGAAAATACAGAATGTTAACACAGGATGTATTTCTAGACTGTGGAAAAAACTCAAGACTAGTCAATTACATCTGGATTTTCAAAGCCTAATTCTTCTCTTCCACACTTTCAATGTCTGTCATTGAACAAAAGATTAAATACAAGACAATGAAAGTGAACATTTAATTAGTAACAAACAGAACACGGGATATTATTCTTAGCATTATATTCAGAAATATAATTGCAAGTATTCCTAAAATCCAATAAAGATAATTTTGCAGTAACCTAAGGTAACCTATACATATATTATGTTTTTATTTGTTTTGAATGTTTCTTTTCTACACAATATTAAGAAGAAAATTGTACTACACTGTCATTTTAAAATGAAATAGTACTGGGAAAGAAAATTAATTTATCAATAACTGAAATTACTGAACTGAAAAACTTTTCTTAAGTGGAAGTGGAAGAAATAGAACTGCAATCAAATCATAAATTGGTGTAATAGTCAAAGTGGAGAAAGAGCAAAGGAAATTAATACACCAAAATACAGCAGGAGACAAGTGACACCAAATTCTTTACGTTTTCATTGATTTTAAAAAGTAGAAAAGGGGCTCTGAAAACGTTTTTCTCTGTGAAATTAAAATGCATTTTAAGTTCATCTTCATTAAAAATCATTTTCAATTAGGGTAACTAATCCAAAATTAGGATCTATGTTGTCTCCTTGAGGGTCTTAACAGATAAAGGCTGTGGAGGTTATGATTTTTCATGACTATCCTCTTCCTAAGAGCTGATATGGGGGGTATGAAAACTGTGTTCTGCATTCCCACCTGGTAATACCATCCAAGAGAAGGAAGTAAGACAGAGGAAGTATGAAGCTGCTAGGAATTTGGGCTTTTTCTCGTTTCTTTGTAATGTTACCCATAGACCAATGCAGAGGCCACCAGCTGGTCTAACCTTTTTTATTCCTTTTGATAAAAGTCTTCAAAACAAACCTACTGCAGCAGTATTATTTTTGAAGAAAATGTGTATCATGTGTAAGGAATAACAATATTCAGAATAGGATTGGATCAAGCTTCTCTCCTGCCCATGACAAACAAATGCAGTAGCTCTTCTCATGTATCATTGACACAACGTTGAAATAAACATATCTGTTATGACTTTTTGATATAGAAGACATTGCATAGACTAAACCCCGGTAATTACATGGGATTGCCTTCCTTTTCTTAACAGTGTCATGGGGCAGGGGAAAGAAAACCAACAGCAGTCACATGAATCATCAGCAAGCAAGAGCGGAAAAAAATTAAAAGGAAGAGACACTGTTAATTCAGATCTTCATTTCTTTGAGTTATGCTCTTTCCTTATATCTAGAAATCCTTTACTCAGGTTTATGCTTCTCCAAGATGCTGTACAGAGATCCAGCCTGTGCATGCTGGATCTGCTCACTGTACAAAGAAGTAAGGCATTTGCCTGTACTTTTAATAACAAAAGCTTGGTTTACATCAACCAAAAACCTCTCAGGATCTCATAGACATTCTTAAAACACTCTCAGAGTACAGGGCAGAATTAGGCTTTTTCCAATGTGCAATTGTGGACAGAACATTCTTTTAAAACATCTCCAGAAGTGGTGATAGCAATTCCATTTTATGTAACAGCCTAGGCAAGAGCACTCACTCAGGAATTGATTTATATGGGTTTAATTCCTGTTACTTCCTGAAGAGATTCAAAGTTGTACCATCCAGCAGCCAAAAAAATGTTCCTATCATGGGGTTACTTTGAGGTTAAAGCACTCACCTTGAGGACTCAAGAGACAGAAAGCAGAATTCATGAGTTGCAGTTGTTATGAGGACTATTCCTGTATTAAACTTTAAGCAGTCGCAGGTGAAATGTGTGTACTAAAATTAAATTAAACATTCAGCGGTTGACAGAAAGACAATTAAAGATTCATTAGGCAGGAGACAGATGGAGAGAACTTCTGTGAGACTAAATATGACTGTCACCTGGTGTGAGGCCACATTCATAAGGAGAAAAACCTAACTTCTCTCTGTTACCAGGCTGAGTCTACTAGTACCTAATTGCTTTCTTGGACGTTAATGCTTTGGAACAGTAGTTCTATATAATGCACAAAGCTAGTAGAAAATATTTTTCTGAAATAAAATCTGTCAGGAAGAGGCAGGTATGGGCTACTTTGCTAAGAGGAAGGTGTGCCAGGAGCTGAGGGATGAGCTAGGAAGGTCAGGCATAGCAGTTCCACAGCAAAGTCCAGGAAAGGACCCATGTGAGGGGCTGGAACTTGATGCAATTATGTTGTACCTCACCATGTATTTGGCTGATCCTAACTTTACATTGCAGACTTGGTTTTTGGTGTTCACCTCAGGCATGATTCATCTCTACAGACTGGCTATCCCTGATCACTATCACCATCTCTGGTCCTGCTTTGCCTTCTTTGTTAGATGTGGTGGGATGGTGTTCTGCCAACCCTGTACTGCCCTTGATGGTCCTTGGTGGAGCACCCCCCTCCTGCTGCTCCTCAAACTCAGGGCCCGGACAGTATCATGTAATCATTGCATGTAATATTGAATAAGCTCTAAGGAAAGGATAACAACACTAAAATAATGTCAATAATAGATTTTTCTCATACAATAACATACTTTAAATATTGAACTGAGAGCAGCTTATATGATATATGCAGAAAATCTTTCATAGATTTATCTAATGGGTGCAGTGGAACCCATGCAGCTCTTGGTGGAACACTAAACAGACAGAACTTCATATGTCTGGACAGAGCAAATTTTCAGAGGATGCATAATCAAGTTGGCTTACTTTCAAGAGAGTTGAAAATCCAAATTAAACTTTTGACCAATAAAGTCACTTAAGCCATGTATAGACATGAAGAGATATCTTTAAAAGTTAATTCAATTATTCAATGTATGTGACTTTAATTCATAAAGGAAAAACCTGTCTTTTTTCTCGCAGACACTGGAAAAATGTAAAACCAACTCTACTTTAAATTAAAGTAGGAAGAGCAATTATATAGCTAATTAAAATAGTTGTTCTCATTTATCAACACTGCATTTTTGTCCAAGGCTGTTACTATGCTAGGGAAAGTAGCATGAAAGCACAGAGTCCGAACTACCCTCAAGTCAGTCACAGGAAAGAAATGGAAAACACAAACTGAGAGATTTTTCAGACTCCCTTGGCAAACCATCTCATGCTCCACCCAACACACAGATTTTTCTCATATATCTAGACATAATATACATGTCGTAACTAACAACTGACATGTTTATAAAAAGAATCAGAGAATTCTGAGTGCTAAGATACATGAATGATAGCTCAGAATAAACATAAAATGAAGGCAGGGTCTGGAAGATATCTTTGCCATAAATTAGGGGATGACTAAACCCACTAGATAAGGTAATCAGTATAGAAATGGCATGACTTATCTGTAAGTAGTCTAACAAGACGGCTAAAAGGGAATACTTGAAAAATTCTGCTCCACAGACAGACACGTTTTTAACGATCCTTTAAGTTCAAAATTTCAGCAATTGTACCTCATTTTCTTTCTTTGTAAATATGGTAGCAATATATTAGTAACTAAATATAAAAAATATTACAACAGGAGGCAACCTAGTGAAAAACAAGTTTTGTAATCATCAAAGAATTGAAGCTGTAATATGCAGTACCATGAATCGCACATTATCTCTACAATATAGTGATGTTTTGTGATGCTCCTTCGTCTTGATTAAAGGTCAAGCTTTCTGTAGCTTTAGTGAACATGACAGTTCAGAATGATTATTAAGTTCTACTGATAGCACTTCAAAAAGCATTCCCTTAGAAATACACTGCAGCAGCAGCATGAGAACTGAGACTGTGCTCCTCTGAGATGTGAATCAATGAACCTTTCTACTGTTTTCTTATTAGCCGTAATGACTACAGAGGTCAAAGTTCCCTCAACTTCAGTAGAGCCCATTGAAAAATCCTGAGGGAAAAATACCGTAAAATCCTGTCATATGAAAATTTTGTTCATTCATATTAAACCACACAGACATTCAGACACATGCACAAGTGCTGCTCCTACTTAAATCAATAAGATCTGGGTGAATAAAAGAGAGTAGATAAGTGGGTAGAATTTGAATTCAGTCTCATCTCAGCTGGAGTCTTTATAAGCTTCACAAAGACAACCTATAGAATACAAACAGCAACTAAAAATCAAAAGGAGTTGTAGGCACTATAGGGTTGGGTTTTTTTTATTCTGAAAACCTCTCAAATTTATATAGATTTTGTAGTTTGTATGATCATGTTCCTGTAGTGGTGCTACTGGAGCCATAGATGAGATTTTGATGTGCAATAGTCATTAGTGACTAGCTTCTAGTAATTTGGATGTCAGAATGAGCCATTTTCTTTCTTCATGATTATATGCCAAACGTGTTCTCTGTATTTTATCTCTTTAATTTATTCTACAATATCTATAAATTATGGAATAAAAACCCCACAGATAAACACCCAGAGAAAATACTTTCATTTGAAATATTTTAAAAAATCATCCCTGCTTATATAAGTACATGATAAATGCATCTGGAAAATAATAATAGCAAGATAATTGGTTCAATAATGTCTGGAATTTGAAGAGGTAACTATTTTATTTAGTAAAGAAATGACTAAACAGAATATAATTTATTTCTG
The DNA here is from genome assembly GCF_964237585.1 of Gallinula chloropus. NCBI lineage: Eukaryota > Metazoa > Chordata > Aves > Gruiformes > Rallidae > Gallinula > Gallinula chloropus. The sequence continues at coordinate 30,683,858 of NC_140086.1, read as the reverse complement.
CAGAGTAGAAATCAGCAGTACGAAAAATAATAAGAAGTCTAACTGCCTCAATATTTAAGGCTTCCAAAAATGTGTGGCTTAGTGCTATGACAATGTTAAAATGGAAATATTTGATATAGCTTAATTTTTTATGGTTGCAGCATGTTGACCTGTATGGAGGAAAAGCACACTACTTAAGGTAATATTTAGCTACAGACAAGGGAAATTACTAAAACTCTGAACTCTGATAATAGCATTATTTTGCAATTGTGATGGTTGTCTGACCAGACAGGCCCTTGTTTGCATGAGTTGTACATGGACATATGGGGTGAAGTAGTGGTGGCTTGTCCTTCTCTGCTTTGCCCTATCAGAAGTAGACTCAGTGATGCAGGATAAGTGCTCATTATCTTCTCAGGAGTTTAAAAAACCTCTCCCTTCAGTAAACTGATTTCTGTAAGAGAACTTCTGAGTAGAAAATATTCACATTAACCAAGACTATGCTGCTGGGCCTCCATGCCAGCAGGTCACAACCAAAGATTTTTCTCTTTGTTTTTCATATAATAAATGCAGTACATCTAAAGTTAAGTTGTTTGTTACAATTAAAACTGGAAAGAAAATCATGTGCATCCTCTCATGCACCTCTCAGTGCCCCTCTAGTGTTTTGGTCTTTATTCGTTTCAATGGTCTATCCCACGATAACACTATGTCTTTCACTGCCATAAGTTGAAACAGATCTAAAGGACTGTGCTTCAAGATTAGGTTAATTTGCTGTATTGTATATTGGTGATTCTGATCTATTTAATATCAGGGTCAAGAATAAGAGCTTCAGTAGCAGCAGGTTCTCACCCACCTTTGCCTTCTCTTGAGTTCTCCATCCTACAGCTGCAGATTTCTTTTTCATATTTAGGGTTGATAACTGATGCAGGTACCGGTCTCTTCTCTTTAGCACTCAGTGATAGAAATCGAGGGAACTGCATGAAGCTGTGATAAGGAGGTTTAGGTTGGATATTAGGAAGAGGTTCTTTACTGGCAGGGTGGTTGGTTGGGCCCTGGAACAGGCTCCCCAGGGAAGTGGTCACAGCACTGAACTTGACTGAGTTCAAGAAGAATCTGGATGATGCACTCAGCCCCATGCTCTGACTTGGCTGATCCTGTGCAGAGACTCCATAATCTTTATGGGTCCCTCCAAAACAGGATATTCCGTGATTCCATGATTCTAAGACAGCATTTTTCTCAAACTGGAAACAAACATAGGCCAGTCTTCTAAAAAAGACAGGGATGGGCATATCAGTTACATTTGTTAGTTTTTAAATTCTTGAAATTCAGATGCCTTAATGAGGTGCAGAGCCATTGCAGTGTAGTCCTAATGTCACTTGCTCTATGTACATTTCCTTCCCAGCATGGCTGGCACAGCCTCAGGGCAAGAAATGTCCGGGTTACTGTCAGTGCTTGTCACAGCTTTGCTGTACACTGTCGTTGTAATGTAACAACTGGGCCCCTGTAGCATGGGACTGCTGCGTAGTTGTATAACATGCCCTATTGACAACAATGCAACTAGTCCCCATTATTTGATCTTTAGCTTATTTGTAAGGATACATCCTATTGAAATTGCTCTTTAGCCACAAAATTTAATTCAAGAAATGCAGTTTCTACCTCATACAACTATGAGTGTGGAGATTGTGTATCACTGTAAGGCAGACTTGTTATAATATGTGTAGAAGTCATCACCAAACCCAAAGGTGGCAGGTTGCAGTCAGCTTGGTTTTGTGAAGTGCTCTGAGAGCCAGTGATGGAGATACTAAATGCATTGAATAGTCTTTGAAAATCATTGAAAGTAGCTTGCAAAAATTTCTTAATGTTGGTAGTATTTTTAAAAATTGAATATAACACAGAAGGAAAGACTTGTCTTCAGTTCTGACAATGAAAGGTATCATATAGGTTCAAAGACTAACTCAGTTAAAGAATGTAATAGAAAGAAGAAAATAATGTGGATTTTTTTTAAAAAGTACACATATTTAAGAGATAGTAAGAGATGAGGAAAGGTGGAGAGGGACTGATTGCAAGGACATGTAGTGATAGGATAAGGGATAATGGGTTTAAGCTGAAGGAGGATGGCTTTAGATTAGGTATTAGGGAAACTGTGAGGGTGGTGAGTCCCTGGCACAGGTTGCCAAAAGAAGCTGTGGATGCCCCATCCCTGGAAATGTTTGAGGCCAGGTTGGATGGGGCTTTGGGCGTCCTGGTCTAGTGGAGGTTGTCCCTGCCCACGGCAGGGGGGGTTGGATCTAGATGGTCTTTGAGATCCCTTCCAATGGAAATCACTACCATTTTATGATATTGCAATTCATAAAAAAACCCACCCCCCAAACAAAAATATTTTTTCTTTCAGTTGTACAAAATAATAGTTTAATGCAAGCTAGTAAACAGATAGCCACAGATAATTGTTTCACCTGAAGTTGTCACAAACCTTTTTCAATCAAATGAAGCAATATATTTTATTATCCAATGAACACAATAATATGAAACACTTTTTCAAAAAGAGTTGTTCAACAACTCTAGTTGTTCACAGAAGTGAAATGACTAAGAGAATTCGACTAAAAAAATTCCAAAGCACTAGACAAGACAAAGTTACAACTTAAAATTTGCTTGCAATTTTTAACGCTCTGCCCTGCCTACATGGTGTCATAGTCTGAGTTCACCTGATGGCAGGAATTTATATTCTTATGTTTCCTGAAAGCAGCTTAGGTGCCTGCTTATGTAGAGTTATTTATTTCTCAGACCTGCTATTTAACAGAAATAACACCTCTTTATGACTGTGCAGTTCATTTAGTCGATAAAATTATAAAATGTGAAAGTGCTTCTCTTGAATCTGTTCTTTGATGCAATGTTAGGCATCCATAATATAGACTGCAGTAAAACAGAAATATTTAAGATTACCTTATACTCTGGTTGTTATGGAAACTACATAAAAATGCACTATCCTTCTATACAACATAAAATACTAATACTCTGCTAGTAAGTTTTACAGTTGCAATTGTTATTAAAAAAATTCAGAAACAAAAGTAACTGAAGAGCTCATTTTTATGTGAGTTTTTTAATGTTGACAATTTCCACATTAAAAACAATGTCACAAAATTACAATTAATTATTCAGCATATTTAAAAAATATATATTTACTATTTTGTGTCAGAATTAATTGTGTATGTTTTCTCTATCTATGGTCTAACACTTGCATCTTACACACTTACTGCACAATTCATAGGGAACCTGAGGCAGTCGTGACTAAAATTCACTGTAGTCAGCATGCTGAGCTTTGGAAAGTCTAAGCCTATCTATTGGAAATAGAAAAGACAGAGTATGATGAAAATTGTTTTGCCGTCATGGGTGGAATTCAAATGCTTCTCCTTGGGTACGAGAGGTTAGACCAACTAGCCACTCTCCTCAGCATGTTCTGATGCTGCTTTCCATCTAGTTTTGAATAACATAGTAACAAAATGTTTTTTCAAATAATTGAAGGATGCTAAAGTTTTGACTACTGCCTATATAGTGAGATATAGGATAAGCTGAACCTTCCTTTAAATTTTGTCACTGTGGAACAGAATGTTGCATTCCTGATGTTTGGAGGGTGTGAAAAGAAACAGGGATCATTCCTCAACTTTCCTGGAACAAGGAGTCCCTTAATATAGTTTCTGTTCTCAGAAATACTTACACATTAAAGATATAACATGTTTGATAAATTCAGTACAGGTGAATTTATTAATATATAAAGGTGTAATCCTTGTATGCATAGCAGCCCACAGCAAACGTAGGTGGGGCAGCTAAAAATAGGAGTGAGGTTATGAGAAAAGCTGTCCTTCACAGGAATGTCAACCTGAGCACATTCAATAATATCCTCTATTGCCTTTCTTTTGTGATGAAAACTTAGGTGCCTGCGTATCTTTAAACATACAAAACATTTGGGGTTTGTGACAGACACCCCTATGTATATCTGGTGCTGAAATATTTTTTTAGAAAAAGATAGAATATAGCTGAAACAAATTGGCATTTAAAGGTATTTGCATGTCTACTCTCTTTAGTACCATGGATGAACAAAGGCTCAGATATGTAGATATTTCCCAGTTCTGTTCTGGTTTGAATGTACTCAAAGGATGGTCACCAGACTGCAGTTTGCCCTGCACATGTTTGGCAAAGATCTCTTCTCCATTTCCTACCTTCATTTCAGATAAAATACACTCTGTTTAGAGTATGAGACAGTGACATACAATATCAACAATAAACAAATAGTCACTTACACTATGGCAATTCTTGTTACCTTAAAACTTAGGTCTGGAGTCTACAAAATATCTTTTTTAAACTGGCATATATGATGTTGTAGTATCAGAAAAGTAAGTAGCCTGTCTGGAACAAAACTTTTCTCTAATGCACCTTTTAACGCCTGGAGTTGACATTTTAATGTAAATAGGAATGACAAAGTTTTCCTGATGATTGACTAGCCCTGTAACCCTGTTTCTCACATAAACATGAACAGTTTGACATAAGTCAAATACATGCTCTTTTCCTCTTATCTGAACGACTCATGCTGAATTACTGGCAAATATGATAGCTTCTGAGTTAATGATGGGGTATAGATGAACCAGACCAAAATCAGAACATTACAGCATATTTTAATGTGTGTTCTTGTTTCACTTATAGTTAATCTAATTTTGTGATAGCTAGTTCAAGAAAGAGTGGAATCAGAGTCATCCATAAGAAATCTTCCTTAGAAATCATCAGTGAACAGAAAAGGCATATCCCTTACAGGAAGTTAGTTATAAATAAGCACAGACAGCCTAATGTGGAAAAAAATGCTCAAGAATGAGTGAGAGTGAGAATTTTTGCACAAGATCCTGAATAAACAATATAGTGCATCCTCAGAGCAACATGGACATCATGACTTAACTCCCATTTAAAGAAGATAATTATCATTTTAAACATCATGTGAAAGCCTTCAAAGGCTGCAAAAGAATTCTCTAGGAACATATAGTGTGTGACTAGCTTGCTGGTTTCTTACAGAGGTATGAAATGCTGCAGATATGGATATGGTACCTAACTTGATGAAATGAGTTCAGCATATTCCTTTGTTTTGGCTTTGAGGGGGAAGAGTTTAGTTAGGGACAAGGGAAGGTGCTAAAGTGTATTAAAGTAACACTATGATCATGTCTGTATGGTAGTGTAGAAGATTCTCATGGCTTAGAGCAGTTCAGTGTTCATTTTTGTTAAATTTAAATGCAAATCTGAAATCCTACCCTAAAATGAGTACACTGGGCCAATCCATTTTATGGGTATTGCAATCTGGCCACATGAATATGCTAAAGAAAAGAAAAATGGTCTTCTGAAACTTCACAAACTTCAGTAACACCAGTTTCATTTCATTTGTATCAACATGAGGATTAAAAAAATATGTCAGAAAATAAAGGTAACGTACTTCAGGATGATCACAATTATAGCTGACATAATTTTCTGCTATTGATCTGAAATATATTTAATTATAAAGTGATGGCATTTTAAAGACAAATACTGTTTTCTTTTTACAACCTGTTGTTTTGTTGTTTGTTTTTATAGCATATGTTTATTTTTAACCAAGATATTATGTTTTTCACAGTATGTTGGAACCTTTGTCTGAGAGGTGAATTAAAGCCATTATGATTCTTATACCTTGTTATTGACTGGCTGAATATATACCTGAGAGTGTATTTCTCATAGTATAATACTATACGAATGAAGGATAGATTTGCCATCAGAGAAGAAATGTGTTCAGTATCAGATCACTTGAATAGCTTTGACTTTTTAAGCATTGAACTCGCAAGGCAAAAAAATGTAAGCAGTTATTCTCACTGCTTAATTTGTAATTGTAGTGGAATTACCCTAGAGATCAGTGAGACCTAGGAATTTTAAATGGTGTGAGTCTTCAGTGAAGACGTGGTTTAACCCCAGCTACTAACTAAGCACCACGCAGTCACTTGCTCACTCCTCCCTGGCAAGGGGATGGGGGAACAATGGAAAAACAAACTAATGGGTTGAGATAAACACACTGTAATAGGATAACAAAGGAAGAGAATAATAATAATGGTGATAAAAATTATAATAATAACAGTAACAACAATGAAAATAATAACATTAATACAAGGGATGCACAAATGCAATTGCTCACCACATACAAAAAGGAAGACAAGCAACCCAATGCTCAGTATGTTTTTCAGCATGAACCTGCCTACTGGCTAGCTTCCCAAGAAGCATTACGATATATGGTAGGGAATATGCTTTTGACCAGGAGCTGTATTCTCCCAGCTTCCTGTGCTCCTGGCAGTCTGTGAGCAGCTGGAAACTCCTCAATTTAATGTAGACACTGCAGCTGCCCAGCAACAACTGAAAACAGCAGTGTATTATCAATATTATTCTGTGGTGGTTTGACCTTGGCTGGAGGCCAGAAGCCTGCCAAAGTGGCTCTATCACTCCCTTTTTCAGCTGGACAAGGGAGAAAATATATATGGAGAGGCTTCGGAGTCAAGATAAGGACAGGGAGAGATCATTCTGCAATCAGTGTCACAGGCAAAACAGACTCAACAGAATAAAGGAAAGAAAACTCTAATTTATTACACTACACCACACACACAGTGAAACCAGAGTTGGATAAGAAGTGTGACCAGTTCTCAAAGCAGTTCCCCCCACCCCTCCCTTCTTAGCAGACTTCACTTTAGTCATGATTTTGCTCCCTTCTTCCCCCTGCATTGTGACATGAGGAGGGGCAGGGAAGGGGTGAATGGAGGTTTCGGTCAGTTCTTCATGAGTTACTTTCCTTTGTAGCTGGGGTTGGGGGGTGGGGGGGTGTTGTCATTCCTCCCACGCTTTCCCTGCTCCAGCATGGGGTCCCACCCACAGGAGACACTCCTCCATGAAGGCACCATCTCTGTGCAGGAAAAAAAATATTAAAAATAACACTCTTCTCCATGGAATATCATCACAGCTTGGATGAGCAACCATAGTGAAGACAATTCTGTCCCAATGGAACTATTTGGATCTAGAAGACACAGAGGAACAGGTCATCAAAGGGCTAAGATACTGAATCTCCTGCTTAGCCCTGAGTTGGAGGCAAAGGGAGCTTATAAAGTGAAACTTGTTAAGCCCCCAAAACTTCCAATGAAAACACAGTTCGGAAGAAAAAATTTGACCTAGACAGAACTAAAAGATTAATGAAAGCAGATGAATTAGTTTTCACATTGCTGTCCCATCAGCTGTTGTCTTTTCTGTCCAGAAAGTCACGCTCTTCCGTGTTAGATACTGAGCTATAAATGTGCTCCTAGAAGTAAAGCAGCCTGATCCTGAGAACTGGAAGCAGGCTGTTGGATACCACTCTTTAGATATGTTATCACACAGATATCACGTATTAGAAGACCTTCATGTCAATTTGTTCTCCCCTTCTCCCTCTCCCCCTCCCCCCCACATTAGTTTGCCTTTTTAATAACTGAAAAAATAATTATTTAAGTAGTCAGCTTCAGTTGCCAAAAGATTAATTCTGTCAGTAACAAGCATTTAGGACTTCAGTCCAAAATGTGGGAAATGGGTTCAGGGCCCTGTAAATTTGGAATGGAGTGGATGTAGATCTTATCTCTAATAATGTTTCCGAGATCAGGCAGGCAGATGTCTGTTTTGTGACCATGGTATCAAAGTGTCCAATCATCATGAATTATAAACTGTAAACTAACCTGTAAAATAAAAGAACTTAGGTAAGGCCATACTTGACATAAGAGGTTGAATTGTTAGAAGCTTACAAAGGATATAGACAAGGATGTCAATAGATCCTAGGAAGGAGATATAGGTGTTAAGTAGTATGTGACAAACCATAAAGTTGACTCAAGATCTTGAGTGATGACAGGATAGTTGATTCATCTGATATGAGGATATGTTTAAATCCTCATCCCATGTGATATCACATACAATATATAGCTGTTACAGACCATAGTTGTGAAGCTATAGTCTGCCTAACATTATTGTAGACAATAGGCAGCTAAAAAGCTTGTATCTGTTGCGCTGCAGCCAGAATAAGACTAGAAGAGCATCGTTACACATATTTCCTACAACATTATTTGATAAATACATGACACCAACGTCAAATTCAGATTTCTGAACATACACATGTATTGAACACTATTACTGTAACATTGATTGAGCATGAAGTGTTGATATCATCAGTAATAGAGGACAAGTAATGGTCCCATTAACAATTAAAGACATTAAGAAGAATAATGGAGAGATAAGCTTTAAGTGTTTATTTTGCTTGGTTGTTTGTTTTCCTTTCCAATATTTTAGAAAGTCAATGAAACTCTTATTCATTACTTGGGCTCAGTCTTTTGGAATTCTAACACATTATCTATTCATATAAATTCCAACTGCAGGTACAAAGTAGTTATTTGGTAGAGTTATGTGTTCATCTTTTGGTAGAGTTATGTGTTAATCGAGTCATTAGTATAATCACAAACTAAAAAAAGTCTAGTCATTCTGAAAACAGTCCAGGAAGATCTTAATAGTCTTCGCAGCATGAAATGCAATATTAACAAATGTCAATACTGGTAATTAAAGTAAGTCCTAGCTGATTTTAAGCCTCCTTATGAAGAATGCAACTTTGCATAGTGAAATCAGTCATATTCTGTGCAAAAATTTGGTGCCAATACTATAATTTAGATTTTCTAAATTAAAATTTAACATCTTCAAGTGCAACAGAAAATTTCTTCATAATCATTAATTCATAAATGACAACTGTATGCAGAGGCGCTTAGATATTTTATCTACTGTATATATAAAAATCCTAGCTGTCTTCTCTGAACATTCTTGCATTCTCTTGTGCTCCTGTAATTTCTTTTTGCTTCGCTGGGGACTAAGAATGTGCAAAGGATGTAAGAGAAGAGCTTTGGGTTTTTAAGTATACCACAGTACGTACATACATGACTTTCATCAAATCTGACTAAAAATGTTATAATTCAAACTAATGGAATTTTGCATGCATCCCTGAACAAATTTTAAAGGTACAAAACCCGGAGGGACATAGTTCCTAATAGAAGTGCTGACAGAGCCTTATGAACGAGCATAATTATTTGAAATATATTAAGCAAATACCTTTAATCAAAAGCTGAATGGTAGCATGCTGTGCTAATTATTTCTAGTTGATGATGAGAAGACTGATTGCAATTTCCTCATTAACTTGCTGTTTTTTTTTTTTCCCTTCTGCAAATTTCTACACGTTTACATATTTTCTTACTTAGACAATTGTTATCTTCTTCCTGTAGCAGTATTTTTGAGTCATGAAACCTATTATATGTAGTCTTATATGCCTCTCACCTACATTGAGGAGTCATAACATTTTTTTTCCAAATAGGACATTTTCCAAATGTCAAAAAAAGGGTTTAATATCAAACCATGGTGTAGTACTGTCTCTGTTATGGTTGTGGCAGTGCTCTAAAAGAAAGTATGTTGAAAAAAGCCTCTGTCCAGTCTTTTAACAGAATGTTCCAGTGCAGGTCAAATAAATTAAATAACCTTTCATTCTAGAAGAATATGCATTTTAATTTAAAAAAAAGATTTTCAGTTTTGTATTTTTTTCCCAGGGAGTAGATGTTGTCTCGTTTGACCATTTTCATTGATTCTTTTAATAAACATGAAAGAAATTTAAATAGAATAAAAATAACTAAGGTTTTTTTCTAGTTAAAATGTATGATCCTTGGGATCCCTTCCAACCCAGACCATTCTATGATTCTATGGTTTCTTAAATTATTGCAGCAATGCAGCATTGTCAGTCAGGACTAGAGTTATGTTATACCACGTGCAGCTGGAAAACACATACCAGTAGATTGTCTTCTGTCCTAAGAACCTAAACCAAGTCCCAGTAAAGTGTCTTTATAAAATCACAGAATCATGGAATGGTTAGGTTTGGAAGGGACCTTAAAGATCATCAGGTTCCAACCCCTGTGCCTTGGGCAGGGACACCTGTCCCTAGACCAGGCTGCTCAAGGCCCCATCCAACCTGGCCTTCAACACCTCCAGGGAGGGGACATCCACCACCTCCCTGGGCAACCTGTTGCAGTGTCTCAACACCCTCTTAGTGAAGAACTTCCTACTATCCAATCTAAATCTACACTCTTCCAATTTAAACCCATTCCCCCTTGTCCTGTAACTACATGCCCTTCTAAAAAGTTCCTCCCCATCTCTCTTGTAGGCCCCCTTCGGGTCCTGGAAGGCTGCTATAAGTTCTCCCCTGAGCCTTCTCCAGGCTTAACAACCCCAACTCTCTCAGCCTGTCTACACAGGAGAGGTGAGTACTCTTCCTAATAACTCACTTGATTCTGGATTTGCCCTTAAAAAGAAAAAAAATCATTGGAACTAAACTTCTGTGTTAGAAGATTTGTTTATTTTTGAAGATGAAGAAAGAATTAAACAGTGATAATCCCCAGATCAACAGGGGTTAAGGAATTTTTGCATGTGGGAAATGCATGTTCAAATCTCTCAGATTTGTCCCTGATACTGTCATTTTGAAAATGGGTATTGAGTATTTTTTGCAGTGTTTCTTTCTTGCACTAGAATAATGTATCTCAAAAATCAATATGTTTCAAAAATGAAATGGTTCTTTTTCTGGTCATGTCTGTATAGGGAAATTGAGGAAAGGCACAACCAATATTAATTCTTTTGGAAAAATTATATCAGCTAAAAGGCTGGAACACATGCTCTAGCAAACATTTTGGAATTTTTATTTCTATGGTTTTGAAGTTGAGGAATTCTAACTAAAAGACAAGAACATAGAAAAGACTGGAAGAAGAAAGTTTAATAAAAAACAAGGTGAGTGATAGCTAGATAATACATAAAGAATTGAATATTTGCCCAAAAGAGAAGAGGATATAGTAATATGGATGTGCTCATTTACTGGGCCAAGACAGTGCAATCCAGAAAGGAAGAAAGAGAATCTTGCTTCATGAATGAAGCTCCAATAATTTTGTACAGTCCCCTTTGATGTCTTCTCATTAGAACGCCACGTATCATGCTATGATGGCTTTAGTTGCTCAGCCACCTTAAATTCATACAAGTTACCATACTTTAGGAAGGACAGCCCTGAAAGTCTATACAATCGTCAAGTACCTTCACTTGCTTTTGTGATAAGTTGCTCTCCTCAACTAAGTACTTTTAAAAGTTTTTGAAGAGAGAAACCTTTTCTAAAATATCCAGGAAGATATTTCTCAAGGGTCACTGTGTATATTGCTGAATGACCTACAAAAATGGAAAATGGGAAGATACATTAGTAGTTTGTGAGAGGATGGCAACAGAACATAGAAACTGGTTTAATAAAAGTGCTGAAATAGTGCATTTTAAAACACACTATAAAATATATTTGTTTTTCTGAGCCAAAATTTTTCTGTTTTCTAATGAAAATCGTGTTTCATTTAACCATTCTTCTGAGATTAAAATCTGTAAATCTTCCTCTTTTCCCAATATTGGAACAATGATTGGTGAAGAAAACTTCCCTTACTCATATTGAAATTCCCACTTTTTGCACTAGCTCCCTGGGCCAATTTTTACCCCTTAAAGACTATCTAAAAAAACCTTAACCAACTTTACAATTAGATTAATAAGTAAACTATGTACTTATATGTCCTGGCCAAAGTTAACTTCCCCAGGCAGCCAGCACAGCTCAGCCAAGTTGGCCGGGGCTGTTTTCCACACTGCCTGACATCATGCCCCTGTAAAAGGGGCTTGTTGGGGAGGGGTGGGTCTGCACAGCTCTGGGACAATCCGAGTGTGGTCAGGCATCGGGTCGGTCCTCGTGTCATCTGTCACATTGGTGTAGTGTTCTGTGTTACCACTGCATGTTACCACCATGTTAACATGCTCAGCGGTGTGTGTGTGTCGTGTGTGTGGGTGGATAGGTGGGTGTCTGTGTTCTGCCACGGGCTCTGTTGTTTTTCCCCTCTTGCTGTACTGTGTCAGTAGCTGTCCTTATCCCAACCCATGGGGCTCTGTTTCTCCTCCTGATGAGGAGGGGTAAGCAGGCGGTGTGGTGCTCATCTGCTGCCTGGGGCTAAACCACAACATTATAATTATGACATAAATGGCACAGTGCCTTGTCTTATTACACTGTGATTTTTTTCTCACAGTGCATCTTAATAAAAACTAAGTGATAAAAGTCTACAAACGTAAATTTGGCTATTAAACATATGGCCAGAAATATCATTCAAGAAAATCTTTTAATATTTAAGTGGGAGTGTTTCTTCAACAGTTGGAATGCATTCAGCAAAACAGGCAAGCTGATATGTACTGGATTGGTTGGAAAAACAACATTAACAGAATGTTGTGCTATTTCTGTATAGATTTTTGCGAGGAATATAACAAATAATGTAATGACATGGACATATGATCTCAATATAACACAGTGCATTATGGTAGGTATGGCTGGCAACACAACTCTGAAAGCATTAAGTTAGCTGAAGGCAAGCATGGAAAGCCAACAGGTACTACTTTGCTCTTTTAATTCAAATAAGACAGCCTATGAAAACACAGCAGGGTAACAGTATCGCAAATAAGCTGATGTTTAAGCTATTTGTGTTTCTAACTGGTTATTAACAGTTAACACTTATCTTCACCTAAAGATTTTTGAAGGATAAATATGTCCTCTTGTTTCTAGTTTCGTAGTATAGATTCAACTTTTACATGGTCCTCAAAGTCTGACTCAGGATAATTCTAGCATAGCTTTCTGGGGAGAGTGCTTCCATATTTGTTTTGTTTCAGTTTATATTTTTTTCCTACTGAAGAGTCCCACTGTTACCAATTACCCACAGTTAGTCAGGAGGTCAAGACCTTCTTGAATAGATGAGAAAAACCTAAAACCTCTCAACTACCCTCTGACCTGTTTGTTTAACCCCCTTTAAGATAGAGTTTTGCCCTCACATTCTTGAGCTGTAGTGACCATAAATTTGACCATCATACATCTTAGGTTTGAAAAAGCAAAATGACATTTGAAGTAGGATGTTTCTTCACTTACTGGTCTTATACCAGACTTTTATTCATGGTTCAGCCTGTGATTGGAAAAGAAGGAGAACAGTTGACAGTCCAAGTGACGCAGAGAACAGCAGAATGACTAAAGCAAAAATTGAAATCAACATGCGCTAATGGTTTTGGAAAAAAGCTGTCCAACACAACTTTATTCTGTTTTGCTTTTATCCTAGGTTATCTTTAGCCTGTATGGACAAAAGTTAGATATAAATCTGATAATATTGTAGGGTTTTTTCCTAGTCAATATGCATTAGAGCGAGGGATGTTCTTGATCTTAATATTTTTTCAGTGTTGATCTTGGAGCATAGTAATACATAGACCAGCAAGGAGACAGACATGCTCGATACCAACACTCAGAGAAATACCCTTAAAGTCAGACAATATTCACTGAAAGTTTCAGGATCAGTTGTTTTGAACATTACACTCTGCTTTACTTCTGTCTTGCAAAACCTTGCTGACCTGCTCTACAGGAAGTGGGCACTGACTTCTTCAAACCCAGGTTTTCTCATAATTAGAATGTAGAATTTTTATGACTGATTATGGTAATTCTAATTAGAATTGTCATGGACCATGAATATTACAGAGAACTCAAGTCTTTCTTTCCCATTCTATCCTAGATTAGAAGCATGGGGAATTCCAAACAGTTCTTATTTGTACTTGTTATTTCCTAGTGAGAAAAAAAAAAGAAACAATTGGAAAATACTAATCCAGAACATGTTTTTATTAGGTTTGCATTGGTCAATAATTTTTACTACACTCAAAATGTTTTTAAGGACAAAAAGGGAACACATTGTATTTTAGAAGTCAATAAACTGTGACTACAGTTATTAAAGTTCAAATAGTCCAACCAAAATACGACAATTATTCTGTGGTTTTTGAGGGAACTGGTGGATGAAATTGCTAAGCCACTGTCCATCATATTTGAAAAGTCATGGCAGTTCAGCAAAATTATCACTGACTGGAAAAGGAGAAATATAATGGCCAGTCTTAAAAAAGGAAAAACCAAGAACTATGTGTTAATCAGTCTCATGTCTGTAACTGAGAAGATCATGGAGCAGACCCTGCTGGAAACTATGTATATGGAAAAGAAAGAAGTGACTGATGATGGCCAACCTGGCTTCACTAAGGGCAAATCATGCTTGAAAATTTGGTGGCCTTATACAACAGGGAAGAGAAGAGCAACTCATGTCGTCTACTTGAACTTGTGCAAAGCATTTGACACTGTAACACACAATGTCCTTTTCTCTAAATTGGAGAGACATGTTTTTGACAGTTGGACCACTTGGTGGATAAGGAATTGTCTGGATGGTTGCATTCAAAGAGTTGTGCTCAACAGCTCAGTGTCCGAGTGGAGATCAGTAATGAGTGGCATTCATCACAAGCTGGCATTGGGACTGGCACTGTTTAACATCTTTGTTGGTGGCACGGACAGTGAGATTGAGTGCACCAGCAGCAAATTTGCCAACAACAGCAAGCTGTGTGGTACAGTTGACAGGCTGGAAGGAATGGATGTGATCAAGAGGGACCTTGACAAACTTGAGAATTGAGACCATGCAAACCTCCTGAGGTTCAACAAGGCCAAGTGTAAGTTTCTGCACGTGAGTGGGTGCAATCCTATGCACAACTACATACTGGGCAGAAGATGGATTGAGAGCAGCCCTGAGGAGAAAGACTTGGGAGTGTTGATTGATGTAAAGCTCAGCATGAACTGGCAATGTGTGCTTGCAGCTCAGAAAGACAACCATATCAAGGGCTTCACACAAAACATGCATGACCAGAAGGTCAAGGGAAGTGATTCTGCTCCTCTACTCCACTCTTGTGGGACCCCACCTGGAGTACTGCCTCCAGCTCAGGGGTCCCCGGTACAAAAAAGGCATTGAGCTTTTGTAGCAAGTCCTGAGGAGGGCCACAAAGACCATCAGAGGGCTGGAGCATGTCTCCTATGAAGACAGGCTGAGACAGTTGGGCTTGTTCAGCCTGGAGAAGAGAAGGCTCTGGGAGAGCTTATAGCAGCCTTCCAGGACCCGAAAGGGACCTGCAGGAAATCTGGAGAACTACTTGCCCAGTTCAGGCTACATGCTTAATAGTGGTTGTATCTGACATAAACAAAATAGCATCACTTAAGTCATTATAACACCCAGTAGCTCTTCACTGCTGTTGGTAGTTAGTCACACCTAAACAAAAACTTCAGATTTTTGCCAGGAAGATGTTTTGCCCCTTTAGCTTGGTATTGATTTGTATCCTCTACTGTACCTCAGATCTGTATTTTGCTCTTATCTTACTTGTCACTGGAGGAGTACACTGCTTTGTGAGACCAGTCTGAGAATATTAGCTGGATTTTCTGTGGATGTCATAAGTTAACTTGAGTACATATGCATGCAGGTGCATAAGTGTATGTGTCTGTGTATTCTCATTTCACTTCTGGGTTAGAAGTATGTAACAGTCTATATAAAACCCACTTAGAGATACACAATTAAATATTTACACAAGATGTGTTTATTTCTATATTTATATTTGTCTATGCTGTAAAGACTGGGCACTCTGCCTGAGGTTGTGTAAATATGCCAGATGCAGAACATTCCATGTAGTCACTAGTGAGGGAAAGATTGAATGCTTGTTTTCTTCCTCTTCTACAGTGCTTTTAAGAACACCACTTGTAAAAAATCATTCACTAGAATACTAAATGCAGGAAAATCAAATGGTAGTGTGTATATAGAGAGAAAAATACAGTTCACCAAAAAAGGAAATTTGAAAATAATTGAAAATAAAATATTACATTAAAATAGTTTCTGCTTTGATATATTTAATGATGGCATTAAGTACAGGATAGAATGATATTGCTAACCAAAATACAGTTAAATCATCACAAAACTAAACTTTTGGATGTTTCAAAGTTTGGGGATAGTGGGTTTTTTCTTTGTTTTGTGTAGGTATGTTGTGGTTTTGTGTGGCAGGGTTCTGGTGGAGGAGAGAGGTTGCAGGGGTGGTTTCTGGAAGAAGCAGCTTGAACCTTCCCCGAGGCTCAACAAAATAAATACCAGCTGGGCTCATGGCCAGATCCACTGCTGACCAAGGTCAACCCCATCAGCAATAGTCACAGCGCCTCTGTGAACCACATTTAAGATAAAAATAATTGCTAGCAGCTGTTTTTTGCCACCGGAGAAGCGAGTGAGAAGATGTAAGAAACTCTGTAGGCATGAAGGTTGGTGAAGAAGGCAGGCAGGCAGGCAGGCAGGCAGGCAGGCAGGCAGGCAGGCAGGCAGGCAGGCAGGCAGGCAGGCAGGCAGGCAGGCAGGCAGGCAGGCAGGCAGGCAGGCAGGCAGGCAGGCAGGCAGGCAGGCAGGCAGGCAGGCAGGCAGGCAGGCAGGCAGGCAGGCAGGCAGGCAGGCAGGCAGGCAGGCAGGCAGGCAGGCAGGCAGGCAGGCAGGCAGGCAGGCAGGCAGGCAGGCAGGCAGGCAGGCAGGCAGGCAGGCAGGCAGGCAGGCAGGCAGGCAGGCAGGCAGGCAGGCAGGCAGGCAGGCAGGCAGGCAGGCAGGCAGGCAGGCAGGCAGGCAGGCAGGCAGGCAGGCAGGCAGGCAGGCAGGCAGGCAGGCAGGCAGGCAGGCAGGCAATATCTTGTGTTTACTTATAAAATACATAAAGATTCATATTTGATGATTAGAACATCATAAAAACCCAGAAAGAAAGATGGATGCCATAGTATAGCAATTTAGTCAATCTTGATTTTAATGACTTATCTTCTGCCAAACTTGGTAATGAAATAAATTGTTTCAAGCTGGGCTTTTGATTGAGATTTATTCTTACCCAACATGAAAAATAAGAAATTCACCTTAGAGATCATATTTTCTAGGCAAGAAATTCATGAATTTTAGACAGTGAGACATTTAAAGGGATGATCGCCCTACTGAGCACCAAATTTTATGCAATGCACCTGAAAAAGATTTTGTTTCAGTTAAGATGAATGATGAATGATTTTTTTTCTTTGCCAGAGTCTAGCTATTTGTTCCAGTCTGGTACAACGACATTCCCAATTTAACAGCTTTCCTCTATAGTACTGTGCAGGCCCTGTGCAGTTGCTACATATCCTGCTGACAATATGATTCATATATGTGTAACACTGGCAATTAAAAGTGTGGTTTCCTCTGGCACCTCAAGGAATACTATGTGAATTCATGCTGGTATTCCCAGAGTCAAAGAAATTCTCCTGGTAAAGGTGATTTAATTTTTTTTCATTATCTGTCAAACATCGGCAAACCCCCAGCCAATTCAAAAGCCAGTTCAATTAGTTTCCTTCCACTTATGGTCTCCCAAAAATCATAATGTAGTTAAAAGCCCTATTCATCAGACGGATCAGTTGCAGTTGAGCTACTAAATATCTATGGGCCATAAAGCCATCTTTCTGAGCAGAGCTACTGCGTAATAAGTATGTGAGTTATTTTAAACAAAAATGTTATAGAGTGGCTGTTTCAAATGATAGATGAGTAGATACTCCTCAGTTTCAGGAATCTCAAAGTAATAATTTTCCTTGGGGGGGGAAAAACTTTTTTGTAAGGTCATTCTTCAATAACAAAGTAAAAGACTATTTTTTCCTTTTTCTTTTTTTCAGGTTTGTTTGGGGTTTTCATTCAGGTTTTTTTGGTAACTAAAAAACCCACCTGCTTCTGTATCACGTACACAGTGATACATACAGATGAAAAAAATGTATGTAGAAATGGTTTGTAAGTAATATGGGAACATGACAAAAGCATGTGCTCAGAACATCTGTGCCCAGACAACTCTCTCATACATGGTTAGCTATATGGACATATTTGACAAGGATGTATTATGAATGGAAGGTAATTAGTAAAAGGGTTATTTTTCCTTCAAAACTTCATCTTTGCAGTGCTGTAGAAGCTAACTTCAAATAGGGAAACAATGTAAATGGTATACATATAATAAAGCATGATGAGCCATGTAACGTGCCAGTCATTTTTATTGCCCAAGGGAGATCATGCATGAAGTACTTATGACCTTGCCTGATCTGTTGCTCATAATTTATATGATTTGCCTTAATTTTTTCTAGTATGTATACAACTTGCAGTTTTCTATTGCACCTTTTTTTTTCCTGTTCCTTTCTCTTCACCTCCTGTTTTTTAAAGGCTGATGGGAATTAACTTCTAACTTGTTTGATAAAGTGCTATGGCTTGCTATTAACTAGCATTACTTATTTTATTTTGGTCACTAAAAGCTGTGACCAGGAAAGAAAATCAGAGATCACGTGCCTTAAAAATTAATGTGAATGACTAGTGAAAAAACATTTCCCATTCACTATTGAGCCCCATTCAAAGATGATTTCTACAACTTCTTTGAAATCTTAGTTAAGCAAATTAATGGATTATTTTGAAAAAAAAAAAGAAAAAAAACCCAAACCAGCATTGCTAGCAAAGCTAAAAACAATTATTAAAAAAAAGTTTTACTTACATATTTTCTGCTCTGAAAATATTTTTTCTTAATCATAAGACCGAACTTTGGAGATACTTAAACTAGTAAGACTAGAAGAGTTTATACCTGTTAAGATGTCACACTGTGAGAAATTTTATGTACGAGTGATGAAATGCAACTCAGCTTAAAACAGAACTATATTGATAAAAAAAGTCTTTATATATAGATTTGCATAAATTACTTATTTTCCTGAATTATTAGAAGACCTTCATAATCAAGGATAGGTTATGTGGTGCTTTAAACACTGAATTTTTAAAAATAATTCTCACCAAGTGGGATAACACTTGATCAGGGATCAAGACAACTAAGTCTCAAGGGATGTACAAAATCATGTCATGCAGTGATCACTACAGCTCCTGTAAGCTTATTTTGTTAGGTCTTGGAAAGGTGAGTGACTTTTAATACATGAGAAATTTTATTGAATTTGGAGGCACAGTTTATATTAGTAAAATGAAAATAGATTGTAAATATTCCAAAGATAAAGCTTGTATTTACACAAGATATGGCAAATTAGATTAAAAACCAAAATGATAGCAGGAGAAATTGTAATAAATGCAATATAAATTGCCAATAATTTCAGTCCAAAACAACGGCTAGTATGGATCACAGGATGTTGGACAATAATTTGAAACTAAATGCTCTGCTCTAATGGAAAAAGTGACTCATTCACAAATACATCATATGTAACACTGGATATAGGGGGAGGAACAGTTTGAAAAATATACTTTTTTCAGCCTTGGAAAGAATGAAAGACAAATTAGAAACCAGTTAGAGCTGATAAATGTTTTTGCTTATACCTCAATATTTTCAAATCTAGGAAACAAACAAATTAAATTAAGCTAGATATTAGCAGGGTCAATGATCAAGCAAGATATTTATCTTTTCAATGAGTGATGTGATTTACGTTTGCCACAAGATTCAAACTGAAAAATTGCTGCACTTTCATGGTGAAAACTTTGCATTATAGATTTTCATTCATGTTATGTATGCTAGTAAAAAAGAAAAGAACATGATTCTGTATGGAGGAGGCATCTTTTATATAGTTTTTAAAAAAATCCTTAAAATAGCTAAAATTTTATCATTCTGCAAAGTTGTTACATGAGAAGAGACAACACCCCTCACCAGGGATCAGCATAAGAATGCTCACATTTGACATAATTTTCTCACCTGTTATACCAAGTGGTGGTTCTGATTGAGAAGAATGAGCCATTTTTGTGAAATATCTCTTGATCTCAGTTAATCATTCACAGTGGCTGGCTGTACAATGTTTCATAATTTACAGACTGTGTAGAGAAAAAGGTACTTGTTTCATTTCTCTAGGTGCATAATGGATGAGAACCAAAATGATTCAGGCGAATGGACACTAGAGGGATGCTATTCTACTGTAATATATTACAGCTACCCTGCAACTAATAGAACAGGAACAATGTGCCATTGTCCAAAGTTGGAATTTAAGCTTTAGTAAAATTCATCAAGTATATCAAGTGCTTCCTATAAAAGCAGACATGAGGTAGTTATCTTCTATCGACCAACATAAATCAGACTGGAAGTGCAGCTTTGTGTCTCTTGAATGATGTTTTGGTTCACAGCATCCCACCACACCTTGCTTCTTAAAAGGCACTAGCTACTTATTCTGTTATTAAAAATATAAAACCCACCACCTACAGTAATTTCAAAGCTTTCTGGATCATCTAACTGATAATCTGTTCATCTGACAAAGTAAACGTATTTTTAGAATATATCTGGACTGTCTCTTTGTTGCTTTATTTTTTGTTATTTTCAAAGTTGAGTCGTGTACAAATTATGAAAGATGAATTGTTGGGGTTTTTTTTTATTCACAGGTTTGAATACTTTTTCATTGTTGGAGACTTCAGTATTTGTATCCTTCAGTGGAATTTATTCTATGTTAAAAAAAGTAAACCAATGAAAGAGAAGAGTTGGAGACAGATGTGGATGCATTCACTCACACTGAATATTGCATTCTTTGAACAGTCCCAGTGTTTTCACTGTGATTACTGGATTAAGATCCTGCTACACCAGACTACAACTGTCAAATTCTGCCCTGCAGACATCAAGTATGAAACTCGTATTCTGGATATCTAAATTATAATAGAAGTCAGGCAGAAATACCTCTTTTTCTTAAAAAGTACTTCATGCTTTTAGTGTGATTATGACTTTCAGATGCCTTTCCTCTTCATCTGCCTACCTCAGAACCCTCCTGTTTTGCCTGTCAGCTGATCTGGTTTTATCTGAGCATTAGTTTTCTTACACTACTGATACCTCTTTTTGCTTTTTATTGCTGTTCCATACATGTGTATTTCATAGAATCATAGAATCATAGAATGGCATGGGTTGGAAGGGACCCCAAGGATCATAGAGCTCCACAGGCAGGGCCACCAACCTCCAGGGCTGGATCTACACAAGGCTGACCAGGGCCCCATCCAACCTGGCCTTGAACACTTCCAGGGATGGGGCATCCACCACCTCTCTGGGCAGCCTGTTCCAGTACCTCACCACTGTCTCTTTAAAAAACTTCCCCCTAATATCCAATCTAAACCTTCCTTCCTTTAGTTTTAATCCATTCCCCCTTGTCCTGCTATTGTCTACCCTTTTAAAAAGTTGATTCCCCTCCTGTTTGTATGTTCCCTTCAGGTACTGGAAGGCTGCAATGAGGTCCCCCCACAGCCTTCTCTTCTCCAGGCTGAACAAGACCAGCTCCCCCAGCCTCTCCTTGTAGGGGAGGTGCTCCAGCCCTCTAATCATCTTTGTGGCCCTCCTCTGGACCCTCTCCAGTTGTTCTACATCTTTCTTGTATTGCGGGACCCAGCACTCCAGATGGGGCCTCAGGAGGCACCTCCCTGTCCCTGCTGGCCACCGCTCTTCTAATGGAGCCCAGGATACCATTGGCTTTCAGAGCTGCAAGAGCACACTGCTGGCTCATGTTAAGTTTCTCATCCACCACAATCCCCAAGTCCTTCTCAGCAGGGCTACTCTCAAGGAGCTCTTCTCCCAGTCTGTATCTGTGTCTGGGACTCTTCCGGCCCAAGTGCAACACCTTACACTTGGCAGTGTTGAACCTCATTAGGTTCCCTCGGGCCCATCTTTCCAGCCTGTCAAGATCCCTCTGGATGGCTTCCTTTCCTTCTGTTGTGTCAACCACACCACTCAGCTTGGTGTCGTCCGCAAACTTGCTGAGGGTGCACTCAATTCCATCATCAATGTCATCGATAAAGATGTTAAAGAGCACCGGTCCCAAGACAGACCCCTGGGGGACACCATTTGTCACTGGCCTCCACCTGGACATAGACCCATTGACCACCACCCTTTGACTACAGTTTGTTAACCAGTTTCTTATCCACTGGATGGTCTACCCATCAAATCCACATCTCTCCAATTTAGAGATAAGGATGTGGTGGGACACTGTGTCCAAGGCCTTGCACAAGTCCAGGTAGATGACATTGGTTGCCTTCCATTTATCTACTGATGCTGTCACTCCATCATGGAAGGTCACCAGATTAGTAAGGTAATTTCTTTGTATTCAAAGAAACTCCTCCTCAAAAGTTTGCATCTCACAACCTGAGCTTCAAGGTTCCTTCAAGTATTTACTGTGCTGGCAATAACAAACCTGGCTGTGAGGTCAATAATGAGTTAAAACTACTGCTTCATGCTACATGGACAACTGTTTCCTGACTTGCCTTTTTCACACCAACTATGAACTAGATCTTCCATGTTCTCGTATAGCACAGGTAACGGCTGTCCAAGAGCTACTTGAGAGCAATATGGATACAGAAGCCAGACAGGAGACTTTGTGGAAATAGGCTGAGTCCTAAGGATTTATGAGTCCATACCATTTCCTCCTGTAATAAATGAGCATAGAAAGTCATCACTGTCAATTCAGGGGGAAAAAAAAGTGGAAAATTGCAAAAGCAATTAAGAGAAGTCAAAAAATCAAGAATGATTTAACTGCATCAAAACTGATGAAAGGAATTTTGGGAAATAATATGAGAAAACTGAATAAAGAAAAGCAATCTTGTGATGAGATACATACCTACTTATGTGCATAGTTGGTAGATTGCATTGATACATTAGTAAAAATGGTGGTGGGGTTTGGGGTATTTTTTTGTATTTTTATAAATTCTTACGATAAGAGAACATCACAGTCTTCTTACACCATTTTTGTTAAGCACTACTTACAGGGCTAAACTTGTATTTGAAATTAATAGTGAAGAAAGGACATTGACTAGAGAAAAGCTAAACACGACAAAAATCCTCAAAAGATTACAGAATGTGCTGTTCAGGTAAAGAGAGGGTATGAAAATAATGCATTTTGGAGGTAAACCAAAAAATATGTGATAAACTATAATAATAACAAACCTATTCAGGGTGAGTAAGAAAAAGAGAACATGAACCGGGTAAAATAGCTTGAGGGAAGATAAAGTAAGAGTAGAAGTAGTAAGGTGATTATAGAGAAAGCAGGGTATGACTTGACTCAGAAAAGAAAATTTAAATGGGAAAGAAAAGAAAAAAAAAGAAAAAGGTAGAATATAGAAACTACAATTTAGTTCTTTCAAAATGACTGAATCACTATTGCTGGCTGAATTCAATGGTAATGTAGCATTACATATGAGGAAAGAATGTGCACAAATGAAGTTTTGGACAAACTGACCCAACCATAGCATTGGAAGGACTAGAATCTACGAACTATTGGATGCAAATATCATGTTCGTTATCACCCAACAGAGATTTCTCTCTGTGTCTAGGATGAAAAACAAGATAAAAGGGCTGTGGCTTAATTAGGGCATGAATTTCTTACACCAGCTCTTGTGGGAAATCTCTGGCAATAGATTGTATAGTGCATAACAAGACACCTTCCTTGATTGTTTTCACATACTAAAGGTATATGACCAGCCACCCTCTTTCCCTTATTCCCGATTCCTATTCATATTTCATTTACTCATAACCAAATGCCTGCCCCTTTTAAATAAGTGTTAAAAGGCACAGGAAGGAGAATCCACTCATGTTACTCCAGACAGCATAATTAAACTTGCTTCTCAGCTCTGGGGTATCCCTTCATCTCTGTCCATTTCCAACTCTGATTAATCATGCATTAGAGCATCTGTAGAACTGACAAATGCTTTGGACTACTGCTTCAAATAAGACCATCAGATAAGATCTAGTGCATGGTGCCTCCTCCCATTTCAAATTAACTTTTCAGATACCTTAACAATTTCCTTCCAAATTCAGTTATCGTCATCCCTGAATAACCAATGTATTAAACATGATATTTTCGGTGGACGTCCATTAATCCTCCTGCTCTTAATAACTGACATGTTATCTGGCCTTGTCAATCCTGGAGATAACTCACCATATTCTTTCTGAAAAATGTAGCCTCTGGGAACCACTGGCACTAAGAAAAATGTCCCTGACCTGCCCTTTTTTTTTTTTTTTTTTGCTTTGTTTTATACTGATTCTTTTAAAAAAATCTCTGTAGCCTGTTATGTAACCACAGTTCCAGGAATCTGCCTTTAGTAAATGGAACAGGGTTAACTACAGTTTTCTTTTGCAGAATCTATGGACAGCTGGAGACACAGGGGAAGTGACCACCTGCCCCATGTCAGGCAGAGCATTCCTCCTCCACATCCAGCTGCCAGCCAGCATGACTTGGCTTCTTCCTTTCTTTGCAACGGTCCATCAGCTCAGGTTGAGAGGGAAATTTAGGGCTGTCATCTTTGGACCCCATGAGCATTGCTATACATGCCTATTCAGATATCATAGCTTCTTATGTGGCTGTGAAAAAAGCAATGGAGAAGTATTTAACCACCATATATGAAACAATTAGTTTTTGCATCAGAAATCACTATATATCAGGGTACTATTCACAAAACTATGAAGGCAGAGATACCAGTGTTGATTTCCTGCTCTGCTACTGCTATAATCAAATCTTGAATGAACAAAACTTCCTGCTTCTATAGGCAAACTAGAATAACAGACAGTGCTTAACATGAGGTGAAATATTTTTCTTTTTTTTGTAGAGGTGCTTCCCCCTTCAATTAATGCAACTCCCCCTACATTTTTGCATTATCCCTCTTAGTCTCCAAATGGCATCTGATCTGAAATAAACGTGTTCACAGACCACATCTTCAGAGCTTCCTGTTTCACCAACAAGCAAACTGACTTCTGTTTACTTTATGGATTAAAAGGAACAACATTTGGACAGACATTTAAAAGGAGACTTGGGGTCTATACATTGTGTTAATAAATAGAACTTATAAAGGATGTCATAAATTTATCCTTAGCAAGTTACCAGATTATTACTTTTTAAGTAAGATAGAATTTGCTCTTAACATAAGATCTTTCCCATCCTTTTTGTAGACATATGAGGTGGTCCAGTTGTTATCAGCTCAGTTTTAGTGTTAAAAATGAGATGTCTGCTCTAGGAAATCTCAAAGAAAGGGCAGATGTTGATGAGGACTTGTTCAGAAATTAGCAGCTTTAATGAAATCAAGCCAATGTCGTAGTCATTACTTCAATTTAAGCGTCCCCTCTCCATTGAGATGTAGAGATATCTTGTCCAGATCCAAACACCGGTACAGAGATTCCATGTTAGCAATGACTATATTTTTCACCACTTACTAGAGATTATTTTGGTTGGCTTTTTACCTGATTAAGTTGACTAGTTATCTGGTCTTAGGATCTCCACTCAATATTGCAGAACAGACTCCCTTAATTCTCAATTATTTTGATGTATTTCAGGCATCAATAGTTAAATTAACTTTCAATGTCTCAATGTTCCCAGCCATAAGAAATTGTATAATTTTACCTGGCAGAGGATAGTGTTGCTTTCATAATGGCTGAATTTATTGTTGCTAGCACCAATCTCTATTACCTGTAAAAGCTTTTGCTTTCTCTTGTGAAACTTTTGTTTACTTTTGTTTTATTTTCCTCTTCCTCCCAGTCTGTGCAGCAGTATTGTCTTGCTTGAATGGCTTTGATTAAATAACTTCCCCTGCATGTGAGGGAGAGGTTACTCGTTCCTGAACACTGACATTTTCTTTCTGACAGTAATTCATGCCAAAACATTTCTTTAAGTTTTTGTTTTTCTGTTTTTCACATTTTCTTTATTTTGGTTTTTATTTTACCTTTCTTTGGCACCTGCTGAATTGCTGGTCTCATTTTTTTCCCAAGCACTGTAGTTACTTCTCTGCTTAAGGTGTCCAGAACCTCACAGAGATGCAATTGTTTTTTAAATAACTTTTCAATACAATTTAGGTAAGTTAAAAAATACTTCTCCAGGTTGTCTCAATCCCTACCTGTCATAGATATATTCTACAGACAGTAAAGTGGCTCAGATCTCCTGTGGCCTCAAAACAGACTTCTATAAATCTGACCTATGAGCTTGCCTTGAGTGCTTGAGAAGTATTTACCTTAAGGCAGAAATATGGCCCTGTGTCTAGTCTGTGACCTTTCATCTATAGCCAGTGAAAGAGTGGGAAAAGTATTCTTTAAAGAAAAGACTATTGTGCTGAGTTTTATTCCTGTATGCGCTCAGGTAACAGCACAGAGGAACCCTTTCATTCAGGATAGATATGGGCCAAAGAATCAATCTAGAGATCTCTCATGAGACCTGCAAAGAATTTTGAAGAGTTATAAGGCAGGACAGTTTATGAGGGCTTATGTGTCACAGCAAACACTTCAAAAAGCATCCAAAGTGCATCAACTTTAAGTAGCTTTAGAAAGTCAATGAAGTTTAGGATACAGGAAAGCACTTTTGAACCTCTTAGACTGGCATGAGACAGTTCCTTAACATGTCATAGACATATAGTTCAAGGTGTTACAACAAAGACACAGAAGAAACTGACGTCTCGGTTATCCCCAGTTTATTTGTGAATATATTGGAATATTTCAAGTAAATGTCTGCTTTTCAGGGTTTAGCAGACTAAAGATTCTTTGGGGGGAAAAACCCAAACAGTATTTATTGTTTTGGAAAAGATGTTAGCTCTGTGTAGGCAGTGCTCTGACTCACAGCTTGTCTGTGTGTGTCCCTGTGATGTTACCTCATCATAGAAATGTTAATACTGTTGATTTTAAATTACATGGTATGGACACAGGAGTGTTTCACAGCACTAATGAGTTCAGTATAATGCTACTTGAAACTAGATAGTAGCAAGTATTATAACACATCTCTTCCACAGCCGTCCTACACTCTGACACATTTTATTAGCTGCATGGCATGTGGCAGACTGTTTAGTGAAGATAGAATCCTCCTACAGATCTAAGTGCTTTACAGTCTGAAGAAAGATTTGGTGCATAAGTGTCCTTATAAAACATCCATCTATCAAGGTGATGTATGATGTCTAGAATGTTTTTCTACAATGGTCAAATTAATACAAGTTGTTAGAATAGGAAGACTTCAAAACTTTATTTTGTTCAACACAGATTTTTCCTGTATCATCAAAGCTCCATAATTGTATCAAGAATTAATAGCCAAGGGCAAGCAATGCACTGTTCCTAGTTCAGAATACCATTTCGGTTGTGTCATGAACTTCTGCTGTTAGGCTGCAGTTATGGGCAGAGCTGAATCACAGACCCATAGAATGGTTTGGGTTGGAAGGGACCTCAAAAATCATCTAGTTCCAACCCCCTGTCATGGGCAGGGGCACCCTCCACTACACCGGGTTTCCCAAAGCCCCATCCAACCCAGCCTTGAACACTGCCAGGGAAAGGGTGTCCACAACTTCTCTGGATGACCTGTGTCTCATCACCCTCAAGTAAAGAATTTCTTCCTTATACCTAGTCAAAATCTAGCATCTTTTACTTTAAATCCACTATCTCTTGTCCTATTACTGCACTCCCTGATAAACAGAGTCTCTCTGGCTTTCCTGTAGGCCCCCTTTAGGCACTGGAAACCTGCTATAAGATCTACAGGCTGAATAAGTCCAAGACAAAAATCATCATCTCTTCTGGTTAAACAAGCCCAGTTCTTGCAGCCTGTCCTCATAGAAGTGCTCCAGCCTTCTGAACATATTTGTGGTCCTCCTCTGGACTTGCTACAAAAACTCAATATGTTAGGTTTTCTGGATCCAAATCTTCTCCTACAGTGGGCAGTTCCTTCGGTGACCTGGGCTGCGTGACTTGAGCCCTTGCTGGTAAAGACTGAGGCTAAAAGTTGTGTTGAGTACCTCGGCCTTCTCCATATCCCTGGTAACCAGCTCTCCTGTTTTGTTTTGGAGGAGGCCCACATTTTCCCTCCTTTTCCTTTATCAGTGACATGCTTATAGAAACTTTTCTTGTTAACCTTGGCATCCCTAGTCAGATTTAACTCTATAGGGGCTTTAGCTTTCCTAACCTGTTTCCCTGGTTATTTGGACAGTTTCTCTGTATTTCTCCCAGGCTTCCACCCTTGGTAGACTTACTTTTTTCCATTTCACTTTGCCCAGGAGCTCCTTATCATTCATGCAGGCCTCCAGTCATTTTTGCCTGACTTCCTCTTTGTTGGGGTACATTGCTCCTGAACTTAGAGGAGGTGATCCTTGAATACTAGGCACATTTCTTGGGCCCCTCCTCCCTCCAGGGCTCTATCCCATGATAATCTAGCAAGCAGATCCCTAAAGAGGCCAAAGCACGCTCTTCTCTTCATGTCCAGGGTAGTGAGTTTGTTGCACAACCTCCTTTCTACCTTGAGAATCTTGAACCCCAGCATTTCATGTTCATGCCAGCAAAGTCTGCCCTTGAGCTTCACATCCATTACCAACCCCTCCTTGACAGTAGTTCTTGGTTCATAAAGTAGTTGTTAGAACCATTTGCTTCCAGAACATCAATTTGTGGAAATGCTAAGTAACCCTGAAAATTTTGTATTTTGGTAGTGCTTCCACTGTGTGACAATGTTATGAAAGTTAAAGCCTCATTCAAAAATATTCTCAATAGCATACTCAAGGGGTAATGCATGCTTTCTAGTCCAAAAGCCGATATTGAAAGAAAATGTCTTATGCTGTAAACAGGGCTTTTAAGGGAGGACTGTGCAGAGGATTCTGCCCATACCACAGATTCTGCAATTAAGTCTTTTCTCTGTATTTATTTTAAATGCAAAAGGAAATACCTTCTCAGAAAATATAAACAGGAAGTTAGGTTGGAGCTTTATCAGGCTAAGACTGATTGGATTGAAGATGAGCCTCTAGAGATTAGTTACTATTAAGCAAAAGAGAACATTTAAACTACCTTGAAATAAGCAGGGTCACATCTACATTCAGGAATAAATTAATCTGTAGATTTGTTGACACAGCACATTGTTCCTTCCTGGCACAATGTGTACAAGGGGAAATTAAACAATAAATAATATTTGACTTTGATCTGATTTGCACAAAGCATAGTATTGTACTTTCCCTTCCTTCATGTATCATATCTGATTTCATCCCAAACTTTTAGAATTTCTTTTGTTCCCCCCACACACTGTTTAAACAGAAAGAATTAGTAATGTGGAGACTAGTTGAATGAGTTAAAACATATTATATATATTCATGCCAGAAGAGAAATAAAAAATTTCCAGTTAATGTACAGCTAGAAAAATATGTGCCATAAAGTAATAAGTGCAAGTGGATTGAATAAATGTCAAGATGGGTTTAAAGAAATTGCAAAACAAAGTATCATCAGAGGCTATTGAGTGTGGGAGGTACAGTGCATCTGATATGGAATGGAAGATTAAGGAATAAAGATAAGAAGAATAAACAGGGTGGTGAGAGAAATGTATAAGGTAAATATTAGAAAGTACACAAGAGCTCAGATAAATATTTTCTCCATTCACATAAGATTCAAAAGATCACTAAGAAAGGAAAAATGTCTTATAGTGAAAAACTAATTACCCACATAGGTAGACCTTGCCCCAAAAAATAATACCTTTTTTTCATTCATTTGGAATTCAAAAAGGGTTGTGAACAAGGAGATCCTGGAAGTAGTGATTAGAAGATTTGCTGTTGGTGAAACAGAAACAATATGAAGGAAAAACTACATCACAAGTTGATAAATTGCAGTCAATCAGAATTACTCAGAACCACCGGGTCAAGTTGGGTTTGTCCACTGCTAGTGGGTATTACACATAGCTGTAAATACAAGACCGTCTCTATAGCCCATGGCTCATATCTACAGCCTGTCCTGACAAAGGCTGAATTTGTCAGGATTTTTTGTATCCTTCAGACAATTCATGGAAGTATGGCAATTACCTTGTATTTTAGGAATAGATTGAGTTATAGGAATAAGATTTAGTTCATAGGGACTTCCAATAAAAAAGCAAAAGTGCAAAAATTCAGTCCAGTCAAACACATCCAGGACTCCTTAGTTTAAGGAAAAAGGTCACTTTATCTTTACTCTCCTCATTATACCCCAAACCCTGATTGCATTACAAAAAAAACATCTCCCTTATGGGAGAAGATAGGGACAGCAATATATTTTATCACTTATGGTAATTACAGTCCTCTTTTTAGTCTGGGTTATTCTAAATTTTTCATTATCAAATGTCTCAACACCTAGAAATTCAGAGGGTCTGAATTGCTGCTGCTGGATAGATCTCATCTCACAGTATTATCTGCAGGCATTCCACTTGTATCAGCATGGTCTGTATAAATATTCTGAAAGATGATAAAATGAGTTGAAGCATTTTGTCAGAGCTCTGATTGTGTTGTGAAGTGACCTGAGCAAAACCAAGAAATGAGGAGAATGATTGCCTCTACCTGAAAGTCATACTTAGAGTGAAAATAATGTGTACTTGAAGAAATCTAAGATACCTCACTTGAGCTGTATGGGGTAGCTTGGGTCAGCAGTGTTACATGGGTGTCTGCTCGCCATAGTAATGCTTAGCAGTTAGAAGACATAAAAATGAATCTGTGAGGTTAAAGGAGGGACATATGTTTATACTATATTCAAAAAAGTAGTGGGTTGTAAAGTTTTGGTTTATAGCTCTTTGTATGAAGCAAGCCAAGAATGATGTCTCTACAGACCACTCTGATTCATATGCACAGTTTAGAGACAAAATGAATACATGTGGCAGGTGGATTGTATGCTTATCCTATTAGAAAAGAGTGGAAAATATTTTATTCTGGACCTTAATAATATACTCGTAAGACATCAGAAGTTGTTTTGGTAAATATGGCTGTAGGAGAAGACAGAAAATATAATCAGCCTTTCTTGGAAAAGGAATTTGTTCATTTTTTGGGACCATTTAATCACTAGAGCAGGTTTTTTTTTCTTTTCATTTTATTGTTAATGAAATAATTTCTAAGAGCCGGTGTTAAATTCATCAATCTTTCTTGGCAGTTGCAAGGGAGATATGAGGTAAATTTAACGTGCTGGGATTCTTGCACAGCTCTATTCCCATTCTTTCCCAAAGATTTTGTCACAGTGGATGTTATTACAGCTATTCCTTCTAAATGCCTGGAATTTATAGTAACTTGGTTAGTTAGAGAATTCAGGAGCATCAGCTGTTTCTTACTGTGCTGTTTTTGTCTGGAGTAGAGTTAGTTTCCTTCATAGTAGGGTAGTATGTAGTATCTTTTGGATTTGTGCTGAAAACAGTGTTAACAGTGGTTATACAGAGACAAGGGCTTTTCTGCTCCTCACACCATCCCACCAGCTGGGATTCAAAAGAAGTTGGGGAAGGATACAACTGACAAAAGAGTTATTCAATACCATATGATATCATGTTCAGAATGTGAAGCTAGGGGGAAAAGAAGAAAGGAAGAGACGTTCAGAGTGATGGCATCTGTCTTCCCATGTAACAGTTAGGCATGATGGAGCCCTGCTTTCCTGGGGATGGCTGAACACCTGCCTGTCCGTGGGAAGTGGGGAATGAATTCCTAGTCTTGCTTTGCTTGTATGCAACAGCTTTTGCTTTACTTACTAAACTGCCTTTATCTCCATGAGTTTTTTTACTTCTACTTTTCTGGCTGTCTCTCCCATCCCACTGTGGGGGAAGTGAGCAAGTGGTTTTGTTGGTCTTAGTTACTGGGCAGGGTTAAACACAACACCTAGTTTTGAGTGACTTACAATATGGAGGTCTGTATGACCATGAACACATGGTGCAGGACAAGCTGTTAATTTCCTTCAGTATCAATAACGCTTTTCAACATTTCTGGCTCAGCGATTAAGCTATTAGTTTTCTGTCACATACCATCAGAAAACTGTTTTTCCCTGCTGTGTGTCATTTGCTGCCCTTTATACAAAGTAGACACCACATTCGTCAATGGCCACATGTTTTCACTTGACTACTGTTTGTTTCTTCAGCACATAAAATAGTAGCACATTAATAGACATTACAGATATCTAT
This sequence comes from Gallinula chloropus, assembly GCF_964237585.1. Lineage (NCBI taxonomy): Eukaryota > Metazoa > Chordata > Aves > Gruiformes > Rallidae > Gallinula > Gallinula chloropus. The sequence continues at coordinate 30,652,018 of NC_140086.1, read as the reverse complement.
ATATCTATCACTGAGTTATCTAGGTTTTTTTCTATCTCACAAGTCTTAGGCATATTATTAAACTATTTTCTTTCCTAGTATGTGGAATCTTACATACTGATTCACAGGAAAATTGTGGAAAGAGTGTCAAGATTTTGGATTATGTGATGAAGAAGTGCTGAAGTATAAAATTTACAAATCAAGGCAGTGTACCTGTGTATGGGTCTTGTGGGGCTGGAAGAGTAGAATAAAAATGAGCATGGATTCTTTAAGTCTTTCTTGGATGGAAGACACTGTAAAAGGCATAACTCTGACTGCAGTGCACAACCCTTTCAAGACACCATCAACTTCAAGGGCAGTTATCTTGCATAGTCAGGTGTATAATAGTTTGAACTTCCTTAGACCTTGGACATCTAGTTGTCACACAAGGCACACTAAATGAAAGAGCATGCTTAGCAAGTATGAGTAAAGTCAACCTTTCTGAGGCTTCTCAGAAAACTTCCGTAAAGCCTTTGCTTTACTGCAATAGGACATCAGCAAAATACTGAAATAAATTAAAGACAGCCATGAAAATAATTGACATTTGTCATGTTGTGGATCATGGTCCCAAAGAGAATAATAAAGTTGTAGCCATGTGGGAAATTCTAAGTCAGAATGAAAAGCTATTAGTTGAAGCTTACTTGAAGCAACTGTCAAATGAATGAAATTAAAGTCTACAATAAAACACCTTTTAACTGATTTGCTTCAAATAGTTTTGATATGGGAAGCAGAAGAGAGATGTGCTGGAATGGGGAAGAAGGAAGAAGTAATGAGGGAAGAAGATAGTTTGAGTTAAATCAATTTAAATGCAAGTATATAGAAGAAATGTAGGTAACTAGAAAGTAGAGAGGTTTTCTTTCATTTATAAAATGAGAAAGAGGATAACATGAAAAAATTATGGAAGAAATGAGTAGAAAACTCTATGCATAAGAGGATTTCAAATTAGCAGTGTTAAACTATGTCAGAATGAAAGAAAAAGCTAAAAATCAGATGTATAGAAAAATATAAAAAGGAGAAGTTAGAAAATAATCAGCTGTAATAAGCCACTTGAATAAAGATAGAAAACTGAAGTTTTGTATTTTATTGTCATGACTACAGAAAAGGAATTGTTTTGCTCTAATAAGACACAACAACATAAATTGAGGAGTGATCTCTAATACTCTCTGATCTTTACATACTGAGATCATCTCAGAAGACAATTTATTACAACTTAACAGTAATCAGTAAACTATATTAGGTTTTTACTACCACCAAATTAAATGGATGTAAGTGTTTATATTTAGTGCTATATCTTCTAACTGGGGTTAGGTAACCTTATTTAGATTCTCTTGCTAATAAATAGGAATCTGAAAATTAGCCCCTACTTCAGCCTATCGTACTTTCTGTAGAGTTCATTATTACCAGAAATATTTTTCAGTTGTGGTTTCACCCCGGCTGAGAGCCGAGATCCACGCAGCTGTCTGCTCCTTAAAGGAAAAGAGCAGGGAAAAGGGAAAAGGGGGGGGGGGGGGGGGGAGAGGTAAGGGAAGAGAAAAGGAAGAGCAAGGGGCAAATAACACCAAAGCCAAGAAATAAGAGGCCCGTGGGTTGGGATAAGGATAGTTTACTAAGATAACAGAAAGATAAACTATAACAATGCTAACAGGACTTTAGAGCAGAAATATATGAAGCTGTTGATACACAATGCAGTTTCTCACCAAACCACACAACTCAGGCCGTGCCACCCAGAGCCGTCCCAGAACCCAACCGTCCCCCAAGAACCGCACGTCCCGGAGCCGCCCTCGGCCTTCCTCCCGTCAGCCCCCAATATCCTGGGCAGGACGTAACTGGCGTGGAATACTCTCTTTGGTCAGTTGGGTCACCTGTCCTGGATTCGCCCCTCCTTTCTCATGAAGAGCTGAGAAAGTCCTTGACTGTCTGACAGCAGCTAAAAACATTAGGGTGTTATCAGCACTACTCCCATTTTAACTCTCAAACACAGCATTCATCCGCTGCTACAAATGAAATTAACTTCATCCTGACCAAAACCAGGACAGTCAATCACTCTTTATAGTCTTTCTATGATCACATTTTCCAGCTTTCTTGAAGGATAGCTGAGAGCTGCCCTTAGAAATTGAGGGGGCTTTTGTGTTCTTCTCCATTCCCTTGGGAAGGAAAATAAGAGACATGCATTTCCCAACAGCTACAGAATTAGACCTTTCTGAGGAAATCATTGAATCTTATTCTGTTCAAACCAAACACAAAGTTGAGATCTAAATCAGAAATTATAGCATACATTTAGGATCTAGAACTTGCAGGTAAGAACCTGCTTCTCTGGTGTCTCCTGCCTGTTCTACAATGGCAAGTGCTGGTTTGGTCCTACAGCTCTACATAAAGTAGCAGCCTGAGCAGAATAATTTCAAGAGATTTGCACTTCTGCTCTGATATAGATCTAATGTTTAGAAACCATTTCTGTCAGGCGCTTATTAAATATACTCCTTGACACCAAAGGCAGATAAATCATAACATACCTAAGTATTCAATACCTCCTCCTTGTACATAACTGACAGCTGAAAATGGCAAAGCAAGCTATCTACTGCTGCTTTGTGTAGTACAAAAGATCTTGTTTTCACCCCTTAACATTTTTTTCTCTATTACTTTCTCCTAATAGACTATGAAACAAAAATAGAAAAGAAAGAGGAATAAGAAAAAACAAAAAAGTCATAGTTTTATATGAACGTGATGGAAATAGAATGGTCCCAGGGAACAATCAACAGTAATTTACACTTGGCATATTAAGTAAACAGACAACTCTTCCAAATTACAGTACTTGTGAATGTCAGAAAAGGATATGAAGACTATTAGAAAAACATTTTAGATTTACTTAGTAATGGCATGAGGTTTATTATATGCCAGCTAGGAAGAATATAGATTATCTTATCTGAATACTTCAAATTTTTGGAATACGTAAATTTTGTCATCTTGAAACTACTACAATAATTGTATAGCACTGAATATGTTGTTTTGTTAAAAATAGAATATCATCATATGAACAGAATAAGAAATGCTTGACATTGGGATAATCCAACTTTATTTTTGTGGCATTTTAAATTCTTAACAATGAACAGGCATCTTTTCCTGCATGTCTACATGAATACAGCATTTGACTCTTTGCTAAGACATAATTACTTATAGAAATCTGGCTGTTTGCTGTTGGTTTGTGTAGCAAGGTTTTAGTGGAGGAGGGGGGCTGCAGGGGTTGCTTCTGCAAGCAGCAGCTAGAACCTTCCCCTAGCCCTGACAGAGGGGTTCAAGGCTGGACCTGCCACTAACCAAGGCCGAGCCCATCAACAATGGTCACAGCACCTCAGTGAATCATATTTGAGGGGAAAAAAAATGCAAGCAGATGCTTTTTGCTGCCAGAAAAGGAGTAAGAAGGTGTAAGAAACTTTGCAGATACCACGGTCAGTGAAGAAGGAGGGAAACAATCACCATAGGAACAGGTTTGCTATGGGGACTTTTGACTCCATGGGGTCCCCCAGGCTGGAGCAGTCTGGGCCTGAGAGATGGCACTCCATGGAAAGAACCCACACTGGGGCATTTGGTGAAGAGCTGAAGCCCTGTGAGAAAGGACTTGCTTTGGAGAAGTTTGTGGAGGACTGTCTCCAATGGGTGGAACCCCAGGCTGGAGCAGGGGAAGAGTGTGAGGAATGCCCCTCCCCCCCAAGAAGAAAAACAATGTGTGATGAACTGACTGAAACCCCCATTCCCTGTCTCCCCCTGTACCATCTGGGGCCAGGGGTGGGGAGGAAGGGAGGGAATTCATGAAGAAAGTTGAGCCTGAATAGAACGGAATGGTGGGGGGAGGTGTTTTAAGATTTGGTTTTAGTTCTCATTGTCCTACTCTGGTTTCGTGGAGGGGTGGGGAGAGAGGGAAGGTTTATTCTGTGCTGAGTCTGTTTTGCCAGCGAAGCTAATTGCAGAATGATCTTTCCCTGTCTTTATCTCAACTCCTAAGCCTCTCAATATATATTTTCTCCACTGTCCAGTTGAAAAGTGGAGTGATAGTGAAGCCTCAAAAAGCCAGGATCAAAATATCATTGAATCAATAGAACAACTTTGGTGGGCATTTGGCTTCCTGACAGGATTAAACCAGCCCACTTTTTTGGAAGAAAAACAGAGAAAAATAAACTATACACCAACTATCTTGAGTTTTCTCATACATTTTCCACATAGGAAAATTCACTCATGACGATTATATAATTTACAGAACAATAACGATGTCATAATTTGGTTAGTATCTCCCATTTCTCCTCAGTAATACATGTCCCAGGCAACAGGTCAGAAAATGGTCTTAAAAGGTTTGACAGAAAAGAGCATCCAGTATGACTGGCAACTGAATCCAGAAAAGGGCTCTCACACTTATCATCACAGTCATCCATGACTGACTGCAGTGATTTCTTTATGGAATGCCTGAAGGGTCTGGGTTCCATTGTTTTTGGTCAGGAGCAGTCTGTCACTTTCACAGTGCACAGTGCACAGCCAAGGTATCCAGGGTATCCTGGCTGTGTGGAGGAGAAGACATATTCGACTGTGGTTTCTGCATGGGAAGACTTGCCTGCTGGGGAGCAACTCTCCACATTCCTATAGGCCAACTTGGGCTGGGCTGTTTGGATTGTCTGTAAAAGTAGTGAGGCTCTACTCTTGGAGTAGAGCAAGCCAGCTTGGGCTGGGCTGTTTGGATTGTCTGTAAAAGTAGTGCTTTCCCTCAGAGATTGCTCAAATTCTTCCTTGCTTTGGTTAATGTAGCTGTGGTAGGTCTGTAGGATATGTGAGAACAGCAATACGCCTTGATTCTTGATGCCAAATGATAAGACAGCTTTAGAGTGAATAATTTTCAATTCTAAATTAGTCTCTCTCATTCCCAGGTGTTTTCCTCCTCTTCCTCACTCTCATCCTGCGCTGCCAGCTAGTCTCTCTAGCACTGGAGTTTTATTGGTCTGTAGCTCAGCTGAGACCTTGGCTGGGTGCATGCTGTGATCCATCATGTGTTTTGCCTCATTAGTGAGTGAGCAGGTTGTCAGTGTTTGACCTGGCAGCCAGGAAGAGGAACAGGTGGCACAAGAATAAGAGAAGAATTTTAATTATCAAGTTTTTATGTGTACTTTAAACTCTTTCTGTTGAACCTCAGCTAATAAACTGAAACAAAGTTGACAAAATCCTCAACTCTGCCATCATGGCAATAATCCTAAATATGTCCAGAAGCAGAACGCAAAGTCCCTAGATAATTTTGCTGGCAAAAACACAGATCTTGATATCGTCATCTGGAGAACATTTTGTAAAGTTGTGGTAAATTAGGCCTATGGCTTATGGCCTAATTTAGATATCTATGTACATTTAGGATCTAGTCCCTACAGACCACAAAATGAGGCTTTGAAAAGAAGAGTCTATATTTTGGACAAAAGAATCTTAGATTAACAGGTTTTAAGTGCCTGAACACTAGGCCTGTTTGTTATGTAAAATGAATGTGAACTCCTTTCCTAATCATAGAATCATAGAATCATTTGGATTGGAAAAGACCTTTAAGATAATCAAGTCCAACAATCAACCTAGCACTGCCAAGTCCACTACTAAACCACATACTTAGGCACCGCACCTATGCATCTTAAATACCTCCAGTGATGGTGACTCAACCATTTCTCTGGGCAGCCTGTTCCAATGCTTTATACATTTTTTGGTGAAGAACTTTTACCTAATATCCAATGTAAACCTCCCCAGGTACAATTTGAGGCTATTTTCTCTCATCTTATTGCTTGTTACTTGGGACAAGAGACCTACCTGGCTGCAACTTCCTTTCAGGCAGATGTAGAGATAAGGTCTCCCCTCAGCCTCCTCTTCTCCAGGCTAAACAACCCCAGTTCCCTCAGCTATTCCTCATAAGACTTGTGCTCTAGACCCTTCACCATCTTTGTTGCCCTTCTCTGGACACATTCTAGCACCTCAATGTCTTTCTTGTAGGGAAGGGCCCAAAAATGAAGACAACATTTAAAGTGCAACCTCACCAATGTCAAGTGCAGGGGCACAATCACTTTCCTAGTCCTGCTGGCTGCACAATTTCTGAAGGAAGCCAGGGTGGTGTTGGTGGATTATTTATTCACTTTGCTTCCTTTAAAAGCATAAAAACTCAAGTCTTATGGTAAAATATAAAACATGATATCCTGTAAGAAGAAAAGATAAAATGGTTGATAAAACCTCAACAAATGTCATTAGCTAAATCCAGGTTTCAATTTCAAAATAAATACTCACTCAAGCGTTAGACTGGATTAAACTAATTTTGATATTGGTATTTATAGAAGTTCATTTTTTTCAGAAAATAACCTTTAGACTTCAACCTCTCCCTATTCTCTACTTTTTTATTTCCTGCAGACCCGTTTATTGGGTTAGTTTCAGGGCTGCTAACCTCTTGTGTGGAAGACACAGAATTATATCCATCCCATAAGGTGGTTCCCTTCCTGCCCAGCCTTTGGGAAAGGCAGTGTACATTCCGTATCTGCCCTTGGGAAGGGGCATGCTGCTGAAGACCTCTCATACTGAGGTAGGAGACTTGACTCATGCTCAGGCCTTGGTGCCAAAGTGCCAGAATGCATTTACATTGGATGTTGTGATGCATGGCAGCTGCTAATGCCAGCAACCTAGGAAAGAACACAGGCCCTTTAACACTAGGTTGTATGATCTGTCTTCTCTCTGACTGTCTGGATCTTTTGCCTGCTCTGCCTGCCTCCAGCCATCCTCCGGATCACAAAAGCAGGGTCACTGTAATGGTGGGATCAGAATGACATAACTCTTCTATTGTGCTCTTCCAGATATAATGATCAAGCGCAGGGATGCCCAGCAGATATTCAGTGCGATCTAGCTAAGGATGTCCCTGCTCATTGCAGTGGTGTCAGACTACATGGCCTTTAAAGGTCACTCCCAACCCAAACTGTTCTATGATTCCATATTCATAGGCAACCCTGACAATTTTTCCATACCTTAATTATCCCTTTTCCCATTTTTCAACCCTCCTTTTCAAGGCATTTGTGGCTCCCTTTCTCTTCATCAGTATCATCCCCAATAAAGTACCCAAAACAATTTCTTTTACTCTTTTGCTTCCAGTTTTGCAACATCCATACCCAAATTTAGTATTTCTCATACCTTTACTTAGACAATCTCAGCCTCATATGGTGCAATTGATAGGGTCACATAGGTACAGGTAGCCTCAAAAGTTCCCCATTACTCCCCTCCAGATATCTGAATATCTGTGTACAGCCATTTCTCATATACCTCCCTGTTAACCACTTGTAAAAACCAGCCTTCCCTCATGGTGCTATCAACAACTTTTGCCTGTTTCTCACACTGTTATCTATCATGTTCAGCAGCTTTTTAGGACATGTCCAATAGCGTTTAATAGTCTGTTCTTTTAGGTAAACCTCAGGCCAGGGCCTAGTTAATGGTGTAGTAATTTACTTGCAACCCTAACCCAATGCTTAGGCACTTTTGGAATATCTTGAGGTCTCAGATAAATTATATTTCACTGTAGAATACACCTTTCCTTCGGAAATCATGAGGACTGTCATCTGAATAAATGGGAATTATTCATATAAATCTATACACATTTTGAAGAGAATAAACTTCTCCATTAACAATTGCCCAGTATTCAATTTTCATTGACAAAAAGACAAAAAGGAGTATTAAAACCATGCTGCATGTGACACAGGTTGCTCACAAGCAACTGCAGAACTATGCATTCTTACCTGAACCTCATATTACTTTGCTGAAAGTTATGACATTTGCTAAAGTATTCTGTGTTCTTCAACAAAAAAAGGATGACATCAAAATGGACATTTTGTCTACAAAATCAGGTCATACATTGCATCATTTGATTGTTGCACTTTATCAGAAAAAAAAAAACCCTGTGTTTACAAAGCATGAAGTCTTTTGCAAAGTTTGACTAACAACTGGAAATCTGAAGTTAGGAGTGATACATACATTATACTGCAGGTTAATCTGTATTCCAAGGAGTGTATGACCATTTGAGATGGCAAAACTGGAGACACATTCAGAGCTCCTGCTTCTCACAGAAGGTCTCTTTAAGTAGTCCTTTACTAGTTATGCATCTATAAACTCAGCAGGAACATTCTGGCAGTGTTGGATGAAGCAGACGAATGAAATTTTTCATTCTTGAAAATCAATAGGTTTGGTTTTAGTTTCTGTGTATCAGACTAGTTTAGCTTTATGTGCTCTGTGAAATGGAGGGGGGATGGTGCACATTACTTGGTAACTCTCCAGTCATTCAGTACACAGGCATAGTTTCAAAATATTCCCATGTGGACTTAACTCAATGCATGCATGCAACAAACTCCTCTTGGGATCTTGAGCATCAAACATGATTCAACTTTTATCTGCCAGCCATCACATCTGTCTGCTTCTCTCTCTCTCTGACTCATCATGTAAAAATGGGTTTTCCCAAGAGAAGCACTGTTCATTCTAAGTTTTCTAAATGGCACAAAAGTATTGTGGACCAGAAGATCTGTACCTTATATATTATTTTTTTCCTTCTAATTCCTAGTGCTGAGTAGGACTGCATGAAGCTGAAATACAAAGTGTCTAAATGCTGGACTAATCCCATTTTCACTTTCTTCAAACTTCTCAGGCAAAACTAGGAAGGATGATTTCCCAGACATACATCTAATTCAGACTTCTGTCCCATCTAAACAATTAATCCTTAAGGACTTGTCTGGAGATGCACATTCAGCAAAGTAATGGTAGAATGTAAGTTCTATTATGTTGAACAGCATTTGGGAGAGTTAGTGTCTATTAAGTAGTACATGACAACATGAGCAAAATATTAACTGGATATTAATGTTTTTTTTTTATAGAAGTTCAAAATTAGCTTTTAAATGCAATTTTGACTTTAGAATCGGCAAAATGTTGGGTGTGGAATAGAAGAAAAAGATATGACTAAATGAAGATAACAGAAAGTACAATAATCAAAAGAGTCTTTGAGTCTTTTTCCTCCAAGTCTGTACAGTTTTCTTGTCTAGATATTATTTAGTAACTATTACCTCATCAACATGTTTGACTATACTCATAATCAGTTACATTTTCACAGCTTGTGCTAAGTTGTATGCAGTATCAAACTGTGTAAGTAGTCAGAGTTAAAAGGAGTGTTTATGCTCTGAAATACATACCTTTTTGCATGGAAATTCTTGGGATGTACGAGATGAGATTATAAGGTTTATCCATTCTGTCACAGTTATATGAAAAGTGATGCAATCAGAAGAAACATGTTGACCGTTATCTTTTACTAGTATTCAGAAAGGATATTCTTACTATGCTCAAAAGTCTTTATGGTAAATGGGGGATAACTACAGAATATGTAAAAGAGAAATAAATAAACTGAAGGTAAATGTAGAAGGTAGGGGAAGGGCAGTGGTGGTAAACAAAAAGCAACAGAATTTGGAATGGCAAAATCAATACTCTATTTAAGTGGTGAACAGAGACCAGGCTTCACATACAATTCGATGACTAACACCACTCTCTAGTGTACATGTAGAGCCAAGTTTAGGATGAAACAGATGTATTATCTTAGGGAAGAAAGAATCATCCAACTATAACCTGGCCTTGAAATTGTCATTTGAGTGTATGTTTAACATCTAGACAGCTCAGAAGTTATTTTCTCTTAAATGTAATTCTTAGAATTAAAAGTACATATAAATATGCATCACATTTTATGAAAAGATGAACCCCATCTGCTCAACTTGGTCCAAATTAAAAGGTTATAAGAACATAAATATATCAATATGTAGTCAGTGGCAACATAAATTCATAAGGAAAAAAAAATTCTCAACCATTTTTCCTGTTATGGATTAAGAGGTCACAGAATCACAAGGTTGGAAAAGATCTTTGAAGATCATGAGGTCCAACTAATCCCATCCTATGCTAAACCATATCCCTAAGTACCTCATCAACCCTTTTTTGAACACATCCAGGGAAGGTGACTCAACCACCTCCCTGGGCAGCCTGTTCCAGGCCCTGACAACTCTTTCAGTAAAAATTTTTTTTCTAATATCCAAACTAAACCTTCCCTGACCCAGCTTCATGCCATTTCCCCTTGTCCTACCTCCTGTCACCTGGCTGAAGAGACCATCACTCACCTCTCTACAACCTCCCTTCAGGTAGTTGTAGGTGGTGATAAGGTCTCCCCTCAGCCTCCTCTTCTCCAGACTAAACATCCCCAGCTCCCTCAGCCGCTCATTATACAATCTGCCCTCCAGCCCCTTCACCAGCCTGGTTGCCCTTCTCTGCACTCGCTTGAGGACCTCGGTGTCCTTCTTATGGTGAGAAGCCCAGAACTGGACACAACGCTCAAGGTGTGGCCTCACCAATGCTGAGGGGCACAATTACTTCCCTAGACCTACTGGCCACATTGGTTTTGATACAAGCCAGGATGCCATTGGCCTTCTTGGCCACCTGGGCACACTGCTGGCTCATATTCAGCCTGCAGTCAACCAACACTCCCAGGTCCTTCTCTGCCCAATGGTGATGATACGGAGTACAAAGCTATTTGGAAATGTAGCACACCTCAGCACAATGTCTGTGTATTAGCACTTCTGCCTGCCCACATGTATAAACTTGTGCTTAATTTTAGTGTGACCTTAAGTTTACTTTTTTGGTTTTTTAGCCTATTGAAAGTTTACTAATCAACATAGTTTCAAAAAGCCATTGCATCCCATACCTGTAATTTACTGCAATAGACATTCATTTTGACTTTGGAATTCCTCATATGCACACTGATAGCTGGTGGCTGTTGTATAGTGACACATTTCAGCAAGATGTTCTTGCTAGGCTGAAGGGTGATATAAAATGTTTAATATTTCCCCTGGTATCCCTTTGATGTGCCTTTGATTTGGTAAACTGATTATACCACTTTATGAAGGTGATGTCTGTAAATGTCCAACACTTACTAACCATAAACTTCATCGGTCTCTGCATGAGGACAGATTAGACTTTTTTTCTTTTTCGAGTTATATGTGATTCCAGTTACTACTTTCTTCTACTCAGTCAGCAGGAAAAATCTCTAATTATGCTGTGGGCTCAGTCAACAGAGTCAGCAAAACAAAACTCATTATGTATTACAAAAAAAATCCAGCAGTGAACAGCTCATGCAAATTCTTCATGGAGTTAGAGAAAATAGATTCTGTATTATTAAAAAAAAAAGTTCTGACTTGCTGTCACCTTGATGAGTTCTTGAACCTTATTTGTTTTCTTTCCTTGGTACATTGACATTGCGATTTCATACATTCTCGTTTATATTATTTTGGCAAAGTTCCGTTGTTATAGATATTGTAGAGAAATATTTAGTAGAGAAGTGCTACTGAAATGCTGAAAATTCATTAACTGATCCTCCATAAAGACGTTAGCTTTAGAAATACATGTTGTATGTGGTGGGTTTGCAATGTAGCAAAACACATTCTGTATTTTACTACTAATTTTTTTTTAATCCTCCCTTTTCCATATCGTGAAGAGGACAATGGAGCAAGAGAACAACGTGCACAATCCTGTTTAACTACAGTCTGCCGTCTTCTACTTTTGTCTCTGACTTTCAATCATCTCTCTAAACTTTGTGCAAGTAACTTGAAAACCCTCCTCCTACCACGTGTTGAATTATAAATCATTATTGTTTTCATGGACTCTTGAACTATTTGTAGGTTTGGGATATTTTTCTGGTTTTATCTGCCTTTTTTTCTGTTTCAGTGGATGGTCATTTATACTTAAAGTTTGTTATTCCTCTGCACGTACTTCCAATTTACCTTTTTCTCTGTTTCTGTGCTCAGACTTAAAAGAAGGATGACATAACTGCCTTCCTCCAGTCTTCTCTGCCACAATTAGAGTTTTCTTTCCTTTATTCTGTGTTGAGTCTGTTTTGCCCCTGACACTGATTGTGGAATGATCTCTCCCTGTCCTCATCTCAACTGCTAAGCCTCTCAATATATATCTTATCCCCCGTCCAGATGAAAAGGGGAGTAATAGAAAAACTTTGGTGGGCATCTGGCCTCCATCTTGTGTCAAACCACCACGCCCATGGGATTCTTCCAATCAGGTCTTTGAAAAGGCCCAAGTTAGTTGTCCTGAAGCCTAGGGTTATAATCCTAATTATTGCCTTTCTGTTTCCACACAAGATCCTGAATTTTAGCATGTCATAGTCACTGCGGCCAAGGCTGCACCCAACCTTCATCTCCTCAACAAATCCTTTGTTAGTACAATTGACAGCATAGCTATTATGTTTCTCACAGCAGAGAAAAAAGGCTACACTGTTATATTATTAATTAGAAAGTGATATTCTAACATACTGTTAAGGAATTTATCTTCTTTTCTTGACTTGAAGACATGTAACATTGCAATCAAGTCACAAGACCAGCCTTCATTCTACACAACTTTCTCTTTTTTACAATGATCAAACAGTACAATCTTCAGAGGCAAGGAACAAAGGGCTAAACAGGGGAAAATGACAGAGAGGACATAAACGTATCTACTTCAAGTGGGTATGTTTATGTGAAATTTTGACATGGCTATTGGATCTTGCACACTATGCAGTCTAAGAAAGTCCCCAAACCATATATTTATTCATATAGAGGTACTTTTATAGCATTCAAAGTATAATATCATCGCTCAAAGTTAAGCACATGCTGAAGTGCTTGCTTACATAATGGTCGTGTTGATTGAATTTGTACTACTATGGCTCTCTGTGTAGTATTTTAACAATACAAGTAATTTTACTGCCGTCGCCCCCCAAGTCTTTGGCTCAATAGCAGTAGAGAATGTAGGGTGTTCACTTTCACAACCATTCAGTTTCAGTTTTCTCTACTTTGTTCTATACTTCTGCCTGTGTCCCACTGATTCAACACTGTTCCAATTTTTCTTGTAGACATGGAAGTAGCGTTCACTCCAGGCTGCCCAGGAAAGTCTCACTGATGTGTTTCCTAACTGTGGATGTGCTACACTGAAAGTTTTAAAGTGCTAAAGAGATGCTTTTGCAGTTTTGTTAACACTGAAACAGACAACTTTCCCCACTGAATGGCATTCTTAAGACATCCATCCAAAAAAGGTCATTAAGCATGCACAACAGGACATTAACATTCTGCCAGTGAACATGTACCAAGTGCTGTTTGGTTGGAACAGTAAATTTGCACTTTCTTTGCATTTCTTTTTATTCACATAAACTATTTTTCTGTCACAAATTATTTATCCTTTAAATAAACATATGGTCATGTTTCGATGAACACACTTTCAGGAAAGCTTTCTGGTTAAGCAAAAACTTCCATGAGAGAGAGAAGTAAGAGACAATTAAACCTGGAAATGACAGTATTTACCTGAAACTGAATCTTTGGCATTCATAAGAAGTGTCTATCCTCCAATATTTTTACCATTACTCTTTTATTGTGTGAGCCTTTTTTTTTTTTTTGATTAAAATTTAGAGGTTTGTTGAAATACTGGATACCCAAGCCATATGGAGTCAGCTCCCAGGAGGAGTGACTGGCAGAAGCTATTAAGCAGAAATATCTTGGAAGTGGGATTACAGTAGTGGTGTGGATAGATTTGAGTGTGCAAACGTATGTGTTTTCTTATTAATACAACAAATTTTTTGTTATTATTTAAAAGGCTGGTTTCATTAGCATTTTGGTATGTTGTTCTGCAGTGATTCTTCAAAATGAGCCAAAATCTTTCCAAAAAAACCGCAACACCAGTAGACAAAAAGAACTCAATTTAAAGGTAAAAATCTGCTTAATAATGTTTGTAAAATGAATACAATAAAGGTTCTTCTCTAAAAGACAGCATTATGAAATGGACAGTTACACTGGGAGAATAACAGATTAGCAAGATTTAAGGTGGATTTGCTGTAGGATTTAAGATGGTGGTCTCAGAAGGACCACAAATAAGAGATAAATCTAAGATAATTTGATGTTAAGAAATTTAATTTCTTCCCCTTAACACATGCTCCTTAGGTGAGTCTCTTCATGTACAACAGTTCATAATACATTATATTCTTGTATGTTTTATACTAAACAAGTGAACTTTCACACTATAGATAAATGTTTTTATTTTCAAAGTGTTCAAATAAATGTATGCATCACAGGCACAAATCACAGATCTCCAATAAAACATTTTTTATAACTGTAGAATTACTAGAATACTATAAGCTGAAAATGACATTGATTGGTAATAAATTTGTCCGTTGCAGTGGATACTTTCATAAGGGAAAGAGAAAACCAATGCTCTGCAATGATCCAGGAACCAGAGATGTGTTATCTGATATAAAGTATACTGGCTTGCTCCAAACTACAGTAAAATTCTAAGATTTTCCCCCATTTTCTGTGAATTTGAATCAAACTGTTGGATACTAAACTAAGAGAACATCAGGAAATGTTCAAAAATCTGCTTTCATCAGTAGTCATGGTCCTTCCTCCATTCTTTTTTTTGGAATCTCCACAGTGTTTTTGCGGTGAGAAAGAGCATTGCTAGAAATCCACATTTGTCTGACCCACATGATTACTGAATTTGCCACCTATACAGAAGGGAAGAGACAACATATCACGAATACTCTGCAGCCAAGAACAGAGGGGATCTGCTCTGCTCCTCTAGCTGTAGACATTAGCAGCTATAGTGTTTCCAAACGGAACAGGAAATTCAAGATCCCCCCACCTTACTTTAAGGTGCCTATAACAGAAGATAAAACTGATTTTCAGTGTAAACTCAGAGATGCAAAAGTAATCTGCTCTCAGGGACCACAGATTTTTTTCTTTTGAAGAAGAGTGCCTTGTTTGGTTAACTGGAAAATAATTCAGTTTACTTTTCAGTTCATGTCCTCTACCTCTTACCGCCCACCAAATATACCCCAGTTGGTCTTGTTTCTTCTTTGGTGGTCCCATGAAGCAGGGAAAGGCACTTGCTATGGCTACCCTGAATGGCTTGCCCTCTCAGTCAGGCTCCATTATGAATGAATATATTTCCTTTTCCTCAGTCCACTGACATGAGTAACCCTCACCATCTGGTAGCTTTCACATAACTTATAGGTACTTAATTATCTTTTCCACTTTTATCCATTATTTAGATTGGGCTGTGCATGCCTCAAGGACTGAGAAGTTGCCAGTGGGGTCTAGTCTCAGTATACCACTTAAATTGATGGCATGCTTAAAATTCTGTAGCTCATGAAAATGTGACAAATCATGGCCATTACATTTATATAACATTCTATTTATTTGATTTTTTTCTGTTTTATATCATTATTACTGCATTGCCTATTCATTTTATGTACCTGAAAATAAAAATTGGTCCACTTCGTTAATCCTGTTTAAATGTCTTTGTTCAAAAATATATGATATGTAATGTAGAGGCTTCCTCCCAGAAACGAAAGGAATAAATTACTCTCCTTAAGTTTTTTCCACCTGACATTAAGCTTCATGACACATTTTGCTGAATGAACAAATAGCTAATTCAGAACCATTCTTTGATGATGGCTGATAATTGTTTTCTGACCCATTTTATGACATAATGACATTAGGAAATTTAGCTTTCCTATTATTTTGAGACTTTTGCCTATCATTCAGGATTTATTTTTAATAGAACTCCATAAGCTAGCACATGAGTTTGGGATTTCACACTCTGTACCACAATAGAGCTTCCAGTGAAATAGTTAAGTAAGTTCAGACAGTAATGGCAGAAATAATGCAGAAAATATGTCTATTATTTTTCCAGTTGCTTATAAAGGGTCTCTTCATAAAGCAATCCTAGTGCCCTGTGCTGATTTTGGCTGGGATACAGTTATTTTTCTTTATAGTAGTTAGCATGGGGCTGTGTTTTGGGTATGTGATGAAAACAGTGTTGACAACACACTAGTATTTTAGTTATTGCACTTACAGACTGAAGGCCTTTTCTGCTTTGCCACTCATAAGGGGTTGGGGCGGGGGAGGGAGGGGGCACAAGAAGTTGAGAGAGCACGCAGGTAGGACAATTTACCCCAACTGACCAAAGGGATATTCCTTACCATATGATGTCATGCTCAGCATGTAAAGCTAGGGAAGAAGGAAGAAGGGGGAGATATTCAGAGTGATGGCATTTATCTTTTCAAATAACTGTTATGCGTGATGGGGCCCAGCTTTCCAGGGGATGGCTGATCACCTTCCTGAAGATGGGAAGTGGGGAATGAATTCCTCATTTTGCTTTGCTTGCATGTCCGCCTTTTGCTTTACTTACTATATTGTCTTTATCTCAACTCAGGAGTTTTCACACTTTCACCCTTCTAATTCTCCCTACCCTCCAATCCTGCCAGGAAGAAGTGAGTGAGTGGCTGTGTGGGGCTCAGCTGCTGGCTGGGGTTAAATTCTAATACTCCCTTTAGTACCACTTTTTTAGTTTCCTTTTACTTTTTCCGACATTCAGCAATCCTTACTCATAGCAGTTACTCTGACCTTTTCCTGTTCTATTTTCCATTCTGCCACTCTCAAGCCTCATTTCTCAAGGATTTTGTTCTCTTCCCCTTTTCTACTTTATCTGCTAAAATAATCAGCAACTGAATAGTTTATGGTTTCAAAGACCTGTCTTCTGTGGCCTGTAAACTTGACCCTTCAATGAGATTAGTAGGGTGTAGAATAGGGATTAAATTCCTCTTACTCAGACTTCCTACAGTGTTCCACAGTCATAATAATATCTCTTTATACTCAGTTCACATCTGGAAAGCTTGCTTTTAAAGCTAGTCTGTTTAGAAATACGAAAAGAGCCACACCAGAGCTTGAGAGGGCAAACAGGACAGAATACCTGGCATGAGCTGGATGCTTTTGCATTTGGAACCCTTTACTTAGAGGATTTTTCTATAAATTTTTTTCATTAAATCTATCTCTTCATTAAATGTGAATCTTCATCCCGACACTACCTGACAAATTCCTCTGTGACTGATTTCTTGTGGACCTCCTAATCATTCAGAAGTTATAGTCGGTCTTCAGTATTCTTCACCAAACACCAACAGAATCATAATTTGCTATTTGATTTGCAAAATAAGGATGTGGGAATTAATTCATTTAAAAAAAAGGAGTTATCCCGAATAAGCACATTACACATATTCTAAATTCTAATTAAATGCAGAAAAGTTATATATGCCAATTAAACTGAATGCTGGTACATACCAACATGAATATAGTATAGTTTTCAGGAGTCACTCAGCTGTTAATTAGATTCCTAATACATGGATAGCCATTATTTAATTAAATTAATAATAAATTACCTATTAATTTCACTCATGACAAGAGACAGAACTTCCAAAAAACCCTGTTACATCTGCAGTATGGAAGAAACATCAGCTGAAATTCAACTTCATGAATTATTTTTCATCTAGTTTTTCCCTTGATCAAAAAAGTTATTTACATAAAGTTGAAAGAAGCTATGACTGCAGCCTTTTCCCTATTTGTGTCTCCAGAAAACTACTTAGCTAGCATGGAGGAAATCGTGGAATGATTTCTTTTTCTGGAAGGTACTGCCAAGTAAGAATATGACAGCTGCACTACTATAGCTTTTCACAGTTGTCAATTAAGAGGAAACAGATCATCAAAACTTGAATGCTTCATTTTATAATGATCTTCTATATTGTGTTATTTTAAAAAGGCAAGTGCCTCTTGAGAAAGCTAAAAAAGGGAAGTGGGGGGAAAGCTTCCAGCTGACACTGTGCAAAAAGTTTTTTCCAAGAGAAATTGAAAATGGTGAGGTTTATTCTCAGTTTGCCAGTTCTTGATGTTAATTCAAACAATAATGAGTATATTACAAAACAATAACAACACAGATTTGAAATAACTCTGATGCTGCTTTCTGAAGAAAATAAAGGAATTTTTTTTGTTTGCTTGTTTTTCCATAATTGATGTCTGTCAGAAGTTTTACAGGCCTTAGTACAAGGAAAATAAGGGTATTGCTTGCTTTTCTTGTTCAGGACAGTTAGTTTCTGGGTTAACAAACAACAGGAGTTAATGGAAACAAAATTTGTCCAGAATAATACTGAGATGTTACTAATACTATGACCAATGTTCTCATCCAGCAGACCATTTCTTATTCTGGGCAGATGATTGCTAAACTTATCTGGGTGGATCATCACAGGGAACAAAGCATTGGCTGAACCAGAGCAGAAGTATCTGTGCCACAGGACCTGCTGGAGTTCTTGACAAACTGTACCAACTCAGTCCAAGAGTTCCTTTTCTCCCTTTTAGGTGCATATCTGAAAATGTCTCATTCTACAAAGAGTTGTGACAAAACCAGGAGATGTAAATTACACTTCTGCACGGAGTCAGTTCCATCTACACCCTAATCATACCCACAGAAGCTGTGATTCTGAGTAGCTGTCAGTACACAAAGCTACAGAGATGTTTGTGCAAGGGAATGAGTGGGAAATTACAAAAGAGGGATATGCTCTGTGGACTTTGCGCGATCTTGCTTAGAGCCAGACCACCTCCAAGTGTGTTCTTAATTATGAAACTGTGCCCATCTCTCATAAAATATTAATATTCTGTACATAGCTGTAAGACAATTGACAAAATTACTGCAACAGAAGTCCTTCAGAGGAGAAATCCGAAGGGAAAACATATTACAAGAAGTTATAAAATCCTAGTGCCAAATCCAAAAGCACTGTACAAACATTAAAGTACTGAAAATTAATCTGACAATATTTCTTTTGTTCCTCACATTTTCCGCATTTAATGCCCATGTCTTATCTATCTGCTGTATCTTATCAGTTACCTTTCAAGAGTTTTAAAGTGGCTGTTACAATGTGAAACATTGGGGCCTAAAACATCTGAAGCCTCTAAATATATGCAACAAAAACCGTGATGATTAAGACATACTATTAAATGATTTCAACACAATTTCAGACATGATTCTTCTCTCACCTCAGTTTTGTCTTATCAAACATTTTTTTTTCTGGTTCCACACCTGTTAAGGGTGTTGCATACATAAAGAAATCACCCTATCCATGTGCTTTGGAATGAAAAACAAAGCAGAGGGATGCTCTTCCCAAGGAATCTGACTATTTCCAAAAGCACAGAAAATAATATTGTGTTAAATTTAACATCTAATTATGTTTGAGACCTCTGCAGCTCTACTAATACAAAGCACGTAATATGTATCTGAGAACCCATCTATGGCCCATGTTAAAAGCTTTCTCATTGCAAATCCAGGTTCCAGGGAATGACAAAATACTCAATAGACAAGTTTCTTTCTTAGAATAAATCAATTAAGAAGTTGAGGAATAAACATTTTCATGGTATCTACCAGTACAGAAACACATTGTAACGCACAAGAGACAGTTAAAAATTACATGGCCAAAGAAGAGGCATTGACTGCTTCTCAATAAGATTATATCTTTAAGCATGTTTTGAGACTGAAATGATAATGAACTATATAATTATGCATAATTTTTTATGTTTTATATTATCTGAAGTCTTTTTTTCCCCATTGTTTTTTGAAATAAGTTTCTACACGTTATTCATTGGCAAAATATCTAAATAGTCGAAGTCAATTACAAAATTTCAAAAATATACACTGACCTAAAGATAAATCATCAAGTATTTCATTTCAGGGGAAAAAATAATTGATAATTGAAAACTATGTCTGAAAAGTATTTAGGTATGTATATACTTATTTTTAGCTAATGTGTGCTTATTTGAATAAATCACTGCCCATGGTGTAGCTGTGGTATTAATAGCCATTAGGCTCTAGTATATTATCAGATTAAGATTCATTTTATTTTCAAAATTTTTCTGTTGCAATTGTTTTCTTTAGTTCTATGACTGAAGAGGACTATGTTTGATCAATGTAATTAAAACAATGGATTAAAAAATTTACAGAAAAGATTTCTGGCTTAAATTTCACACTTCATGTTCTTCTCACGTTTATTCAACTTGAATATGCTTCCCAGTTTATGTAACACGGTGTATGCATTGTCTTTATTAGACTACCTCTATTTTAAACTTTTTTATTAATAAAAGTAATGACATTTTTTCTTTCCTACAGCATAATTTAAACCCACGTGCCCAGATTCAATACGTCACTACTGCAGGTTTCATGGATATAATGGAGAAAAAGTACGGCTACACTTATCACACCCACGAGAGAGCTACAAAACCCACAGCTGTCAGCACAGCAGCCACGGAACCCGCGTTACCGCCTGCAGGAGGCACGTCACTCCCTACCACCGCCCGCGGGCAGTTGACGAGGTTCAATCCTACAACCACAGCAGATTCATGGAACACACTATCACAAATGCACTAAATACCACATGTGTGTTAGTCAAACACCCGACACTAGAAACTTAAAGCATATCAAATATTCACTTACCCCTCTCCAGGTAAGGGTTCTCTGTGCGTTTCCTCCGCCAGCATCCTGGCCAAGGGGTAAGGGTCTCCTCCCAGAGCTGGAGGAACACCTCCCCTTTCTCAGACTCAATCCAAGGGGTTTCATTTGATTTTATGTCTGACAATAGGTGACAGTGGGCAGTGCTATGTCCTAGTAGACAATACATCCTTCCATGTTTGTCATTAGCAGTGGTGCCCTTATCTTATGCCCCATCTGTTGCGTATCTTTGCATTGTCTGGGCCCATTAAGGCCAAATGGGGATCCTCTGGCTTTTCTTTATCTTACTGCTAGACAGCTGAATAGTGGCTTGATTGGTACTCCGGGCATTTGTTTGTTGAAGGAATTCCAAGGCTCAACCCAGGTTTCAGTTCATTGAATTATGCAGCACTGCCCTGTTTAGTCTTGTTCTACAGGACAACTCAAGACTGAGCTATCTACACAGCTCCCCATGGGCTCTCTGCTACTTAGGTGGGGGCTGAAGGCAACCTAAGGCTGAGTTGCTTTACAACCCCCCATGAGTCACCTGATGGGCCAGACTATGTGGAAACCTGTTTGTGGAACTCTGAGCCAGACGATCCTTACAGAGGTCATTTATTAAATATACTCTTAATCCTTGAGCAGTACTGCTTGAATACAATTAGGAGGTCAGCAACTGTCATATCTGTGCTACATTGGGAGATTACATTAATCTTGGTCTCCTGTTGCAATATTTTGATGAGATTACATCTGAAGGTAGTCCTGATTTTTCATAATCTGTGTTCGGAGTCACTCAACGTTTTTGCAAAAATATTTTGAAAATGTTCTTTTGTATTTAAACAGCTGTTTGAAAACATTTTCAAGGCTTTATTTCTTTTTATTTTTTCTATTTTGCTGGAGTATGTAACTATCAGAAGTAGTGTACTGTTCATTCAAATTCATGTGCATAGGTTTCTATATGAAGCCCGATCATAAATGGAACAAAAAAGGCACCGGAATGTCCAAGAATATCAAGTCTAAAATACTTATTCCAGAAATATGGTTTTACACAAATGGAGATTATTAGTTTGGAGCACATGTGTTAAAAGGTGCACATTCATTGCAGGGTATGTTATCTATCCTAGATCATAGATTTTCTAGCAAAGAGTATGTAACTTTCTTTTACATGCACATACATCCTTCTCAGATTTTGCCCTTACATTCCAATTATATTAAAACTTTATTTTTAAAATTAATTTAAATATCATGGATGTCAAGCATGATTTTTAGAAAAAGCTGAATAGAGTGCATATCAGAAATAAATCAGCAATTAATATAATTTTTTTAACTACAATTTTTTTTTAACGACATGTAGTTGATGCCTCTCATCTCTTCACATGAGACTTAACTTTTTTTTTCTGGCTCTGAGTTAGGTCTTTCCCTCAGGATCAATCACTTTTTCTAATAATTCAAAAAGCTCCTACAACACCTATGTCACTTAAAAAATATAGTCATGTTTAATATCATAATTCTTTTTTCAAGTGAAAAATCCAATCTTTTTTTAATGAAATGATATTCCAAGGGGGAAAACGAAAAATAATGATTTGAAGGATGTCTTTACAAAGAAAAGGCACTTTACAAACACTAATTTTTACTTCCATTCTGATCTGCAATATTGCTTTGCATTCCAGTGTGACACAACTCCAACTCATTTTTGTCGACATGCATTAATATCTCGGTCTGACAGAGAACTTGTTTGTATCTCTGAATTTTTAAACATGTACGTGCAAGTCTTGAAATAGTGTGTCTTTTCACATTTGTCAGTTTGCTTTAAAAATTTATGCTCCTGATCAGATTTGTGGCATTTATCCTGGGTATGAGTTAATCATCTGTCACTAGTTTCTGATACATAGTTTTGAGTGGTTAGCACAAAAGTTCAGATCATAGAGACACATACAGAACTACTTTTATACAAACATATACAGGCTTATGCAAAATTCTTTGCATTACTATAATGAGTACCCTACATTTCCTTAATTCACTAAAGCATTTTTCTTTGGACATTAATCCACATTTTAAGTATTTAAATTTCAATTCCATCTCTTTTCCTACTATAGGTAATAGAATGAATATTTTGTTTTCATTTTTCTATGTAAAGTAAGAGAAACATAGAGTTGGATGGACATTTCAAGACTGAAAAGTCCAGTCTTGTGTCACGCAGACTATCATTGTATTTTATATGTGCTCTTAATCTCCCTTGCTAAAATCCATATCCAATACTTTTTGCAGTATCTATTCTGGACAAAAAGAAAAAAGAAAGAAGAAATTATCTCATTTCCTTTACCCTTGCAGCAGTTTTTTATCCATTTGAAGACTAATATAGAATAATTCCTCATCCTTCTCACCTCTGAAATACTGTTCTTTTAATCTCTCCTCACTGATGACATTGCCAGAGACTAGGCATTTCAACTGTTTAAATATACACTTCATTGAATATCAGAGCCTGACAACTGGCCCACAATTGAGATTTTGCCTACACAGAATGGTGTGTCTTAAGAGTATCCTACCATTTAGAAATCACTAATATCATCATGTTACATAATCCTTGATCCTTTCCTTCAGGAATACTGCTTAGGTCTTTGTTTCCTTAAAGCTTGTTCTTGAAGCTGTGTATTCTTGCCCAGGCGTAGACACTTGCACTTATTAAATAGCAATCCATTTTATGTAACTAATGTTCTTGTTTTCTGCTGTGTCTTTACAACTGTGGGTTAGTTGTTTTTGTAGTATGGAAAAATTAAAGTTTATTAAGTTCTGTAATGTTTTTACTTCAAATGTCTTGCTTTTTGGAAAAAAAAAAACAAACATTTGTCCTGTCATCTGACTCCATGGCTTCTCATAGACAATTAATGATGTTGATATTATTCCAGTAAGTACCTTAGGCAACCAAAGATGAATTTCATCAACTCTGGATTATCTGATAAATACCAAAATTTTATCAGTACTTTAATACATCTTCCTTTATGGGAACCTGAGATTGTATCCCTTTTTATATTACAGAACTACCCATGCAGTTAGACAAATATACTTTTTTACTCAAAGACATATTACAAACTTGTAATTCTGCTGAACAGAAGAATTTGTAAGGACAGTCACAGCATTAGAAGTTTCTCTTTTATCTGTCATTGCTTCCTAACTTTTCCCAAGAGGCTCATCTAAAATATTTCTATGCTAATTAAAACTGCTTCTTCTGCAACCTATCATTTTCCATCTGTCACTCTCCTTCCTTACATTTCTCATGGTTAGCCATCTTCAATGGATGTGGCCATTCATGATGGCTCTCATCGCCCAGCTCTCTTTCAGGGCCTGCATTCTCATCCAGTTACTCCCTAGTGTTCAGAAGAAAATCTAGACAAGGCTCTCTTCCTTGCTCTACCTGTATTTCATGATCTCACTGGACTCTGCTTTCTGATATATTCCTTTTCTAGCAGGAGTGGGATTTGACACAGCTAGAGTTTGGTGTTAATTATGTGGGTAGCTGCACAGACCTAGCTGTGAAACACCCATCATACTCACTGGCTATAGGCATATAGTTTGTACAGTAAATATCTAATCATAATGTCAGTATATATTTGAAGATGAGAATTAAATATATATTCTCCTTGTACTTCACTGACCCTCTTTACAAATCTCTGTAATTCTTAAAGTGAACCTACTGTGATTTGTTAGCATTTAGAAATCTTACTTGTTAACATGTATGGAGTAAAATGATGGCTCTCCCTCTTCCCCTTTGCTTATTCTTTCTGATTAACATAAAGCTTTTACATATATTGTAATAAGTAATTGTTCTCAAACCTTCTATGACTGTAAATAAGCAACTAGGGCAAAGGGGAACCATTGTTCCATCACTAGTAACACCCTGAAAGAACTTCAGATCTTGCTGAGTTGGTGCCTGTGGTAGACTATGGCTGTGAATAGGTAACCAGGTCAAAAGGGGAACCATTGTTTTATCACTAGCAACATCCTGATAGGATTAAATGAGTTAACCAAATAAGATACTGAACACAACGTAGAGGAGGACTACGGGGGACCAGGACGACCCCCACTACCAGCTTACACAGCTACAGAAAAACACTGGAATATGCCACGTGTACCCGGAACTACAGGACTATAAAAAGGGGACTCCAGAAGGGTGAGGTGCGTGCCGTTTGCAGGAGCAAGGGTCTCCTCCGGACGCCCAGCGCTGATATTTGCCTATATCTTGCGGGCTTGCTTAATTAATAAATTGTTGTTTGGCTTTATCAACTGGAGTATGTCTCAAATTTATAACAATTTGGTGCCGTGACTCGGATGCAACTCGCGAGATGGGACTCTTGGTCTTATCAGGGAGGCGCCCCGCCTGTTGTTTGGCGGCCTTGGTAGCCCATTTCCCATCTCGATTGCACCGACGAACCCAAATTCCAAGATATTAGGCAAGGGAGGCCGGCAGACCCTATAAACTTTGTGCACAAAGGTCCGGACGAAGACGCAGGACGCGTGAGTATCTGGGGGTGAAATCCGTTCGGTCTGGGTCGGGGATCCTGGAAGCGCGGCGAGTGTGTGTGTGCATGAGAGGGGGACCGGCAGCTCGCATTCCCCAAGCGAGTGCGGACCCTCAGTAGTGCGGTTCTCATTGCCCGCGAGGGCGTGAGCCACGAACCAGGGGAAGCGAGTGAATATATTGTTGACTGAGTGCGCTCCAGACGATGGGACAGAAGAAGAGCAAGCTGTCTGATCCCATGGGTAGCCCAAGGACGGTGCTACACGGTAAGCCGCCAGACAGTCCTTTGGGGTTAATGATTGCCCACTGAGGGGACTAGCTGTCTAGGCGATGAAAGAATAAAGAGTGTATGATATGGGTAACGTAAACTGTGTAACTACAGTGTGACCTCCTGAGAGTGAACAGGGAAAATTTGGATACTACAGTGTGGCCCTCTCAGGATGTATTGCCCCTGTGAAGTTTGTACGTAATTATAGGATGGCCGCCTCTAAGGCAGTCAGTATCTCTAATGATGCTTCTTCCCTGGCCTGGGGGATAGATAAGTTTTGCAATCTTGAGATGCACTGATCTTGTCCCTTACCCCAGGGACAGGATTGGGTGAAAAACTGCTGGCTCCATTAAATTATCTGGGCTGGCAGAATCAGTGCAAAAAGGCTGTGTGTATTCAAGCATGTATGAGCCATGGAGGCAGGGCATTCCCCTTGCCACTCCAGTATATCCGGTCCACCTTAAACCACTGATTAGGGGTCTCCCTGATAGCTTGAAAATCTATGTGCAAAGCCTAAAGGAAAAGATTCTGCGAGCAATTGATCACAATACTCGCTACCCCAACTAGCAGAAACAGCCTGTTTTAACATGGGAGATTTAAGAAACCTAATCACAGAAGGTATAAAGGAGGCTGCTCCTAAGTCTCAAAACTTTACTAAAGCCTTTGAGATTGAGCAGGAAAAAGATGAGACACCCTCAGTGTTTTTACAGCGACTGAGAGATCAAATGAGAAAATATTCGGGTATGAATCCTGAAGATCCTGTAGCACAAGGTCTTCTGAAAGTTTATTTTGTGACTAAAGCATGACCTGATATTAGGCGAAAGGTACAGAAGATAGATGGTTGGAGTGAAAGATCTTTGGAAGATTTACTAAGAGAGGCTCAGAAAGTGTTTGTGAAAAGAGAGTAAGAAAAGCAGAAGCAGAAAGCAAAATGATGGTATCTGCTGTTGATGAGGTAGTAACGAAAAGAACAGAGCCAGTCTCACCGAGAGGCAGAGGGAAAAGCTGGACAAAAGGAAGTGGGAGGGATGTGAGAAACATAAATGGAGGAGGAATTGGCCGAGGTAGGGGAAAACTTTGGCAATCCCTATGGGCTGGTTTTCTCTCAGCAGGATGTTACGGGTGTAGCAAACAGGGACATCTTAAGTGAGAATGTCCTGAGCTAAGAAAAGAAGAAAGGGTAATTCCCTTCATGTCCTTTGAACATGAATAGGGAAGTCAGGGGTTTATTAATTTAAGGTCCTACCAAGAACCCTTGATAAAATTGAAGGTGGGACCCCAGGAGGAGGAGGATGTTGTCTCCCTGGTTGAGCTTCTAGGACTTCCTTAAATTTTATGCCTCAAGGACTGAAGCTATAAGACCAATGTATAACTGTATCGGGGTAAAAGGGAAAGGATTCCCAGTCCCCATGTTTGAAAATACCACTTTAAGATTAGGTGATGAGAAAATTTGTGGGCAATTTATATATCCCTGATTCCGGAACTAATTTATTGGGAAGAGATTCGATAATACAATTAGGATTGGAATTGAAAACCCAGGATGACCAAATTGTGGTATCCATGTCTTTACTAACAGAGGAAGATGAAAACCAAATTGATCCAATAGTGTGGGTGCGAGAGGGTAATCGAAGTGGATTAAACATTACCACTTTAAAGATTAAACTTAAAAGGGACAATGAAATTATTTGCCAAAAACAGTATGCTATTTCATTGGAAGGCTGTAAAAGTCTCCAACCATTTATAGAGAGTTTAATTAAGGATAAGCTTCTGAAGCCATGTATGTCTCCTTTTAATACCCCAATCTTATCAGTAAAAAAAAAAAAAAAAAAAAAAAACAAAACACCACACCCAAAAACAAACAAACAAACAAAAACCCCGATGGGTCATATCCTTTGGTACAGGATTTAAGACAGTTAAACCAAATAGTTCAAGTGCGTCACCCAGTAGTTCCTAAACCTTACACTCTATTGAGTAAAACACCAGATGACCACAGATGGTTTAGTATGATTGATTTAAAGGATGCTTTCTGGACCTGTCCACTGGACCCTGATAGTAGAGACATGTTTGCTTTTGAATGGGAAGATCCTTTCACAGGACAAAAGCAACAAATTATTTAGATGGACAGTTTTACCTCAGGGATTCACTGAATCACCAAATTTATTTGGACAAGCATTGAAACAAGTATTAGAAAAGTTTAAAGTCCCAACTGAAGTCACCCTTCTACAATATGTAGATGATCTTTTAATCTCAGGGAAAAATAAGAGAATCGTAAAGGAAACAACAAATGCTTTGCTAAATTTCCTAGGGAAACAGGGACTAAAAGTATCAAAAAAACCAAACTGCAGTACATGGAAAAGAAAGTTAAATATTTAGGACATCTAATCAGTGAAGGGAGACAGAAAATAAACCCTGAGAAGATGAGTAGTTGAGTTACTTCTCCTGAAAACTAAGAAAGAGCTGTGAAAATTTTTGGGATTGACAGACTATTGTCGCCTATGGATTGAATCATTTGTACTAAAAACAAAGGGATTATATTTTAAATTGTTAGAAGAGCCTAATGACTTGGTATGGAGTAATGAAGAAAAAGAATTAATACAAGGATTAAAACAAAACTTGATCAGTACTCCTGTGTTGGCACTGCCCTCCCTTAACAAACCATTCCACTTGTTTGCTACCATAGATAAGGAAACAGCCCTGGGGGGGGGGGAGGTTACTCAAAAGTGGGGAGGCAAACGACAGCTAATTGCCTATTTATCTAAACTGCTGGACCCAATATCCCGAGGGTGACCTGAATGTGTACAGGCAATAGCAGCCACAGCCCTCTTGGTGGTAGAAAGCAGAAAGCTAACTTTTGGAAGAGCACTTATAGTAAGCACTCCACATCAAGTAAGGACAATTCTGACTCAGAAGGCAGGAAGAGGTCTCACTGATTCTAGGATT
Source organism: Gallinula chloropus (assembly GCF_964237585.1). Classification (NCBI taxonomy): domain Eukaryota; kingdom Metazoa; phylum Chordata; class Aves; order Gruiformes; family Rallidae; genus Gallinula; species Gallinula chloropus. Next base: position 30,623,894 of record NC_140086.1, on the reverse strand, counting down.
TTAAAGAATGAGGCAATTTTAATGGAAAAAGATGATTTAGTTATAACTGCTGAATCATGCCTCAATCCTGCCACCTTTTTATCAAAAGGGGAGACTAATAACCAAAAACTTGAGCATAACTGCTTAGACATAATAGAATATCATACTAAAGTGTGACCTGACTTGAGGGACATACCCTTGCCAACAGGTCTCCGTTTATTTACCCACTGGGTAGTACAGGCACTAGTGGACCACTTTGGAACCAAGTATATGTGTATTGAAATTTATAAAATCGCCAAAAGGATGGTGGGAAAGTGCCTGACATGCCAGAAGGTCAATAAACAACAACTCAGAAAAAAAAGATACCTGGGGGGAGGGACCCTTTCTTGTGTTGCTTACCACAGATACTGCGGTTTGAACGGCCGAAAGAGGTTGGACGCACACAAGCAGAATAAAGACCGGTTCCAGAATCTCCGTGGGAAACTACAAACAATCCTGACAACTTAAACGCCACCTTTCGAAGAACCAGCGAGTAAAACTGTCTATGAATGACAATTTATTTTGTTCAAATGTTGGATGTATGTTATACTTTCTTTTGTTTTGAGTGTCGAGTGTGTAAAGACAATTGGTGGGTACATTATAGAGAAAGAGAATATACCCCAGACATTTGTGAAAAATGTTATTGGGCAGAAAGAAAACTAACCGAATTAACCCTTAAATTAGCAGTAAAAATTGGAGAGATTATCCAAGGGTCTGAAGAGTGGTGGAGGATATATACAAAAGGGATAAATCCCAAATTAGGTTGTACATATCCTAATGAATATAAACAAGGTAGCCCAAAAATAATTCAGGTAGTGTGCCGGTCCCAGGTGAAACATTTGGATTGTTCAGCCCTGGAAGTGAAACATAAAAATTGGGAAGCCTATAACACTTGTAAGCTGAGGACAGGAAGAACCCCTGAAGACTATGACTGCTGCCGAGAAGATGGAACACCTTGCTGCTCCAAGCAACGGAGTAGGCAAAGGAGGCAGAGGCATAAGGAAATCGTGGGGTATTAAGCCCTCCAGTCCTATCACGAGGTGGCTCCATACACCAAGGCTGAAAAAGGCACCAGATACCCAAGAACCAGAAAATACCAAACAAAAACGATTGAGTCCAAGCGTCACCACTCTAGAATAGTTATTATGAACCCACCAATTGCCTTAAATAAAGGGGGGCTAATAATTGTATTTTTATAGATTTATTTAAATTTTGTATTTTGTTATTTGGGGACTGGGACCGCATTAGATCCAAGGCAAAACGTATTGGGTTACATTATCTCAAGCTTTGAATGCTACTACTTTTTGTGCTAGTCTTGCCACACCAAGTACTCCATTTATCACATGTTTGGTAGGAGTGCCACTGAATAGTTCCACCTGGAAAGTTTTTGAGGTTGCAATGAGTAAAATAGCAAGATGTCCTTATATTTATAATGCCAGTGAGGGCATGACAAGGTATGATTCTTGGGATGATAGAGTCCCAATTGGTCCAGAACCACAGGAACTGGAATTAATGGATTCTTTGAATACCAGCTATTGTATATACATAGATGCTGCCAAGTACCCATGTAACGAAGGTAATCACGTTAATGTTTCTTGAATGATGACCCAAAATTGATTTAGAAAAAGAAGAGGCATCGATGCTATTATCTCAAAAAGCAGTTAGTCGGTTTGAGAAACAAATTGGTCAAAATTGAAAGGGGGGATTGTAATAAGTAATTGTTCTCAAACCTTCTATGACTGTAAATAAGCAACTAGGGCAAAGGGGAACCATTGTTCCATCACTAGTAACACCCTGAAAGAACTTCAGATCTTGCTGAGTTGGTGCCTGTGGTAGACTATGGCTGTGAATAGGTAACCAGGTCAAAAGGGGAACCATTGTTTTATCACTAGCAACATCCTGATAGGATTAAATGAGTTAACCAAATAAGATACTGAACACAACGTAGAGGAGGACTACGGGGGACCAGGACGACCCCCACTACCAGCTTACACAGCTACAGAAAAACACTGGAATATGCCACGTGTACCCGGAACTACAGGACTATAAAAAGGGGACTCCAGAAGGGTGAGGTGCGTGCCGTTTGCAGGAGCAAGGGTCTCCTCCGGACGCCCAGCGCTGATATTTGCCTATATCTTGCGGGCTTGCTTAATTAATAAATTGTTGTTTGGCTTTATCAACTGGAGTATGTCTCAAATTTATAACATATATGATTTACCATATGGCAACTGAAAAAAAAACAGGTTCTTTTTATTTATATCAATAACAGTTAGGGAACTAGAGATTGTCATGGGAGAGTCTAAAAGACTGATAAATCAGGCTATTTTCAAGCTTCAGGAAAACGCTTTGCTGGACTAAAATTATTAAAAATGCACAGTGAGTTCTTATTATCAGTTGCTATCACTAAATATTCAAATAGTTAAACCTTGCCAATCTATATTATCTATGGGTATACAATACCACTGACTTGATACCCTGTGATTAATGCTGAGAGCCACAGTTCTTGATCATTTAAGTCCCAGGTCAAGGTCATGAAGTTTGAGACCTCTTGTACAAGGAGAGCTGGAAAGAAGCATGGACATTTTCTAGCTTGCTCTTTTTTTCACCCTCTCGTTGTTATTTTACAGAATTCTTATACCTGTCCCCAAAAGAGAAACGGTCATCACATTTGCTCCCAACATAGTTCATCCTGTTTCTGGGAAAAGGACTTATTTTTGTTTAACGAGGCGTCTTTCTTGCTTGTTCTGTAGGATTATCTTTGCCTTTCTTACAGTGTTTCCTTTCAGTAGAAAAGATGAGAGACAAGCAAACATGGCCCAGAAATAAACTCTCCTGTCTGTTCTAAATTCTTGTTTTTATCTTGTGAATTTTACTGCTTGTGTTTTGTTTCCTTTAGTCCACTTGTGCAAGTTTTCCAGAAGATTCCATTTGCTTTTTGTTGTTTAGATTTTTTTAAAATTTATTTATGCTTAATTATGGTACAAACAAGCTATGCTTGTTGCTGTCTATAACTGTGGGCAGTGCTGCAATGTCACAGAATGGTTGTACACCGTCCACAGTTGCAGTATTTTCATATGCAAATACGTGGGTTCAAGGCAAGCAAATAGTCATGGGTAATATGCTTTGCCCCATGGGTGCAACTGTTTTGTCTTCAGTCTCGGTATGTGAATAATCTTGCTCATTCTCTGGTATAACTGTGAGACTATAATTTATATTACAACTCTATAACTGCCTTTGCAGTTGTGTCTGTATCTAAACATGCATATTTTGAAACAAAATTTCCATTGATAATCCCAATAGAAGGAAACCACTAAATAATCTTACAGAATTGCCTCTGACTTTAAGGAAAAATGTACACTAGTATTGCATTTGTTCTTAAAGATACCTTCAATTCAAGCACAAAGTTCAAGGGTGGAAAAGCTTTGAATTCATCCTTAGGATACTCTCTTGGCAGACAAACCAGGACACTTATACCATGCTTATTGCAAAGACATTGGATCATTTAAGTCTATTGCATAAGAGAGTAAGTCCCCAGGGCATCTCCGTATTGTGTTTCCAGCTGACAGAAAACCTGACCTACGATGATGTGTTGATCTGGAAGCATAACAGCAAACAGAAGAACTCCCCAAGGAGCCAAGAATGCACTTCTGTTTGATAGAGGAGAAAAAACTCAGACTGACATGTAGGCATTGCACTTTCTTATTAGAGAATGTGATAAGCCTGTCCGTGACAAGATACAGAAATCCCTGGAACTTTTTTCTGTACTTGCCTCTCATATTAGCTTTTAGAAAATTGGTGAGGGAGAAGAAATGTTAAACCAGTGGAAAAACTTTCTGTGATAGGGACAGATTTCAAATGTAATAGCAGACTGTCCTGTGGACATTGTTAATGTGCTCATTACTTCTCATAGATAGGATGCCTATGTATATTACAAATACATGGCATGTGAATGTCCTTCAGCTGTCCATTATAAAGTATTTGAGCTTACTGCAAATTATGTCTTTCTCTAGGGTGTAAAGTAATGGTAGTTATATGTTGAAATTCCCTGACATTTTTCTGCATATAGTTGGGGAGAGCCAAATGGAGTAATACATTGCAACACAGTTTGCTGTGGCATTCACCTTCATAGCCCTTAGTAATCCCCTGAAATGCTCCTCATTCCAGCTAGATGAACTCAGTCAACATTCAGCGAACTAACACTTATTTCTGGTGTATTATTTCTGGTGTCAACAGAGCTGACATTAAGATAACCATGCTGATTGAAGGAATGTGCTGCATGAAGCATCCATTGCACTTATGATATTGTTTAGGATGAACTCCAGAAGTTTATATTTAAAAATGAAGAAAATTTACTCCCAGTACAAGAATAAAGCCAACATCGACACATTAAATGTTGCTTTAGTGATAAAGAAATTTTCAGCAATTTGGATATTTGAAAACTGTTAACAAATAGTCTTAAAATAAATACAAATACTTGTTTTGATAGACTATACACCTTTCCAGAAAAAATATATATGCTTCTACTTGTTTTTTATTCTATGTCGATAATTTGGTTTCAGATGATTCTGAATAAATGATAAATATGCAGTGAATTATCCAATGTCATTAGGTAATGGGAAAATGAATCATAAATGCATTGCAAAGTTCTTATCCAGAGATAATTGCATGGGAAGTAGATGACTCACTCTTAACTATTATATTAGTGACTTCGGTGAGGAAAATGAATACAAACCTCATTAATGCTATGAAATAATGTTACAATAAGTGAAAATCTCTATTGAGTTGAAAACACTACAGTAAACTTGTGCTGCTTCCTGCATAAGTATGCTGCATCTGTAGTTAATATTACTAGATCAGTAGTAGTTCCTTCTTTGACGGTTTGTTTTCTTAGAAGCATGACAACTCAAGTGGCCTGACACAAAGATGACAAAATATAAATGGTTTTTAATCCTTGATCTGTTGTTTTCTGTCTAAATGTACATAGCTTGCAGATGAGATTTTGAGAGATTTATTCTTTGGTAAATCAGAGTTTGCCCACAGTTTAACTTGAAGTTGGGTGAAAACATATTGCATAATACTTGAATGTGAATGTAGGGTGAAAGTTGCCCCTAGTGTTAAGTGAATAAAATGAGAGAGTGTTGCACCTCTTTGTGCTTGGCAATGCTGTTTAGTAGCCATGTACTTGAAAGAAATGTCTGCAGAGGACTCTGCCTTGTTTTAAGAATGCTGCCATTGAAAGAGAATAAAGCAGATTCTTTAACTGCTCCTGTCTTGTCAAGTTGTTCTGAAAATTAGATCAAAACAATTCAATGAATATCATATGGAAAGTAGAAATCTCACCTTTTGAAGTCATAAACCCTTACTGAATATACAGTAAATTGGCTCAAAACCTGTGTGGGACTGGATTCCTAAGGAGTAATTATGCTTTTGGCACACTTGGCATCACATATATAATTCAGGTGTTCTCAGATTTAGATTGTTATCTTCTGGTCTTAACAATGCTTCAAATGGAAGTTCTTGAAGAGTGGTACTAAAAGAGTGGCTAATGTTAACAAGTGCCTCCAGAATATTAGGCCTATATTGTGTGCATATTTGCAGTGATCTGTGTATACTCAGAAATTCTGATGTTTCCTACACACTGTAGGAGGCGTGTAGGAGGTACAGGCTGACTGTACAGTAAATTTTTTATAAAAGCAATAGAATTTTGATGCAAAATACTGATAATTAATTAAATGTAACCACTTCATGTTTGTGCACTGTTTTCGGGTTTTTTTCAGGATTTACCTCACACAAGATGTTCAAGGGAACACTAACATAACCACATAGCTAGGTGCTAGATTACTAACAGAAACCACATAAATCAGAATTTGGTTATGTGATGAAAGAATTCCAAATAACAGTGTTAGAATTTGAAGCTTGCTTGGGCCATACCTATTGCAACCAGTTGATCTGAAATTGTGATGCACTACAAAAATACATCCTAAATGTCAAAATGCCCTGTATTTTACATGGGAGATTATTTCACCATACTCTAGGCAGTGTTTGGAATGGTGTGCCAATACATGAATAAGTAAATAAAGAGCAACAATAGAAAAAGAAAAAACCATACACAAAAAAGCATTAAAAGGCACGACTTTTTACATACAGTCGTTTTCCCCTGTTGTTCAAAATTCCAGCATGGGGCTTTCATTGATTAATTAGTCAGGATGGGAGCCATATTCCTCTCATTTTCTCATTAGTCAATCTCAATCCAGCTTTGAATCTCCTCAGGGTTCACCGCTACTAATGATTCACTCCATTTAGCACAATGGCTTATTTTCTGTAAATCAGGCCTTTCTTCTCTGGTGAATTAATGTTGCACCAGTAAGGACAGCAGCGAAATAGTAATATAATAGGTCTATTTTCAGCACAGCTTGTTGAATAAACTTCAATAGAGACATATGTCAGTAAAAGGAACAGATACTTTGAAAAGAAAACAATTGTTAAGGCCTAGCAGAATTCATCAGATTTTTCATTTATGGTGATTGCTTGCTTTGTCATAAAAGCAGGAAAACTGTGTCATGCTAGAAAACTGTAATTTGGTATCCTCAGCACAAAATATTTATTTCATATATAGAATTTAGATTTTTTTTCAAAATAACATTTTAAACCTCAGATATCTCTCGGAATGGGACCTGATGATATTTTTGAAGCTGCTTCTCACATAAAGTCTCATTTTCAAATTTTAAACTCTTCACAAATTTGAGCTTTTGCTCTTGTAAAAGAGAAGACCCAGAGGAGAATCTCATCATTCTTATAAATGCCTAAAGGGTGGGTATAAAGAGGATGGTACCAGACTCTTCTCAGTGGTGCCCAATGACAGCACAAGGGGCAAAAGGCATAAACTGGAACACAGCAAGTTCTGTCTGAACATGAGGAAAAACTTCTTGACAGAGACACTGGCACAGGCTGCCCAGAAAGGTTGGGAAGTCTCCACCTCTGGAGATATTCGAAACCTGCCTGGACACGATCCTGTGCAACCTGCTCTAGGTGAACCTATTTTAGCAGAGGAGTTGGACTACATGATCTCTGGAGGTTCCTTCCAACCCTTACCATTCTGTGACTCTGTAATCATTTTCTGGCAATGGAGGAAATTTTAACATAGCAAGGCAGATGCAGAGTAGTTTAAAAATGCAGTCTCTGTATTTCTTATGAATCCATTGACTGCAGAATAATTCTTTGAAATGTAGCACAGTAGTTTTCCATATGATTAGTTTAAGAAAGTGAAAGTGCAAGAAAACGAGACAGAAGTTAGTACTGACTACACAGGGAAGTATATCACAGTACTGTTTTGTCATTAACAGCTTTGCTAGCATCAAAGTGATCGTGCCTGAATAAAAGACAAAACAGAGCCAAAGAAACCCCAGTAGTGACAGCTATTCAGGTCCTTGGAATTATGAATTTCAAGTATGCTAATTAAGTCTGTATACCTTATTTTCCCTAAATATACCCCTTCTGTCTTCCTGCACCAGTCGGGGAAAGACCGAATTCCTCAGCTAGATGCTAATAAAGGAACAGAACTTCTCATAGGTAAAGGGGAAAGATTCATAGAGCAGCATGAAGATTTTTCCTTGTCTTCAATGAAAATTTTCATTCCAGATCTCAAGAGAACACTGACGTTTTTCTTTAAACAATATTCAGGGTCACTTTTTGTGTATAGGTTCCACAAACTTGTTGATATTGGAGATTATTATTTCCTGACATTTTAGTTCAAAGCTGCTGCTGTCCTTTTGGGGAAATGCTTATTACACCTCCAAAGTCTCCAATTTCTATAACAATATAAGTAAACAGCATGTAAATATACAAGAAAACTGACTTCCCAGAGGCAATTACTTTTTACTTCGTTTTACCACATTTTCACCTTACTATCATGGGACATACTCTTTTAAAAAAATACTTATTTTAAAATTTTATTTATTACCAGATAATAGCCTAATTTTTAATGAGGCAACATGATAGCAACAACATATATTTTGTGTTTTTTCATTTATCAATTCTGTAACTGCACAATACATTACAAAAAGCAGCATGGTTTGGTTTTGTTATTAAAGATTCATTTATTGTAGCTCTGGAGAACTGTAGAGATAAACACAAACAAAATTTTTCTCTTGATTTATATTTGCCTAATCTGGGGAACACTGCTCAATTGGAACATTCTTATGGCTAATTGGCACATTCTTATAACATACTCAAAAAAAAAATTGATACAGGAAAGTGAATAAAAATCCAGGAAAAATCCACATTCATCTCAAGACTTTCCCCAAATTGCTTTTGGCATCAATCTGCCTGAGGGGGAGTTATTGTAAACAGTTGTTTTGTTCTTAGAAGGAGGAAATGAATAGACAAACACAGGGACACCAAGAGAAAAAAAAAGACACACATGACTTACAATGAAGACAGAGATGGGTAAAGTAGCCTTTGTTATGGTTAGGGGAGTCTGAATTCACTGGGGAAAAACAACAGTGAATTTCTTTACTAAGCATCAGATCCAGCTCTTGGTGAATATCTGTGTAACTGATCACAGCACTTAACATTTCCAAATGCAATCCCAAATGAACAATTTGTACTATGCTAAGTGGAGACCAGGATAGATTGTTTAATCTCTTGGCATTTTCAGACCTAAAAATCAACCTACTTGAATTTAAATTCAAAATAACAGCATTTATTTTCTTGATGTCTAGCTCTAGATTAGTATATTTAATGTTTCCAAATTCTTCAATATTTTACTTTGTAATAGGGCTAATATTGACATTATCTCCAAATAAAGCTGTTAGTGGAGTTTAAGAGAAACCAAGACAATGAGTCATGGAAATTTGGATTGACTGAATCTTTCAGTCTATATGTAAAAGTAATGGTAGTAGCATTCTGTCACTCTTATCTTGTCCACTTTAATTTTTTTTTTTAAATAGTAGTTATAAATACATGTATTTGACTAACGTATATCTCATATGCTGATCACATGAAATATATGCTGATCATCAAAAAAACATGAATTCAATTACTGCATTCAGTTTCCTACTATAGAAAATTGCATATCAAAGTAAATCAAAATATTTAATTCTGGATTTTCATCTCCTTGATAATCTGGAAAGTCTCATTATATCTTTAAGGAGATTTAAGTGCCATGAACAGTCAAAGTTTTTTTGAGATCTCAGAAGATTGATAGAATATTTTCAAGATTACAATTTTAATTTCACAAGAATCACAGAATCACAGAATGTTAGGGTTGGAAGGGACCTCAAAATATCGTCTAGTCCAACCCCCCTGCCAAAGCAGGATCACCTAGAACAGGTCACAAAATAACGTGTCCAGGCAGGTTTTGAATGTCTCCAGAGGAGACTCCACAACCTGTTTAGGCAGTCTGTTTCAGTGCTCTGTCACCCTGACAGTGAAAAATTTTTTCCTTCTAATACATCCCAGGATGCCATTTGTCTTGGCCACAAGGGCACATTGCTGGTTCATGGTCATCCTGCTGTCCACCAGGACCCCCAGGTCCCTTTCCCCTGTGATCCTCTCCAACAGATCTCTCCCCAACCTGTACTGGTACGTGGGGTTATTCTACTCCTAGATGCAAGACCCTACACTTGCCCTTGTTGTATTTCATTTTATTTCTCCCTGCCCAACTCTCCAGCTTGTCCAGGTCCCGCTGAATGGCAGCACAGCCCTCTGGTGTGTCAGCCACCCCTCCCAGTTCTGTGTCATCAGCAAACTTACTGACAGTCCACTCTATTCCCTCATCCAGGTCATTGATGAATATATAACATTTAAAGTAAAACACATCATAATAGTTTTAAGAAAAAAAATCAGACCAAAAAAAGAATTATTTCCTCCTATCAGCAGTGCTAGGTAAGGTGACAAGGAACCTAAATTCCATTTGCACTATCCAAGTCAAATAATAACTGGAAATAAAAAAGTAAAATAAAAGAAATTGGATATTTTAATTATTATTTAGTGTTTCTTTGTTAACTTTGGAGGTGAATAGACAGATTCCCATGTCAGGTATATAAGATAGCTACAGAAGAAGTGAAATTACGTGTAGGTTTTGGAAACATTCCCGTGTTTGAGAGGAAGTAAAGAAATCAGACTTGATTTCTATTCACAATATGACAGTAACTATAACTCCAAACATTTTAAAATGTAGTATCTTTCCTTGAAAAAGTTGAACAATGTAATTAATTTAAAGTTCAGTAGATCACCATGTTCTTTATGTTTCTCTTTCTTTTTTTTTTCTTTTTTTTGTCTCCCAAGAGCATTCCTGTTCCCTGATGAATGTAATTTATGTTAGGGACCAATTGTCTTGCTTCTTAACGTTTGTATTCAAGAAATACAGGAAAAGATACAGGGAATGGTCATAGCATTCCCGGAGTATTCACGTTAAGTTGAATATTTTATATAAACAGCTTAATTTTATTATTCCTTACTGTAAAATATTAACTACTTTAAATAAGTATTAACTAATTATTAGGGTAATTATTTTTCTGAGGGGAAAATCTTTGCATAGTGAAAAAACTTTGGCAAAGAACTGGAGGAGGTATTTTTGCATAATAATTAGGCTAAGTAATAATGAAATGTAACTATATTAAACACAAATTCAGGCATTTAGGCATGGGTGATGAGTAAAGGCAGAAGAGACAAGAATAATATGTGTGCCTGTTTTTCTAAGACATTACAAAACCAGACAGCACAAATTTTCCAGTTCGGTCTTCCAGGCCAGATATATCTTTTTGTTTTGCTAGGCAGAAAGATTATAATTAGAGGCTAGGGTGGTAGATGATAAAATAAACATTTCTGACTAAAGAAAATGGGTATACACTTACATGATCTTGACAGAGTGCAATGCAAAGCACAGTAAAGACATTCATGTGGTTAAGGAATTACGTGATGACAATGAACAAAGAACCTTGACCTAGAATAAGATGTGAAAAACATTTTCTACACCAAAAAAAATTTCATTTTTTGAGAAAACCTGAGATGATGAACGCAATATCTTCAAAATACTTTGAGAATTTATGACATTTTTCTCATTTGTAGTAAAAATGTCTTAATGGTTTTAGGATGAGTATTTTTGGGTCTCTGTTCTCTTTCATTCACCTTGGCACTTACTTTAAAATCAGTGAGTAGCCCAGACCACAAAAATCAGTTTCTTTCCTCATATAAGATGTTTAGCAAGATCATTAATAAGCCCAGTTCAGGTTTTGGAATACCTAACTTCAGCTCCCTTATGAACATCAGGTAGTCCAGTCCAAAAATTCTTTCCATACCTGCCAGAGAAATATTGGCTAGACTTAAGAGGATCCAGTGCTTTCTGTGCGAAAACTTAGTATAAGATCTTTTTTTGACTGTCTTTATTGCCCAATAAAGACAAGAGAATAGAAGGATATGAAGAATTCAGGTTTACTGAAAACCCTCTTTCAATCTACTTGGAAAAGCCTCTACATTGTTTAAAGCCTCTACATGTTGCTTGTGGTTTTGCTGAGGCACAGTAGGCATGTTGAGGAATCATAGATTTACCATTCAAAACTTTATAAAATATGATGTAAGAACCTGTTGTCCATGAAATTCTCTTACTCACTTGACTGGGAATATCATTGTATACTGAATCACACTATCTCCCATCTGAACTACAATGAGGTTATGAAATTATAGAAACTTAATTTAAAACTGCTATAGTATATTGTATTTCTATGGTTTCCCGACAAGGGGGAGTGGAGGGGCAGGTGCCGATCTCCTCTCTTTGGTAACCACTGATAGAAACAGAGGGAATGGTATGAAGCTGAGACAGGGGAAGTTTAGGTTGGTTATTAGGAAAAGGTTCTTTACAGAGACAGTGGTCAGGCGGTGGAACAGGCTCCCCAGGGAAGTCAGCTTGCACCACGTTTGACTGAATTCAAGAAGTGTTGGGATGATGCACTCACTGACTTGGCCTGTGCGGAGCCAGGAGTTGGACTCCATGATCCTTATGGGTCCCTTCCAACTCAGGATATTCTGTGATTCTATTATTTTTGTCTCTTTAACTAGTTGCATTATGCAAGATGAAAACTAGAAATTGACAATTTGAAATCTGAATTTATCACACTGCCTCAGCTAACCACGGAGGCTTCCATACCAGTCAATGTATGTTATACTGGTTTATAGCAACTTCCTTTTACCTTACTAAAACTCGCTCAAAACATAAAGTTACTGAAAAAGATATAATTTTTATTTTAAAAGCAAATATACAGCAGAACTATTCTAAAACAACACAACAGAATTTCAGATTATCTCAAGAAGGATCCTATCCTTTGGAGCTTGAAGGAAGTATAAACTATAGAATTAGGAAAAAATACTCTGTATCCAATTTTAAAATCCGGACATATATTTTATCCATATCTAGATTTCTGTGCATCTTTTCTCTGATGATCTTTGAAGCAGCTGTGGATGTTCCTTGGGCAACACCAGTTGGAATTTATCTATCATACTTCAACCTATTGAGAGAATGGGATGCTTAAATATATGACAAGCCGTCTGCACTAAACTGCCAATTAAATATATATTTTAGCATGCAAAGCAATTTTTTCTTATTTCTATAATTTTATTATATTATTCAGAAAAACACTATGTCTTTCATTCAAACATCTGTTTAAAAAAAGGGTTGCTTATATGTAATTATCCTCATAAGAACAGTTTGAGAAGTTATATTATGGCACTTTGTAAAATGTTGATTCAAGGGTTTCATTTTAGTTATGAAAATTAATTTTGTTAGCTTAAAAATGTCAGTATAAGAATATATCTTATCTTTCATCACAACATTCCACCACAGAGAGAAAAGACTCTCTAATGTTGATGTCTGCATTGTTCACTGAATATTCTTTAACATGATGAATTCAGTATATCCATATGCTTCTATATCCACAGCATGGTCTATTTTCTGAGTGAAACTCCTAAAATTAAATGGCTTCTGGAGTCCAGCATTTTCTTGATGATTTCTTGTTCTAATATATTCCTGAGTCCTTACATAGTGCCTTGCTTATAATCCTGCAGTGCTTCATTGCCAAGCACTTCTGTTTACTCACTAAAGAAGATAGTTTAGGCTTCTTCTGGTCAACAAATAGCACCAGACCAAAAAATCATTTTTGTGGCTGGGAAGGAAAATAGGCAGATTATACAGGGTAGGAAATATTGCAATAGAACATAGACCAAGCTCAGTTTCATCACTGAACTTAATTCAGTCAGCCATCTACTAGAGTAAGTAATTAGGTAAGTAATAAGTAACAGAATTGTTAAGAACTAGGCACACTGAATACGTATGTCAAGGAAAGTTTTGGTTTAGGGTATAAAACCCATCTTGATTTCTAAACAACCCCATTGCAGATATTTCTTGCTCTCTAAATCAGTGGTCTCCAAACTTGATTGCACAACCCATCAGTAAAAAAATTCTGAGCACATACCCCTAATAAATGTTTATTTATAAGTTATAGACGTGCACTACTGAAGTTTTCATGTTTTCTTCTCACACTCCAATAGACTGTCTCATGCATCCACCAGGGTACATGCACATACATACACACATCCTTTTTGGGACCAGTGCTCAAATTAATTTATACAAGTTTGCATATATATACACATCTACGTATATATTAAACAAAAATGTGGTTACAACACATTTATTTTTTTTTCCAGAAAGATCATTACATACTATAACAGACATCTTTTTATCCTTAGTATTGGATATATAGACCCACATGATATCGATAAACCAACCAACTGCTGGGATTACAGTTTACAGACAAACATGAGGAATCTCACTGGAATGGAAACAAGGAAGCAGCATAACTGGAGAAGTCCATACAATTTTTCATCCCCCTGAGGAAAAAGAAATGGCATTGCTATAGCTACAGAAAATAATTCTTTAGCTAAACTGTTTGCAAGTCAGCATGAACTATTTTCATACTAAATGTAAACAGGCTTTGTAGTATAAACATTAAAATTTACCCACAGCTGAATTTGTTAGGAAAATCAATAATCCTAACAACATCAGCTGGTGTGGGATAAAATGATCAGCCCATTAGCACTCATCCTCCTACATATTAAGAGAAAAGGTTTTCTTTGCTACAACTAAGGAAAAACAACCAAACGCTGGGTAAAGATAATATTTAGCACTAAGATACAATACTTCACATTGTTTTCAGTGCTTGGCATCACAAAGGTGTTCAAGTCAACAATTAAGCAGCAGAAATATACAGAGAAGACTCTAATTAAAAATAAGAAAACAAAAAATCCCAACAAAGCACAGGACCAACTTCCTACAGAGAAATAATTGTTTCTCTAAAAGGCCAAGAAGTGTATCTTGGTTAGTAATCTGCTTCAGAACAATGACTTCATCACCTCCTCTGTTAGAGCTTTCCCCAAAGTGATTGTCTTTATCCCATCTCTCTTTGCAGGCAACAGCCCCGTAGCTACTGACAGGCCCCCCACTGTGAATCCCACATGAATTCCACATGATGCTGGCTGAGCTCTATTTCAATTTTGGGGGAGAGGGAGTAAAAGGGACTGAAAAAAGAACAACCTGCTTTGGATGTTTGCTGTGCAACTGGCTTTTCTGAACCAGGTTAAGGGATCAACCTGGCAACACAGATCAGCCAAAGAAAGGTAAAAGATATTTAGTTCTCTCTGTTCTGGAGCAAGGTAGATAAAATGTACTTAAGGGGGAAAAAGCAAAGGTAAACTTCATCTGTACTTCATCTGCAATCCTGTGCCCTCCCTTGGTTTTTGTTGTTATTTGGTTGGTTTTGGGGTTTTTGCAAGTTTGGGTGGGGTTTTTTTTGTTAGACTGTTTCAGGAAAAGGGAATCCACTGAAACTGCAATTCAGATGTTGCATTTGTAAGGGGCCCTTTATATTATATGAGGTAAATAAATACCAGCAATTACAAAAGGGAAAGGAAGAGTGGTATCTCTCTTTTCCTTAAAAACACCTTTAATTTCCCTGTTGAGGCACACAGTATAGTAGCAAGTTTTTCATTCTCTTCTGTATGTTATGCTTTCACATTTGCTCTTTTGAATAAATAAAAGAAAAAGTGTATGATTGTTTTGTCAGATTTGGCTTTAGGGATTATTTTGTGTTGAGTCATACTTGGGAGAGATGACATAAACAATGAAAAATAAGGTAGGAAATTAAGTGAAAGAAAACACCTCTGGAAAGCCACCCTGTCACCCAGTAATTAGTTTATATAAACTTAAATTAAAGTGTAAAACATTTTTTCCTGTCAATTTGAAGAAATATTTTAAATTATTTTTGAGAAAAAGCTCTAATGAACATATAGAAGTGACTTAAACAAATTACTGGACTTAATGAGCACATGGGAATGTGTTATTTTAAATAATTAAACTTTGAAATAGTTTGAGTTCTTGAAAAAACACTTCTTTTTCTCCAAATACATTGGTCTTCTGTACCAGTAGAAATGTGCTTTCTTCTTGGAATGATATTTCTGAAACTGTTTCCAATTTCTTTTTGTGGGAGATCAGGTCCACAGGAAGAAAAAAAAAAAGTGCTTTCTATGCATATTAATATTCTTCATTTATTTCTATTTTTATTCCTGACAGTCTTGATGTATCTTGGTGAACCGTAGAGCTGGGATGCCCTTCATAACCTGTTTTAGTTCAATGTCACACTGGCAGGTGTATTGAGGAATATTTGGGTGTAATTAATGCAAGTAACACAGTCTCTTAGCAATGCATAAAGTTGTAAAGATTTTCTATTTATTTTTCATGGGACTGCGATTTTGAATTTATTAATATATCTCTGGGCTCTTTCCAGGTTTTAGTTGTTCAGAGGAGTTCTACATATGAAATGATTCAGAAAGAGTTGGGTTTTTGTTAAAGCAGCTTTTAAAAAATGAAATACTCCTGCAATATAGGGGAAATAGATGGAGAAAAAAGCCCAAACAAAAACATCCTTTCAGCGTGTATTCCTTACATGTGCACAAATAAATGAGAAGGCATTTTAATAGGGTGTCTGGTGAAATTCTCTACTTTCCTCATTAAAACCCTTTAGTGTATCGGTACTAATTTATTTACAGACACTGTGTCACTGGCAATTTGATTTCTATGTATTACACCATTGTCATCGAGACATAATTCCTAAAGGTATAATTTTTCAGACATTGTAATATAACGGTACATATATTACACCACAGTAATTTCCAGAAAAGTCATGGTTTTTTCTGGGTTCAGAAAGGTATTGCAATTAAAAAAACCCAACTAAACAAACAAAAAAAGAGGGAACCAGAGCCTCATAATATGCATTTTATTGTGCTTATGAAAATAGATTTATCACTGAAGAATTGGGTACAAGAACATATGCTGTTTTTTCACAGTTAAACAAAGTTAAATCTGCAGTCTTGCAAGCAAAAAATTCAAAAAAATACTCTCTGAACCAAAATGTCTGATACAGAACTTGTACTCTATGTGTCTAAGACTTCTCACGTTTATGTTACTGAGATTTTTCTCAGTAATATGAATTATCTTGCCCTGGGTGCAAATGCATTTGTGTCATTCTGACATGTTATTGGAAAATTTAATTTGCTTGTTACCAAGTTTGTTATTTAAGCAGCTGGGTTCACAAGTGGATGACAGAGAAAACAGGTTGATGGTTTGCTCTGACTGCTGTGTGAAGTTCTCCAGCAGTAACAGAAGAGAGAGGAGCCTTCATCAGGATCAGGTACGTTTCTTAGGAGTGGGAGACTGTTTTAAATCTAAGAACTAAGAAGTGCCAGATATATAGTTCATGCAGCATAAATCCAGAGTGAGAGTTTTCTGGAAGGAACCCAAAGCTTTTTTGGGGAGGTGACTAGTGAAAAATTCCCCCTCCCTCAAGATAATGAGGGAAAGAAATTGGTGCTGCGCACTGAACAAAGTAAGATTTCAGAGAAGGAACTTTATTTCACATGGGATATTTGAGTGGACTTTGATGTTACGACAATTAATTCTGTGGAGATAAGGAAAGGACCTCCATTAACACTGAGTCAGGCATCAGGTTGCAGATTTACTTTAAAACATTTAGTTTGCTTCTGTCAGGATTATCAACCCTAGGTTGCCCTTTTTTAACAAATGTTCTTCTTGTGATTTACTTTAATTCCTAAAACAATATTATTTTTAAGTAATGGGAAGTCTAATATCACTTACTTTCTAAGAGTGAGAACCAGTAGAAAAAGGTTTCCACTCTGAAGCCTTGAAAACCTTCAGGTCTTCTGTTTGACAATGTTGTAGTAAAATAGCATTAGAATTATAGGCTGATGTTACTACAATTAATTCTGTCACACTGAGGTTTGTAAACAGGTTTCCTTTAAGCACTGATTTATTATCTAAGCAGAGAGATGCAACTGTTGTTTAAGATCTAACTTGTCTCACCGGTCACATTTGGAATTGGAAACTCTTCCTGCAGCAAGGCACAGTTGTTATTTAAGATCTAACTTGCCTCACTGGTCACATTTGGAAGCTGTTTCTGTCTGCGCTGACTCTATTGCCTTCCTGGTAAATAATGCTCTGGCTCCCTTGAAATTGCTTCAGTTTCTCTGCATTCTCTATGGAGTTCTCAGGAATTAATCTAGACCTTTACTTTTTCCTTTTTTTTCTTTCTCCTCCACCCCCTCCTCCCCAGTTTTAATTAAAATCCTGAACTAAGATGTAACTCTCTTTCCAATTCAGCTATTGCCTTTGCCTACTTATGTAGTGTACTTGAAAAAGTTAATGACAACTCTAATAGCAGAAGCAGGACAAGGCATATGGTGAGGAATAGCTGAGAAAAATGACATTCTAATTCTGTTTCATCCTGAGCAGGAGAAAGGTGGAAAGCATGACACTACAGATGCAGAGGATCACCAAGGTGCCTACAAAGCAGTGTGTGCTAGAGCGTGGAAGTGCAAATCGATAATATCTGTCATTGCACTTTATTTGCTGTAACAGAGGAAGGTTTCTGTGTATCTTATTAACTGCAAACAGAAAACCAATATTGCAATGGCATTGGCCATGCAGTTAGCACTAAGAATCCATCTGAATTTCCTTAATATGCCTTCTTTTACTACTGGCTTACAGTTCAGACACAAAAAATCTGCTGTGAGCTATAAATTAACATACATGCTGCATCGTTCTCTTTTTTCATTCTTTTTCTTCTTTTTGTTCAAAGACATAAATTAGGGATAAACTGTTAGTCAGTGTATACGGCCTTACCTCTGTACACCTTAGATCCAAGAAGGAACCAGATTCATAAAATTATTGCACATTATCCCAGTAATTTGTGTGATAATAAATAGTAAAAGAGAATGTGTCACAGTTTCACTCCACTCAATAAAATACAAGACAAATTCTGGCTTGTTGGAGTCCTGTTCTTAAGAAAACATTTCTGGATGGGATTTTTTCTCTATTTCTTGGAAAAGAAAAATCTACTGGACCAGTAGATATCTTCAAGGTATTTCTCTATAAAATAATTCACTGAGATACAGCAACACTTAGCTCTACTTTAAATGTTTTAGGTTTTTTTTTTGCATGAGAATGTGAAAACTGCTTTACTGAGTCACACCAAAAATCCAGTGTTACACTGACAGTAGTGGTTAAGAAGCCAGTGTTCATGGTGCTGTATGACAACTGGGGTATATTTTATATAGAAAGAACAATGTTCACTCTAGCATGTTATTTTAGCAATTCTTGGTTAGTGCTTCTGATTAACTGATACCAGTGGACCTACTCTTCAAATTTTTTTTCAGCTTCACTCATTTGTATTTTGCTTTTTTAGTGCTTTATAAAAATGAGTCTCATAATTGAATTTTTTTTTTAAATTGTATTAGTTCTGATAAAAGCCAGTGAAATCCCAGTAGACCATCTCATGTCTAGCACTTACAAAGAAGATTAATGTTGGGACACTGAACGATTTGAGATACCTACAGTAGCTGTGCAGTACAGAAGCAAGATCCTTACTAACAGACACTGTTTTGCTGCTATATTCTATTTGGCCATAGTACTGTTATCAATGCCAACAGCTGGACATATACATATATATTTGAAACACAAATAACATTTATTTATATTAAGAGGACAAAGATAAACTAGATTTTGAGTAAGTCAATAGTTGAGAAACTGGGACATAGGTCTATAAATGTTTAGTATCTGAAGAAAAATATCTCATTGAGTGATTTTGAATTTGTTCTGCATTGACACTCTCAGTGTAGAGCAAAAGTCATGTTCTGATTTGCTGCTTGGTTTTATTATATGCTTACCTTAAAATTTTTCATTTTAAACTCGATTAAAAAAATAATCAACATGAACAGTTCTCTGAATGCAAAGGCTGCATGAGATGTAGTCCATAATACTGGCATGATGGCTGATCTAGGAAATGCAGGAGATGACATAATTAACAGCTAATAACAAAGTTTATCAGGTTATATATTTATATATAGTTATACATAAAATTATCAAGTTGGAGTAAGTGATGGTAAATCTTAAGAGAAAATAAAGTAAGTGAAGTCATCACAAGGTCTAGCTAGCAACATGTGCAACATGTCCAAGCATAGCTGATCAGTCTACCAGACTGACCTCTTCCCATAGCTGTAGGTAGAACACTTAAGTCTCCCTAGTGTTTTGCTCCTTCATCCAATGGAATACAGGAAAGTGCATATAAAGTAAGAGAAGCCAGGTGGTTTTTGAGGTTCTGCTATGCTCCATGCGAATCTGGAAAGCAAGAAGGGAAAGATTTAACTAAATGGCAATACTGTGTTGCTACCCTATGTCTTAGTTGATTGGATACAATACTCCTGAATTTTCACTTTTCATTTTTTTTCAGGAAATAGGTAACTATCTCTGTAGTTATATGCATTGTTTATTTTTGGAGACAAAATCTAAGTCAAAGGCAGTTGCTTGGAAGACAACCGATACCTGCAAGTTGAGTGACAACTTTAAATTACAAATACTTTAGTAACAGACATTGCTGATTTTTGTACTAAATGATGAATACTTAATCTCTGGAATGCTGACGATTTGTGGGTAATTCCAAAGGTTTAAAGTTACATAGCTTAAAATAGCAGGGGCTTTTTCATTACTTAGTTTAAATGAAGGAAGGTCACTTAGGTCATTTTCCCAAGACAATAACCACTTCATCTTTTTGCTATTACAATATGTGAACATTTTTTTCTCTTCCCTCAGTGTTATCCAGTGTCTATATCCATACTGATTCATGCACTCTCTTATTTTTTCCTTTAAAGAAATTTTTTTCCACACTTCTTGAGTATTGGGATATTTTTTGGTGCGTCTGTCTCTTCTACAACCATTTTTCTGTGTTCATTAGGCCTTCTCATTTCTTACCAGAAACAACCAAGCATTCTTCTACCTTCAGTACAAGTCAGAACTGCAAATTTTGACGTGAATGAGAAACCAGTTTTGCTAATAGAGGGTAATCCTGATCAATACCTACTATTAATGTCTGTAAGGGTGAAATTGCTGAGGTTACTAAGGACTGAAGTATGACAAAAGAGAAACAAAGAAACAATGTAGAACTGAGATTATGGAGGTCATAGGATCATAGAGTGGCTTGTTTTGGGAAGGACAACAAGGTCCAAATAATCTCCAAAGAGATGATCTAGTTCCTACCCCTCTGCCATGGTCAAGGACACCCTTCTCAAAGGTTGCTCAAAGCCCCATCAAAACCTGGCCTTGAACACTCCCTGGGAGGAAGCATCCACAACTTCTTTGGACAACCTGTGCCAGTGCCACCCTCACAGTTAAGAATTTCTTTCTAATACCTATTCAAAATCTACCCTCTTTAAGTTTAAACACATTGCCTCTTCTCCTATTGCTACATGCCACTGTAAACAATCCCTCTCCAGCTTTCCTGTAGTCCCCTGTTAGGTACTGGAAGGCTGCTATAAGGTCTCACCAGAGCCATCTTTTCTGCAGGCTGAACAACCCAAGCTCTCTCAGCCTGTTGCCATTGGAGAGGAGCTCCAGCCCTCTGATTATTATAATGTCCCTCCTCAGAACTTGCTCTAACAGCTTCAAGGAATTCTTATGTTGGGGGATTCAAAGCTGGATGCAATGCTCCAGGTAGGGTCCTGTAAGAAGGAATGATCACCTCCCTTGACCTACTGGTCACTCTTATTTTGATGCACCCCAGGATACAGTTGGCTTTTTGGGCTGCAAGCACCCATGTCTGGCTCGTATTCAGCTTCTTGTCTACCAACACCCTGAAGTCGTTCTCCTCAGGGCTGCTAACAATACCCTGATAATACTTGGTAAAAATTTGAATGAAGATGTAAATCATGAAAGAATTAGAACCATATGTCTGATGTGACAAGATGTAAAATCGTAAAATAAAAGGAAGATACCAGATTAGCAAGACTGATGAGCAACACATTTCAAGGAGTAAGAGGCTGAAAACCACCTGACCAGTAAAATTCTTTGGTTGACTGCAATGGGAAAAGTCAGCATGTTCGTGCTTAGTACTAATACCATGCTAGTCCTGGCCCATCACAGTGTGTACTGGCAATGAATGATAATTATAGATAATTATTACGTAGACATCAGCTGTTGTATGGGACTGCTTTCAAGAGAGTATACCATAAAATATGTTTAAATAAGAGTGTCCTGAGGATTTGGGGATGACAGAGATGTTACAGACTGCACTAAAATAACTTTTTTTACTATCCTCTTCTTCTATCCTCTTTATCTAGGCTAGGTATTAAAGATGTAGCTTGAAAGATGGAGCTCAATTTGATTTTTCTTGTTGGTTGTTTTGTTGTTGGTTTTTTTTTCTCTTTAAATCCTTCATTACTTGGAGTTTCATGGTTTCCAAAGTTTTTGACAGTTTCTTTTGAATAGGGTGAGGGGCCCTTGTGCTAGAATTCAAATGTCTGGTAAATAGCTTGCTAGGTCTCTCTGCCTGAGATAATGTATCAATATCCTGTATAGAGTTTACTGCTGTTTACACTGTACTTAAAATACACTTCTATTATTTCAGAATGCACAATACTCTTGGCATGGTGTTATTGGTTACCAAGTACTCTGAAAGGATGACAAAACGTATGAAGCCAAGCATCTGAGACAGATTCTCTTGAAATGTATCAGAAATATTGATACCTGCTATTTAGTATCATATGTCCTACTTGTGCTACAGACCCACGTGACACAGTCCTTAAAACATAGGTGTGAGAAAGCAAAGGAAGGGAAAACATATTCAAATAGTTTTTGTGATTTTTAGTTTAATCAGAAAGAAACATTCCTATCAAAAGTGAAAATTAAGTGACAATTCAGGATAAGTTAAGCTGAATGTATTAGCACGATTAAAGCTGGTGATGCTTGTAACATCCAAACGCTACTTAAATTAGTAGCTGAACTTAGGATGGTCAAATAAATTATGCTGGTCGCATTTTAAGTACCACATATGCTGTAGTGTCACTAGGAGTACTGAAGTAAGCACATGAAAACACAAGGACACCTTGAGTGTAACAGAATGTAAGGCAGGCACTTAAACAAAAAGTGTTGTAGTTGTTGATTTTGTGAATGACCTTAATGAATTTCTCTTTAAGCAGTAAGAGCTTTACAGTAGCCTGAAAAGTATTCAGGCTAAATGAGCTTTCAAAAAATCCTAGATTATTAAATGGCTTAATGTCACTGTTAGCTATGTGAACTTCAGAACCATTCTATTTAAAATAAAATTTGGCCTTTAAAAAATGTAAGAAGGTAAACATATGCATATAAAAATTACATTTCTAGTTACATCATGGTCAAATATATCACCTAAAGTTGTTATCTCTTTATGAGATATTTCTGTTCTGGTTCTCATTTTAAACATTCAAGGTAGATATGATATAACTTCACTAAAGCTATGGGTGCTAAGATTCTGTTCTAGATTATTAAAGTGTAGTTTTAATTGTGCATTAGGATTTTGTTTTCCTTTGTTTTAGGATTTGTTGTTAGAATTTGGTTTAGATTTTGTGTTTGGCTTTTATTTTACAGCCCCTCCCCATGTCTTCCCCAGTCTTACTCTTTTCCAATCTTTATGTTTACTGATTTGATTTTGGTTATAGTCTTAGGACTTCAAGCAACCATTCCTGCATTTACTTTTTCTATAGTCACTTATTAGGAATCAAAAAGATTTTTCAAATGAATGCTGCTTACTTTTAGTAACAATGCTATGTTTCATTACTGAATGGACAATGCTTTACAAGAATTTCACAATTATTTGATTCAATTTTTAACTTTCTTCATCATTACCCTGATCTTCTTTTTCCTATTCTAATGTGTTATTCTTCAAAATATTTATTGTTCTATTTTGTCCTTTATCATATTTTTTCACTTTCCTTCTTATTTTCTTCCATCACTACTCTTCTTTTGTTCCTCAACATTTTCATTCATTAGTGATCCTCTGTGTATCTGAGAATGGCAAATTGAAACATTGCATAAGAGTATTAAAGTAGGCTTTGTATTCAGGTGGATTTGCATTTAATACTCATCTTCTCATCTAATTTAGACATGGGGATTTGCCCCCATTTTCTATTGGAACCAAAAATTATGTTAACTATGAAGAGCACTGAGAACCTTTAATTAAAGCTGCATACAAAGATATTTTATGACTGCAGAGGAAGATGCAGTCCAGTATGAGGTGAAGGTAAGGTCTAATAAACACCAAGGTATTTGCTATAGTGTCTTATTCAACAGATAAAGGAGATAGTACAGCCATTTTTTATACATGAAACAAGATAGGACAGCCCACACCCCCCGCTACTGGGAAAGGATATTAATATTGCTGAGATTTCTAGTGCGACCATACCTGCTTTTCTTTTGCTTTACACAAAAGCTACTACTCACAATCTAAAAAAAACCAAACCATGAGATTATAGAGTTCATGGAGTTGCAGTTATCTTTCAAAGACAGAGAAGTGATGTACCGAAAACCTTCCTCAGCATACATGATATGTAATAATTACTTAGGGATTTTTAATGAAAAATAGAGTTGTGCTTTGAGAACCTGATAACTATTTTGTGGTTACTTCAGGCTTCGTTGCCAGTGGAAGCATGTGACTATAGATGAGAACATGATATAATATTTTCAGTAGACTGCCAGATGGGGAAACTAACACCTGAGTCAACACATTTGCTTTGCCAGCCATTTATGTAGTTCTGAAAATGAGGAACGGACTGCAGTCCTTTTTCTGGAAGTTAGGACCTCCTCCAAGAATCAATTCTTCTGTAATATCTTTGTTTTCTCTGTCTTGACATTACTGGGGGAGGGGAAGAAAAAAAAAAAAAAAAAAAGAAAAAGTCACTTTCCAAGGAACTTGAAGTGAACCATAAACTACCGAACAGCATCAGGTAGTGTATCATGAAAGAAGGCTCCAGTCTTTCAGAAAGCATTTGTACTTAGAACTGATGCCTTTGAAGCCAGGATTAAGAGCAGTGCCATTTGAGGATATTAACTGGAAAGAAGACCACATTTTATATTCAAGTTTAAAGTTAAACCACAGGAAAGGACATATCCAGCGACAGAAAGGAAGAGGTTGACCATAAAATGGACTATTGAATTACTTTCCTAACACTTAGTATATCCACACTGGTTTTATACCATGCACCCTTAAGCACTTAAGAACCATGAAGATAAAATCATGGTCCTTGCTTGCCAAATCTAACATAAATCAGGAAAAGCCCTGCAGACTTTTTT
Organism: Gallinula chloropus; assembly: GCF_964237585.1. Lineage (NCBI taxonomy): Eukaryota > Metazoa > Chordata > Aves > Gruiformes > Rallidae > Gallinula > Gallinula chloropus. The sequence goes on along the minus strand of NC_140086.1, from coordinate 30,599,158 downwards.
CAAACCCTCAGGAGGAAAGGAAGATGTAATAGAATTTTCCAGTCTTTATACTAGAGCCAGCAGCGACTTAATCTCATTGGCCTGAAGTACTGAATGAACTATTCGTCATGGACGTTAGATGCCTGAGATAACTTCAGAACATATGTGAGGATGCTGGAAAGTTTCTTCCCCTTGGTCAAGAGATTGAATATATACTGCTTTGGCCCCTCAAAAGGGGCTGACATCAAGCCAATGCTTAGCAATTAAAATTGACTCAAAATTAATAAGAAGAGCAGAACTCTGTGAGTTTAGTCATTTGGAACATGAAGAATGTCCTCTCCACCAGCTGTAGGCACACATACTACATAATTATCATCTTCCTGCCAATACAGGATTGTTTCAAAGAGTACATTTTCTAGTGCTGTGCTTAATCTGTTCTAAAAGCATGAGCAATGATTCTTCTACAGCCTACAACAGTAGTTTTCTGTGTCAGGAATATAAATGTGCTTGTATTGCTTTCTATCACCTTAAACAAATTTCTGCCCTTGAGTCTTGTAAAGAAAATTTTCAAAGGCACAAAAGGTTGCCAGAAATGCAAGTCACTGAAGGTTACCACTACACTGTAAAAGAGTTATTCCCTTGGTTAACTCCTGGTGCTCTTCTTGGGTTTGCTGTATCTTATTGTTTAAACACTTTTTTTCTCTGAATTTTCCATCAGCTTTTCTGTTTCTCTTTGGTAATGATCAGAATTAAATACAGTCTCACTAGTAACACTCAGGGTGATCACCAGCTAGAAGCCAAGATGTAATGTTTTCAAAACCTCTTAATCAGCTTAAATTTAAATATGACATTTGAATATAAATTGCAAGTTTCTATTGTCATTTTCTTCCCTTTACATATGAAGAAGGGAATCAATAACACTGCAGAAGTTGAGTGTAGTTTATATTTTTAAAATTAAAGTTAAATGTCTGCAAGTTTGAAAAACTAGGAAAAGAAACTACTAACAGAAAGCAAAAAAGTATTTTCTCATTCTATCTGCTTACTACTTAATACTTTTATGAGTAGGTACTTGTAACTAGCACATCACTTGCACAGAAGGGTCAATAAAATAAGAGGCAGATATACTCTGAAGATGAGTTAAAATTGCTTTTATTTGAACATAGGTTCACTCTTAAAGAAAATGAAGGATGTCTTTCAGCTGATACTTTAAAAGAGATAATAGACATTATTAGAGTTTTCATTTACTTTTACAACTTTTTATTCAAATTCTCCTTTTGATCTATTAAAAATAATTATAAATTAGATTATATTTCCTATGGAATTTGAAGTACCTGGTATTTTTTTTCTGACAGTAGAAATACAGGCTTCTTAAAATGTATTTTTTAAATTGGAATTTAGTGAAGAACATTTTATTAGTTTTATTTGTGTTTATCTAAACAGAGAGATGGAGGAAACTATTTTTCTTATTTGAGAGGTCATAAATTTATCATATGAGAGAACAAAACATGATATTCCATTCTCGATGAGGCAACCAAAATGATGGTGATTATATAATTTAATATAGAAGCTTATATTGCCATTATGCTCCAGGGTGGGTTTTGGGTTTTTTTTTCCCCATATATTTTTAGTAGAACCTAGACCTCTCCACTCAGAAGGCACTTGATTCATTTGCCTGCCTACACTTGGTATCCAGTGTAATTTGAGGAGCATTGCCTGTCATGCCTACTGCAGGAAATAGGTGCTTCAAGGTTTGAGCTGTGACTCTTCTTTATTCTGTACTGGAATAAGTATAATGGATCACAGAAACAATTAAATTAAACTCATCAGCTTGAAATGCAAAGAGCTTAGTCAGTGACCAAACTGTTTCATAGGGAACTTAGTGCTATTTTTAGTATAGAAGAATATATATTACCAGGTGTGTTCTTTCTGAAATTGTTAGGAAAACAGAACATAGGACAAGAAATAATTTATTTCCTAAGAAAAAGAAGACTTAAGCTATTTCTTCAAATTTGTGATACAAGCATTGTTTAGTGTTGGGTTTGTTGGGTTTTTTTTTGGGGGGGTTGGTGTGGGTTGGGTTTTTTTTCAACAGAAAATAGTTTACAATGGGATGTATTTCGCAGATGGAATGATCCCTCAAAAATAGGATGGCTTGACAGACACTAGTACTTGAACAACTATTGTATGCTACTCACTGCTTCTTTGTGATCTTACCTCTACATAAAATCAAAAACCTTGAAAAACCCCACCTCATGACATTTCTTCTTAAGGGAAAAAACATCTGTATGCTTGGGTTTTTCTGTTATGGTTTGTTTCTGATTTTTTTTCTTAAAATGTTATCAAGCAGAAGTAAGTCTTTGAAATAAGTCCCAAGTTATTGGGAAAAAAAAAAAAAGAAATTTTTATCTGGCCCGGAGGAGGGGCACAAAGATGGTAAGAGTACTGGAGCTCCTCTCCAGCTGAGAGACCTTGGTTTTTTAATTCAGCCTGGAATAAACAAGGCTCTCGGGAGAGCTTATTGCAGCCTTCCAGTACCTAAAGGATGCCCACAAGAAAGCTGGATAGGGACTGTTTGCAAGACTATGTAGTGATAGGACAAGTGGTAATGGGTATAAACTGAAGGAGGGCAGATTATGATTAGATATTAGGAAACAAAATAAAATCTTTACTGTGAGGTTGGTGAGACACTGGCACAGGTTGACCAGAGAAGCTGTGGTTGCACCACCACCCCCCCCCCCCACCTACCCCGATAGTGTTCAAGGACAGTTTGGATGGGGCTTTAAGCAGCCCAGTCTAGTGGAGGGTGTCCCTGCCTGTGGAAAAATGTATGGAACTAAATGATTTTTAAGTCCTTTCCAACCCAAACCCTTCCATGATTCAGTGATGTCATAGAATCATTTTGGTCAGAAAAGACCATATTTATCAAATACAGCCATTAGTCTAGTACTGCCAAATTAAACCACTAGACCATGTTCCTAAGCACCATATCTGCAGGTCTTTTAAATGCCTTCAGGGATCACGAGTCAACTACTTCCTTGGGCAGCCTGTTCCAGTGCCTGATAACCCTTTGAGTGAAGAATTTTTTTCTAATATCCAATCTAAACCTAAACATCCACAACCTTTCCCTCATACACTAAGTGGGTCACCTTGTCAAAGGAGGAGATCAGGTTACTCAAGGAGGACCTGCCTCTCATAAACCCATGTGGACTGGGCCTGATCAACTGTACATGACATATGATGGTACTGAATGTGATCTGCTCCATGATCTTGGTGTGTGGAAATTTTTGTTGGGAAAGGAAGACTAAAAATATATGTGCTAATAATAATCAGAACACACATTCCTCCCTGACTACAGGAGGGATGGAAATCATAGGAAAATATAACAAGAATAAAGGCTCTTGTAAGTTGAAGTGTTAACATTATCTCCTTAGGGATGACTTGTGTGGAAATGTAGATTTTCTGCTTTTAACTCTTAAATAAAGTATTATGTTAAGATTGTTTTGCATTTGGAATGATATAATATTCAATTTATTTCAACCAGACCAGATGGCCTGGAATGATGTTAATCTGAATCTGTCTTTTAAATTGCAACACTGATTGGAATTTCAGCACTAGACTGATTAGTACAAAGAGAATACCAGAGAGAAATAGGCGGAGAAGTCTTAAAAGAGCATTGAGGAAACTGAAATTCAATTCCCCAAATATTACATAAGATATGATATGATTTTCATTAAATCCATTATTATCCTTAATTAATATAAGATGAAGCCATATATTAGAGAATAACTTTTTTCCTAATGTTTCAATCATATACTATAATAAGTGATTACTTGTACAGTACAAGCTTTGAGGGACAGTTTGCTTTATATCTTAGAATGGCAAGATCATTAGTATGACAATAAAATAGAAATTACCATGATCATTAAGCAAGGTACAAAATTAAGTTAATGTACCTCTGACTGTGGTCACATTCCAGCCACAGACTCCACATCTTTGACAGGACTGTAGGATATATGTTGAATATACATTATATGTAACTTTTTGTTTTATTTTTGAAACTTCTTAATGACATAGTAACATGGAATTTATCCCATTCCTGAGGAATGTACTTGTATTTTAGGACTCTTATTTGCATTAGACCATAATGCATGCCCAGTAGAAAGAGTGATAAAGTGAGTACCCATAATTATAACTCAAATCTCAGCTCATCTTCAACTTAGGAAGGTGATGTGTTAATTTTTCCCCAGCTCTCAGAGTACTGACTGACTGGCCAAATGTATGACCCATACATTTGGACATCAGCATATTTGACAGTAAGGGCACATATACCTTGCCTAAGCAGAGGTACTAGGTGCCATCTGACATTATACTGAGGCCCTGAATAGGTAGGTCTGTATTGTCAGAGGTCTCTCTGAGAATGTGTCACATATCCACCAACACATGAAAACACAAAAAGTGATGGTGAAGGTGTATAGAGATCTAAAATGAGATATTGACTATCAGAGGATTGATATTATCTCCATAAAAGGAAATGACTCTATATTAATGCAAAAAGAAGGTGAAACCTCTACAAAGACAAAATCGCTATATTGCTCTTTTTCCACCAAGCAAGTGCTAGCTTTCCCTAAAGCAAAAGACCCCTTTTTTACTTCAAACTCAAGAATAAAGAAAGAGGAAAAAGCCTGGAATAAGGCATTCACTACCTCTGTGTTTCTATAACAAGGTGGAATGCCTGCGCTGATTGGTAACTTATATCCAAATTAGATCCAGTTATCCTAGGCATTTTGTCTGGTAGTTTTTATTAAAATAGGATACGTAGAAAGAAACAGAAAATATGTTAAAAAAATACTGAACTACAAGCTGTTTGACTGGCATTCAAGCTGAGCAAACCTTCTAAAGCTTGTTTGAAAAAACTTGCAAATTCCCTGCCATTTGCCCGTGAGGCTCAGAATGAAAAACAACCTTGAAAGCTGCCAAGTTTTTATATTTATGATTGGAGAAAGAGCTTTTTTTTTGTTGGAGGGTAAGTCTGAGTGGAGGAAAACAAGTTATGTCATATTAATTTATTCTAGCCTTTTTTTCCTAGATTTTATTTTTTTTTAATAATTATGACTGTGTTTTAATTAACAACCTTAAATATGAATAGGAAAGAGACATTATGAAATTTGGTTTGATAATCATATTTTGAGTGGTCATCCCCATAAATATCTCCTCACTATTTGATTAAACTTTCAGCTTCTCGGATGTTTTTACAAAGTCTCTTTCCTCTTCCTTAAAATGAACTGAAGTTTCTACAAGTCTGATGAAGATAGGCAATTAGACTGTAACAGTGCTAATGAAAATATTAGCTTTAATACCAGAATGTACCTCTAACTAGCAGGATGGAAATGGGAGGAACTAATTATTGTTGCTACCTTCCCACATATTCTTTACTTCTCCTCAGACATCCAGTGTTTAGTATGTAGATCTGAAAGAAGACAGTTCCTCAGTTTGGTACTTAGAGTACTTGTTTTGTAATTAAACAGGTGCCTCTTATGTAGCATTTTGTGAATGTGAAAAAAGGGCTTATTCATTGTATATTTTATATTAAAGTGGAATGGATTAATGTAATAAAATAGATTGTAATGAAATTATGCATTTCACAGAAGGAGGTCCTGGCTTGATTTAGGATTATATCACACATCCCTCCTGACCTGAAATGAAATGAGAGACCAGTAGCTGTATGTGTGACTTACTACAAGGTTACTGTACTGCATTGGCAGAAATGTCTTCTCCATTCCTTAGCACGTGGCCAGGAGCCTTTCTGTCTACTTAACAAAACATTATACTATGTATGAAAATAATGGAAAAAACAAAAGTAAACTTCTCTCTTAATAGGGTAATTACAGCCATGCAAAGGTGCCTGAAGTGTCCAGCTATATTTCTGAGGCCTTCTGGTGGAAATTAGATCTCTGCATAAGTCTGCATAGGTCTCAGACTCCTGCAAAGTGCAGAAAAGGCTCTTGGGGCTTTCCAGAGGGCAACTCTGCCATGTCTGAGAACTACTGCTGTTCCCCAGCAAAGGGGACCCTTCTGCAATGGCTGTTTGCTGTGTATGTTCTCACAAGTGAAACAGCAAGCAGCATTGCCCAAAGGACTGTCCATAGAGGAATGGGTCTAAGGTGATTCTGCTTTATACCGTCTCACATATGAGACAGGAAGGTCAGCAGCAAATGAATCTTCCAGCAGCCAGTGCTCAGAGGCTGACCTATCCCACATTCTACCTCACCACTCATCCCAACTATGGCTTGAGCTTTACTGAGCCCTGAGGAACGCTCATTTTCCCATCCTTCAGGTGTGTCAACTGGACCACTCAGCTTGGTATCGTCAGCAAACTTGCTGAGGTTTTACTTGATCCCACTGTCTATGTCATTGATGAAGATATTAAACAGTACTGGTCCCAGTATGGAGCCCTGAGGTCACTGATCTCCATCTCAACACTGCATCATTGACCACTACCCTCTGAATGTGACCATACATTCCTCCTCCACCACCAAGCCCATCCATCAAATCCTTATCTCTTCCATTTATAGAGAAAGATGTTTTTAACCATGGCAAAGTCACTCCAGGCAGGACTTGCCCTTGCTGAAGCTGTGCTGGTGTCCTGAATCACTTCTCTGTCCTCTGTGTGCGTTAACATAGCTAATAGGAGGTTCTATTCAACGATCTTCCCAGACACAGAGATGAGGCTGACAGGTAGATCATCTGTTACCTTTCACTTTCTGTATCTGTACACAGAAAGCCCCTGTACAAGTCTGCCTATTACATATGTAGTAGCAGAGTTTGCACCACTTTCAAATGGTTTGATGTAGCAGCAAATTTACTTGTATAGGTGAGGTCCCTGTTGGGCAATTCCTATTGTTAATGTCTTGGAATTTGCAGCTTTATCTTCTGGAACTTGTTAGACCTCTTGGTGTGCAGAGAGTCAAGGACTGACCATGAAAAGCTATGTTGGGTCTGCCTTGGGTGGAGTTGTAAAATCATAGAATGATTTGGGTTCAAAAGGACATTAAAGATCATATAGCTCCAAACTCCCTGCCATTGGGAGGGACACCCTCCACTAGACTAGGTTGCCCAAAGTCACATCCAACCTGGCCTTGTGCACTTCCAGGGAGGGATCATCCACAACTTCACTGGGCAACCTGTGCCAGTGCCACAATGCACTCACAGTAAAGAATTTCTTCCTAATATCAAATATAAATCTACACTCTCTCAGTTTAAAACCATTACCCTTCATCCTGTCACTATATGCCCCTTCAAACAGTCCCTCTGCATCTTATCTTTTCCTATATTAAAACTCTTACTGTAAATTAGTCATGCACCATTTCCACATGCAGGAAAGAAAGATAATTCCAAGTTTAGATGGTTTAGCAGGAACTACAAATATATACAAGATAAATAGTAAAACCACAGCATTGATTTCCAAGTGGCTTATCATTAATACAATCTTCCTGAATTTCCATAAATTTCACTCCATGGAATTATGCACAAGAATAATATGTACTCATGTACTCATTTACTCATGAATTTTTTTGAAGGACTGAAGTTGTGGGAAACCAAAATGGATGCAAAATGAAGAATAGAAATATCATACTGCATATAATTGCTTTTACTCATAATTCACGGGTTTAATGTTGGTTTCATAAAAGCAATGATGAACTCATTTAGTATTATTGTGAATGTCATGAGTATTTCTGGAGGATTCTCATTCAGCATTAATTAACTCTGATCATTATTTTAAAGTGTTCATTGTTACTTCTTGCTGTTGCAGCTAGCTATTTCTAGCTGTTGTGTCATTGATGGTATACTTTTAAAATATTTCTTGTCCTAATTTGAAATTCTTCATCTTAATTGCATATACCCATTTCTAACTGTTATTGTTCTAGCGTGAAAATAAACTGACTTTTTATGAAATTGAAATATTTTAATTTTTCTATTTCATCATGGTAACTAAAATCTAGCACACATTTCTTTTTCCTATCAATAACCTAAAATGCAGAAAGTGTCCTTTTGCAGTCAACATCAGAACAAGCTCAGTAACTTTCCGTGTCATAGATAAAATCCTTGCCATGGTAGGAGTTGCTTTTGGAGCAGGGGATTAACATTCTGAAGCACTATCATCGATCTTGATCTTTAAATACAGAATAGCCTGTCTTCTCACAGTTGCGAAGGGAGATAAAAAAGGTGCCTGAGGATTTGAACTTCCTGGGAGGGAACATCAAATTATGTACTTTTAAATCCTTTCCTATGGACAGGACTGGATGGACAGCTAATGTTAATGTACAAAAATACTCTCTTTTTTTCTTGATTTTAATGAAAAGGTGTAGGGATTAATATTTTGTAATTACATTAGATAGCAATGTATCTAAAATCAACTGATATTTACATCGGAATTAAATGGGTTGTATAGCCTCCTAATACCTCAGCTATCTGAAAATATTAATGATTTTTGGTATTCAAATTCAAATTATGAAGAGGGTTTCTTTACATTTAATGTTAGGTTAAAGAAATCTTAGGAAGAAAAGTGCCTCAGAAGAATATTATTTCCCCCCCTGATTTTTTCTTTAAATGAGAAATCTTTAGTAGAGGTGGTAGGAAATAATACAGTATACTTCTAGAGAGATTCCCATGTTTAAAGTGAGATTAAAAAATCTCTCATCTTATCATTTAGTAACTGAAAAAAGTGTATGAAATAAAATGAGAAGTGAGTTGTGTAAAGGAAGCCAGAGATGGAAAATAATGGCAGAGAAACCAGGAAACATGATGCATACTGCCTAATGCTAAACTGATGCTTGTTTTGGAGGAAGGGATTATATAACTAAATCCTCTGTGTGACTCCTGAAAGTCAAGCTTTGCAATAGATTTTATTTGCCTTGATTTTGTTTCTAAATTTGGGGTTTTTAAATTTCTATAGATGTGCTTTATTATTAATCAGCTAGTTGTTAGGATTTACACTTCATAGAGGACAAGTCCTTCTCATAGAGGACAAGTCCTGATACTCATTCAAAACACTACTGCTTGGGATTATTATTTATGGTCTGTTTTTAATCTCAGTAATTCTGAATGTTTGGATTTTTTGTTTACTTTTTAATATAGATAAAATTATTCTTAACTGATATCCCTATAGATGATGAGAATTTTGACCTATCTTTAGAGAAATAAGTAAGTGCATACCCCAATTGTTCTCACAGATATTCTCAGCAAACCAATCCTAACATATAGGAGGCAGATTTTACAATGTCCTATAAATTAGTGTGAGGTTTCTCTGAGACTAAATGTCTTTCATTTTCCTGCAGGAAAAAAAAAAAAAAAGTCAGGTATGTTTCTGCAAATTAAATGGTCTGTGCTTTATGATTTCTAAGCATTCACCTAAATTCTATAATTCAGATTTTATAACGGGGTTTCTGTGGATGGAAGACATAATTGTGACCATATACTCTAAACAATTGCAAAGTGCCTGAAGTCATGTTTATCTGAAGAAAATGCAATTTTTCATGTTGACAATTGTTTACAAGTACGGACAAATTAAATGGATACAGAAAAAAAGTGAAGCAAACAAAAATAAACATTTAGCACAATATTAAAGCTAAAAACCCAAACCAAACAAAAAACCCATAACAAAATGAACAAACAAAACAAGCAAATAAGTGCTAGTGTTTAATTTGAAGCTGACAGTTTTAATCTACTTGTGGTCCAGATATAGATATAACCTTCCGGCATAACTCCATCTGCTGCGATGCACATCTATTTTTGTGAAACAGCTTTGAAACTTCCTGTCCATGTAAACTATGTGATCCTACAGTAATAGCATGAGTTAAAATAGCTACTTCAGAAGAAAAAAATGACAGATTATGCATGATGCATGAAATTTTCAAATTAAATTGATGTGCTTATTAACTATACTAATGGAATCATCCACTTAAATACTGTAGCTTCATCTTAGTTCACCAGCATTTATGGTCTGTGTTTCACTGTTAAGGTTCTATCAAATATCACAGATTCCTGAGTGAAACAACACTCTTTTCCTTTATTTGCCATGTCCATTCTTTAAATTTTCTTTTAGATAAGATGTTATTGCAGATTTCGACAATTGCAAAGCTCTTCTTACTGTTGCAACATGTACTGAAATTTAATTTAGGTAAAAGTTCACCTGGTACTGATCTCATCTGAATTTTTATATAACTGGATATGGAACCAAGGTTACAGTTTTTTTTCCTTGGGTCGATAACTTTATATTGTGAAACGTATCTGACTACAATAACGAATGGAATAACGTTTGTAAAATGTTTTAACAAACTGCAGCTATAGTAGTTACCATAGAAACAGGATTAAAAGAGAAATAACAAATAAAGGTAGTATTTTCTGTAATAAGAATTGGTAGCACTAAATACAGGATATTACATTTTAAAAAATTCCTATTTTGTGCCAGATAGCAATAACCAATATAATGGGCTATTTTGTTGTATGGTCTGAGTATCAGTCTTCATCTTTATATTTGTATCATCTTTATCTATTTGTAATATAAATAAATTTCCTTCTGTACAAGATTTACTTTGCATTTTGCAAAACCAAATATAGTTTAGTTCTAGATAAAATCTCTGCTGATACATCAGTCAACAAGGAGGCATAATATTCTCTGAAATCAAAGTACCTGATTTGTCAGCATGTAAAGAAAAAATATTTTTTACCTATGAGAATAACAACATTAATTTTATTTTGTTTTTATTTTAAAGGCAGAGATACCTCTCCTTGAGAATGTGAAAATGTTTGGATTATATCTTTACATAATTTCTTTCCATACTTGTTTTAAATGTAAAGATTTGAAGGACTATGATGTTTTCTAGGGAAAACAAACAAGCAAATGTGCAAATGGTACCTTTGTCATCAGGGTGCATTAAAGTGTTAATTTAAAATTACTGGGAAATGTCTTGTGGGATTTAATTTCTTTACACTTTCAATAAGAGAATATTGTGTTTGAAGTACACAAAAAACATTATGAAACCCTCAGTTCTCCCAATGTATTGAAACTGGAGATTGGCTGTTTCAAATTCATAAGCAAACATCTAACTTTATTCCTATGATTAATTTCACTGAGTTTGGTAGTCTATTAACCTAATCAGATATGTAATCCACTTTTTCTGAACACCATAAAAAGTTTCTCAGTTAAACATGAATTTGTATCAGTGCTAGTAATTTGATATTATTTAGATTTTTTGGACTACTAGGAGATGCACTGTGGAATTTTATTGTAGTTTCAGCCAACAATTTTAAAAGGTGGTACATTTAGAAAACATGAAACACACAAATCTTGCTAATCTTGCATCTGATATCTGTTACAAGAGTACAGCCTATCATCAACAGAGGATAACAGCATGAGTCATCCAAACTGCCTTTTTCACAAGGCAGTGAGGCAACTCTGATGGTCACAAAACAAAGTTGAATTGACTTTTTATTCTGGATTGCACCTCATGTTTCATGAGTAAAATTTTTTGAGTTAAATACAGTTGTGATGAAACATTCCTGTGTCAAAAGTGCAGTTGTGGGAAACCTACTTTTCACTTTAAAAACCACTTTTAAATGGAAACCTTCACATAACCCTACTGTTTTACTGTTTGCTTTTTTTCTGGTCTTTCAATATTTTAATCTGTAATGTGAGTTTCAATCTTCACACTAGTGGATTTTTCTTTCCAACATGCTGAGTGTATTATGTAAGAAACTGAGAGTTTTATGTAAGAGAGGGAGCCTGAAAAGTTCTCAAAAGACTATATGGGTCTTGTATTGCAGAGTGCTTGGCTATAACATATGTAAAGTTAGGATGTGAGCAAATTAAAAGCACCCTGCATTTAAGTTAGTTTTGCATATTCATTCTCAGTGATGTTTTCTGTCTTACAGCAGAAACGGGGAAAACCTTTGTCATCCATTCCAAACTGAGATTTACTTGGTACTTTACTTGAAAAGCTACAGAATATAATGAAAAATTTTGTTTATGGAGTGAATAATATTTTGATGTCATCTGAATCCATGATAGTTATTTATTTTACCTCATCAGATATTTTTAAGAAACACAATTGCTCTTCAGAAGTTTCTAGGAGCCTTTTAATTGTATTACATTATGATGGCAGATGTCATCAAGCAATTAATGACCATGAGATGTACCTTACAGGCAGGATTAATGTAGTTAAATGTATTCAGCTGCTTTAATTTTATGATTAGTCTTGGTCACTTTCATTTTGGGAACATCTGTGGTATCAATTGGTTTCATACTTGTAGCTTCTGGTTTGCTGTGTTGTTACTATCTTTTTTCTTAAATAAGTACTAAGCACTTTTGGAAAGTGCAGTTAATATTTTCAAAACTCACAATTTACTCTAACTAAAGGCTCAGCCTTCCTAAATTCCTTCAGCTTGAGAATTTATGAATTCTTCCCACTTCACAAAAGACACCTGTCAGTTGTCTCATTTCTGTTATTTTCTTGGCTTTGTGAAAGATAAAATGTTTTATTTTATGTTTTCTGTTTTTATAAAGGCAAATATTTTCTTTTACCGGTCTTGTCTCTTTTAAAATTGCATTTATGTTTCACATTATCTTCAATTTCAGCATACTGAGGTTTCTTTTCTCCACTATCCTCTTCTGGTTTACTACATTGTTCCACATTACATTTGAAGTTTAATTCTTGTCTTTTTTTTCACACAAGCACCTATGTTCATTGTTTATTCTTCAAGGCTGTTGTAGATGAACGCACCAGACAAATGAAGAGAGATTTATTTGGTGTTGCAATTTCTTGAGTAGATTGGTGCTTTAGTCTTCAGAAGGACTGGAAAAGCTATGTCAGTCTGTGTATAGAACTGGTCATCACCTGAACTCTCATCTTGATGGTTGTAAGGCTATTACCATCACAATTCACATGTATAGACACAAATACACATGCCCCTCCACTCCCATTCTAGATTCCTACATGTGATTGTAAACTGCATCTACTTCAGTGCTATGAAAGCGCTATTTTACAGAACAAAAGGACTCCCCCATTTTAATGACTATTTAATTCCAGTTTCCATGGAAATATTTTGAAGGGCTAAACTCTAAATAACTGCCACTGGCTACTTAAAGGTAATGGAAAATGTCATGCGTGAAATTATAAATGGACAGAAACAGTTATGAAACTGAAAAAACAACTAGGATGTGCTGCACCCTCCAGGAGTCCTCGCTGCACCCCCCCCACCCCTGGCTCCCCCTCCCCTGATGGTTAAGTATCTTTGGAAATGCAAACGTTGTCATGCTGCTGGAATGTGAGCTTGGCTTACCTGAACTTCAGTGATAGTACATTTAGTTGTACATAGTACAAGGTTTACTTGTAAACATTTATGCCTACATTAATGTTTACATTTATGATATGACTTTCAGAACAGCTGAAAAGAAGAAAAAGGACTACAAACCATTCACAAACAGTACAGTTGCTTTCACTTGCTTCACAGCGCCTGTGTAGCAGCAAGGAACCTGCTCTGCTGCAAGTCGTCTGGCCAGCTGAAGCTGAAATCCACCATTAAGAACAGCATAAAAGAACACATCAAAGAGATCCAAGGTGAGTTTTGCTCTGCTGTGTGTATAGTGAGCAGGACATTAGGGGTGTCAAGAGGCCTTGGTGCCATATCTGAAGAAGCTGCTGAGTGTCTTTCTGGTATCTGAGACTGGTACAAGTTTTTTTAAAGTTTTGTGACAAATGTTAGTATTAAGTTAATGAACGACTTCTTGTTTGTCTTTTATGCACCCTGGAACTAGTTTAATATATATGGCAAAGATCTTGCTCTTCAGTAATTATTTGGAAAAGCATAACTATTTGGTGTACAAGCATTAATCAGAAGCTGTCAGTTTATGTCAAAAAGACCCTTTGATGGCTCTATCACAGGATCCCATAATCATAGTTATTCAGCAGAGCCTATATTTATAATTTCAATTGAGTTTTAATATTTAATTTCCTACAATGTTGATGGATTTTTTTTTCTTTCACTTAGACATTTTGTTGATGAACTAAAGGTATTTTAGACACTTTAAACTATAAATTTGTTTTGCTCTGTTTAATAGGATTGGTTTAACTTCTGGCAGCTGTCCATAGAGCTTTGAGTTCTTCAAGTATAAAAAACCCTAAGACTGCCTAGGGCCTGGTGTTAGAGATCCTAGGCTCAGTCTTTGCATCAGTCCTACGATGAGAGCTCAAGCTGTGTGCATATGGGTCTCTTACTCACTGGCAAGTCCAGCTTCAGTTGTGAATTGCATGCCTACCCAAACACAGAAAGCATAAAGTAAGATAACAGTGAGGGCTAGGAAAGAGTTTAAACAGAACAGTGTTGATGGTGCAACACCTGTAGCCAGACAAGTGTGCTGATCACAGCTTATTGAAAAGATACTAATCCCTTTTATCCTCTCATTTTCACTCAGCTTTCCCAGACTCGTTGCACCCCATCCAACATGATCTTTCCCTTTCACCTCTTCTTTGGAGATAAGATGAAAAATCTTGTTAGACAAGATAAGGCAGGGAGAGAGCTTGGTAAGTACCATAATGAGCAGAACAGCCTCAACTTGAGGAAAATTAATTTAATTTATTGCAAATTCAAAATTAAGTAGGATAGTAAGAAACAAAGACAAAACTAAAACCACATTTTTTCTTTACCTTCCTTCATCCTAGGCTTAACTTTACTCATTTGTTCCCAACTCTTCTACTTGTATCCCCTGACTAGTGCAGGGGAATGGGGAATCAGGCTGTGTTTAGTTCATAACAGTTTGTCTCTGCCACTCCTTAAACTTCATGCTCTTTCCCTGGTCCAGCATGGGGTGCCTCTCATGGGAGACAGATCTCCATGAACTTCTCCACCGCCTGTCCTTCCCATGCGCTGCACAGATCCCTTCTATAGGGTGTAGTCCTTCAGGAATGGACTGCTCCAGAGTAGGTTTCCCATGGGCCACATCTTGCAGAAAATCTGATCCTGCATAGGCTTTTCTCCACGGGCATTGCTCCTGCATGAGCTCTCCATGGGCTGCAGCTTACGTCATGTATGCTGCTCTGATGTGGGTCCTCTGCAGACTGCAGTGTGCGTATCTTCTCCATCGTGGACTGTGGGGGAACAGACCGCTTCACTGTGCTCTTCTCCATGCAGGGGCTGCAGGGAATCTCTGCTCTAGCACCTGGAGCACCTCCTCCCCCTCTTTCTTCACTGACCTTTAAAACGGAAAATGTTGACATTGAAAATTAACTTAGAATAAAATAATGAACCATAAAATAGCATTCCAAAACACCGAGAGACAGATACGTTGGCTGTATAAATGTATGCATGCATAGTTTTGTTCACACCAGCTGAGAATCTAGTTCTGGATATCCAAAATTTTCAGGTAGACAGAATAGGATTCCATTTGATAGACTATTACAAATGTTACTCAAAAATGTGTGATATGCTTTTTTCTTTTTTTTTTTTTCTAAAAAGTTCTTCTTTTTGACTAAAGGAAATTGAAAAGTCAAAGCAAAATATTTTTCCTGTAAACATATTGAAACAATGGAAGCAAACACTTTGTCTATTCTGTTCTGTGAATGACTTGCTTTTTTAGTACCTCCTTTTTGTGAATTTTGCTTTTAAACACATCAATCTGTACAAGAAAGCCATTGATAGTCATCAACCTGATCACAGATTCAGTCAGTGGCATTTAAAGCTTTTCAGATTTTCCTTTTGAAGTTCATCAGAACAAGGATTTCCCTGATGCAAAAGATCCTGAAGACAATTTCGAGACTATAAATTACATCCTGTGCTTAAGAGCTACTGCTAAAAAAGCAGATTTAGAATTAGTTAATTTAACCTAAGAAGCCCCCCAAAAGATAGTAGTCAGAGTCACTTAAAGTTACATTGATTCTTAATCACTGCCCAAGACAAGGAAACAAAAGTATGACCTGAAGTCTGATAGATATCCTCCATCAGTCTCTTGCTCTTCCCTGTTTGATTGCTGGTGATTTTGTTTTAGCATACAGGTATTCCACATTATAAAGCTGTTTAATTTTTTTTGGCTGTCTGGAGCAGTTAGACCTTTTTTAGAAGCAGAACTCATTTTTTATCTTCTTCACATCTCCTCTCCCTACCCCCCCACCCCCCTCATCTTCAGTACTCTGTTTTCTACTTTCTGCTATTTTTAGTCATATTGTTAAGTTAGACATAATTAATAGAGAAAATGAACTACTGTTCCTAAATTGAAAAACTGCCTTAGTAAGTAGGCACATGGAGAACGAGTAATAAATATTTCCAATGGATCAATTCCAATGGTGTTTATAATAAGGATAGGGATGAGAAACAAAAAATATCTAGCCATTGTGCATGTACATTTACCAAAAATCTTATCCAATCAAGGACCAGTAAAAGATCTGTTTTGATTTTTTTCCAGTTAAAAATAACCAATGCAGCATTGATTTGTTACAAAACATGATAAATGCAAAGAATTGTTAGAGAATCTGGACAGATTTTGCAACGATCATTTTACAAAAGCATTTGTAGTTATTTTTTTCCATTTTGAACACAACCCAAAGCTTATCACAGCTCTAAGTGAATTGCCCGGTTCTGGTTATTTTATGAGAGACTTGATTGCAAATGAGAAATGAGATTATCCATGAATAAGTAAAAAGAGCTTGCAGTACTTTTGCAGGGCTGACTTCAGGCTTCAGTCCAGCAGTCAGTGAATTCCTATTGAATAAAACCAGGGGTGAGGGACTACTACTTTCGTCAGTGAAGGGGGACATTATACATGGCCATTAAAGAAGCATGCACTGCCAATGTTATAACTGAAAAGAACTAAATTCTACTTCACAAAAGTAACATTGCTATTATTCAATATTCATAATAAACATTTAAGAAGGTATTTTATACACATATTTGTGTGTGTGTGTATGTGTGTATATGCTTCTAAATACCATTAGTGTGTGAAGGGAAATTACAGTGAGAGTATGTGTAAAAGTGACTAGTCACAAAGCTATAGCGCAGAACTTTGAAAGACAGCAGAGGCATAGAAAATACCGGAACAGATTGACAGCATCATCCACAGGGCTATTCACACAAATGACCAATTACTGTTACAGAATTGTGTGACAGTTTAATGAAGCTACTTTCAGCTGATAGCATAGGAGAGCTTGCTTAGTGTGTATATGTATATACCAGAACAATCTAGTTGTACTGGCACCATGATTTAAAATCAGATTAACTGAACTAATCAGAACAGTTACCACTAATAGAGATATCAGAACAAGTAGCAGAACTGATCAGAGCAAACCAGAACTGTCTTGTATTGTACTACTACATGCACACATACTGTTTTATTATCACAAAAGGGAACTGGTTTAAGTTTTTTTGTAATTATGTTTGACTGGTCTGGTTGCCAGCATTGAAGGACTGGGTGTTAAATCTGAGTGCAGAACTAGCTGGTTCAACCCTGACTCCAATGCTGCTTGGGTCATGTGTGATTAAGAGCACCAGAGAAGAACAATAAATGTATAAAACAGCAGGTGGTATTTTTCTTTTGCTCTACTACCAGACAACTCTAGATCTAGCAATGCTTCTCCTATCCAACCTGACTCAGGCAGCAGAAACAGGGAGCCCATGATCTCCTGGTGTCTTCAAGGCAATCAGGCACTGCCCTGCTCAACTCTGTGGCAGGAGCAGGTCCAGCTACACCTCTTCTCACTGGGAAGCATTGTTCTGGTTTCAGATGAGATAGAGTTAATTTTGTTTATAGCTTCTAGAATGAGTTTGTGTTTCGGATTTGTGCTGAAAACAGTGTTTTTAATGCAGGGATGTTTTTGTTACTGCTGAGCAGTGCTTACACAAAGCTAAGGCTTTCTCTGCTCTTCACACCACCCTGTTGGTGGGATGGCTGGAGATAGATTCACAGGAAGTTGTGAGGGGAAAAAAGCAAGGATAGCTCACCCTAACTGACAAAAGGGATATTCCATAACACGTGATGTCATGCTCGGCTTATATGGGTCTTGGGGAAGAGGAAAGATCAGGAGAGTGGGGGGTGGCGGCATTGGGACTGATGGCATTTGTCTTCCCAGGTAACCATTATGTGTGACGGAGCCCTGCTTTCCTGGGGGTGGCTGAGCTCCCGCCTGCCCATGGAAAGTAGGGGATGAATTCCTTGGTTTGTTATGCTTGCATGTGCAGCTTTTGCTGAACTTACTAACCTGATTTTATCTCAACTCATGAGTTTTCTCACTTTGACTCTTCTGATTATTCCTAAGATCCTACCATAGGGGAGTGAGCAAGTGGCTCTGTGGTGCTCAGCTGTTGGCCAATCTAAAACCAAATCAAGAATAGAAGAAACAACTTTTTGTGTAAGAGTGGGTACTTACAGTACTACCACACAATTACATAGCCACCTGCAACTAGCCCTACAATGCAAATTTTTAAATCTGAGAAGACAACCCCCCCAAAATATCCCCTAGAGATATGATTCTGTGCTTAGGTCTCAAGAGCCTTGGTGGGCTTGAGATTTTTCTCATTTGCCTATTGTCAAATGAACGTGTCAGGTTTTCACTTACATATCCCAGCAGGAAACACCAGAAGTTACTCCTTTCAGCCTAGGACAAAGTCTGGTAGATGTATAATAATGGTGACAGTATTACTACTGCTATTATCAGTACTTTTCTTCTTCCTGTATATTTTTAAATAAGCAAGCTATTTGGAATTTAAGGAAGAGAAAAATATATTGCTGACATTGAGAAAAGGATTTGTGGCTTGGATCTCTGCAACACTGTATGGCTGACGTCTGTAGAATGTTGGGATTTCTGAGAATTAGCATGTCCCTACTTTGAGTCTTTCTATGAATGCATCAGCAATTCAGGTCCTTGATTTGGAATTATAGATTCTATCCTGCAATAAAAATGCTAAAATGATTTTGCTAAAAACCCAGTAAATTTAAATCCCTTTGTAGATTTATTTTTAACTAGATAAGAATTGGACTTTTATTGACATGTTAGTGTCTGTTTCGCCAAATGTATTATAAGTTAATTCAACAAATGTTTCTGTCACGTTTGTATTTGGTCTGCCTGAGAGGGAGTAAATTTTCTTCATAGCAGCCCTCACAGTGCTGTGCCATGTTTTGGTGGTTAGCAAGGTGTTGATAAGACAGGGTTTTGGCTGTTACTGAGCAGTGCTGGCACAGCATCAATGCTGTCACTCCTGCATTTCTCCTCCCCTGACCAGTAGGCTGGGGGTGGGCAGGATTGTGGGAAAGGACATGACCAGGATAGCTGACTCAAACTGACCAATGGGATATTTGATACTGTATGATGTCCTCTCAGCAATAAGCAGCTGAGAGGTAGAGAGGGTGGAAGCAGCAGGCATTCAGGGCTTTTCTATATTCGCCTTCCAGAGCAACCACTACTCATACTGAAGCCCTGCTTCTCAGGAAGCAGCTAGACATTGCCTGATGATGAGAGGTAGAGAATAATTTTTTGCTTTTGCTTTGCTTCTGCACATGGCCTTTTGCTTTTGGTGTATTAAACTGCCTTTATTTGACCTACAAGTTTGGGGTTGGGTTTTTTTTCCATTTTATTCTTCTCCCCTCCCTGTTCTGCTGAGGGGAGTGATAGAGCATCTTGGTGGACACCCGGCCTCTGGACAAAGTTAAACCACCACAAAGATGAATTGCTGTTGTATTATAAAAGCAAACTTGATTTTGTGACTCTGTGTGTTTTATCAGGAAAAAAACCCAAAATCCAACAGAATGCATTCTAAATTGTGTTTGCTTCTGAAACATTTTAACACAATTTCATAGCGAAATGGTACATTTTGCTCTGGGTGTTTGCATTCAATAAACATATGTAAAGAAGTATTCATCAAGAAAGTCTATTTTATTCTTGAAAAGGAGCTTGGCAGATCTAACAGGAATAACCTATACCTGTCTATAGCAGGAATAATCCAATTTTACATTAACTGTAGGATTACAACCAAGCTCATCACAACTGTTGATAGTAGAGAATGTGTTTTTGTGATATCTTCTGATACTAATACTCGAAATTGTTACTTTTTAAAATTGTAAAGTCATTGTAAAGTCATTAGACCTCATGTTTTCACACTCAATGGTGTTTAATAATAGCTTTGCTGAGTACCACAAATAAAAATTAAGCCATTGCTGTTCACGTAATTTTCAGTAATTTTGAGACTATATTAGCAGACACTGTAACCTTCTTCAGTTAACAGAAAACAATGACTTTGTTGATAGAGTCCTTAATGATTGTTATTTAGATAATAGAGAAGCAGACTGCGAAGACCTTTTTAGAGAGGACAGAGATACAGAAAAGATGTTAAAACTTGAACAAAACTGATGCTTTCCTCTTTTAGTGATAGTATTTTTTGCAGGGATTCAAACTTTGTAATTTCAGCAGTTGTCTTGTTGAAATGCCCAGGTTAAAGGTAATACCACTTATCTTCTGCTTTCTTCCCAAATGAGCATCATTATGGGAAAAACAAGAAGTTCTTCTGAAAGCATTACTGAGTCTGTTCATTTTGTCCATTGCTTATGTCAGGATAGGCGGGCCACATCTACATTGTTATAAGTTTGATTCACAATTACAACTAAATAATACTTCAAAGAAGGACAGCAAAAGGCCAGATGCTACAGTTTTGTATGCTATGGGAACATTATGTAGAGCCAGCTGTATCAAATAAATGCAGGGTGTTTTTATAACACTATTGTTCTTCCATATGCTTGGTCCTATATGCACGTAGCTGAACAATATACAACTTGAGCATGTGTGACAGCTCATTTTATGTGTGTACCAGCTCTAGACCACTTTCAACAAAAAAGGGGTAGCTTAATCAGGAAACTTCTTGGCTGGAATCTCTAGTTCCATTCTGCTCATGTTCCAAGTCTCTGGTTCGAAACTCGGTATCCTAACAAATATTGACAATATTAAAATCCTATTCTATTATTTCTTTGAAAAATCTCCAAAACAAAACAAAACAAAAAATCACAGTGGGACAGATCTGGGTAGATTCTGAGTGTTTTCCATAGTGGCAGAGAAACATATGTTCTTAAAATTTAAGCAGTAGAATTTATCAGGGAGTTAGGATACCAATAGTAAGGATATTAGTTATATTTTTCAGTGAGAAAAGACATCTTCCTCTCAAATGTTTGTTGAAAGATAACTACAGGCAAAGTGAGTACCAGTAAACTGTGTCAGCCACAGTCTGAACAGAACACTGTCTTTGGTGCATTAAGTTACTATACCTGTGAATATTTGTTCCTTTTTCCTTCTGTTTTCTCAGTGAACCCATGCTTAACAAAATTCCCTGGGGAAAAATCTCATGCAAAAGGTCACAACGTATAAAAGCAGGTGAAAATACTAGTAATGAAATGAGAGCTATCATTGGAGTGCAAGCAGATTTCTGAGTTTTTGGAACCATATTAACTTTTGTGTTAACATTTAACACAATATACAATTAAGGATTGACAATAAACGTGGCCAATTGAAAAAAAATGCTATTATAATTTTTAAATTATCTGTCATGAATTAATTTGTTGACAAACATTTAATACTGTAACAGTCAAATCCACGTAGAACATGGTAACAAAGATTTCCAACTTATTTGATACATTGTTTGATGGGTATGAAACTTGCTACTGTAAAATATTGCGTGGCTAGATGTGTCCAGCATATGAAAAGGAAAATATTATAAGATTCCAAAGCCTTAAAATTCCTATTGTGCCTGTGAATAATAGTTGAAATACAGGGTACCTTTCACAAATTTGAATCTGATTTGAATTGCTAATTATATTTTAATTGGAATCAATTCTAATTTAATTGTTAACGCAAACAAAAAATGATTACTTAAGAAATGCATATTCCAGAGATTAGCTGATACAGTAAACTGGTATTTAATTTGACATAGACTTTCTTCAACTTCTTTCTCCTTTGTCTAAATCAATATTATCTTTAAGACAGTTGCTGTTACATGAGAAAGGGTTAGTGTTTTATGTTTGATGTGATCTGCCCTATTCCTAACAAAAGAGGGTATTGGAGATTATGCATTTGTGTATCCTTGACAATAAAGAGCTCTACTTTCAACTTCATTTCTGTAGTCTTTATCTAAAAGCTGCAGTCCCTGAATTCCTCAGTTAAAGTGAGCAATAGCTAAGCAGCTGATTATTAAACTGTGAGGTATGCAAGGTTCAAAAGAAGGTCTCTGCATGTTAGGTAATTGAAACCTTTTGGAATAACAATATTTCACATCAAAATACAGCCATTTTGGAGCATGACAATGAAGCACTGGGGGAAGTGGCTTCACCAAAAAAAAAAAATCTGTCATTTGCAATAATTATTGCCTTAAAGTTGATGAAAGTAATCAAAGCAAGAAAGATGGCTACTTTGTTAGTATTCCTAATCATTACTACCAAAGAAGGGGCCCAGTTCTGTACTCCTTACTCTGTTCCCATTTTTCAGGCGTGTGTGAAATTTTACTGATCATGAAATCAGTATTTGGCTGGTGTTCTTTAATGACTGCATAGGAGCATAGTTTATCACAAAATGGTCTGTAATGACTAAAGTCATTACATTAACATTTTGCTAATAACTTTAGATATATCGCTTCTATTTAATAATTCAAACAAAATGTGCCAAATAGTGATATTGTAGAGTCTGCAATTTCAGCTTTATCTGCAAGACTCTGGTTTAGGCAACCAGCAGCTTCCAGGAAACACGATGAATATTAATTAAATTTTCATCTTGTGCTGAGACTTCAATATGTTCTATGTTTTGGGGAGGTATCAGACTAGTGTATTTATCCTCAATTAGCAGAAGTTTTAGGTGGTGGATAAAATAAGCATAATCTGATGTTAATAAAAAATTAATAATCCCTTGCTATTATAAAGGATTGTCAGTAGGGAACTGAAATTCACCAATAAGGTTGCTCAGCAAGAAAGTACTTTTGATTAGAGAGAGTGATTTACTTATTATGCAAAATAAACTTGAGGGTCAGCAGATTAACATACCATTCAAATGCCCTGCTATTCACTTTCAGTTCTACAGAAGCTTCAAAATCTTGCTGGAAATTTAAAGGTTCAAAAGTTACATGACACATGCATACAAAATATAATTTGCTTTCACTTGAGGTCTACGTGATCATATTATTTTATAGGCCTATCTGATGAACACGGAAAATTAAAATATGCCCTTTTGATAATGGTATTTAAAAATGGTATTATGAATATTTAACTTTGAAATCTATGTTTTTTAAATTTTCTGATGTTTTATAAGATTTTGATTTTGGCTCAGAGTTTTACATGTAACAGAATAGGAACACTGGGGATGATAAAAATTCCCTGACAAATAACAATGAATAGCAAATTTTTTAGAACTTCAAAGCTTTCAACTGTCATGATATTTTTACTATGCAAACAATAAATGTTGATATGAAAATATATTGATTTTATTAAATCCAGAATTGTAGTTAAATATATTGCCAGAGTAAACTGAAGGAGAGGGATTTAAGAAGATATAGTCTTGTACGTAACTTGATCCCTTATTATCCCATTTGGAATTGAACCTACATCTGCAATAGACAATATCTCTCCAGTGGAGGTATTGGAGTCTCCTTAATCAAGGACAACAAGAGATTTAAATTTAACAGAAGATACAAGATAAAACTTGGTATTAAAATTTCCTTACAGGATTAGTATATAATTCTGTGTATTCCTAAATTTTGTCAGCCTTACCTGATGCCCATTTTAGTTGTTTATAATTTTGCCAATGTAAAGTCATCTGCTACTAATTCCTCTGAAAAACAACAGAGCACTGGTTCGATTCTAAGACCTATGAAATTTTTGAGTATAGAACGTCAATTTACTTTGTGCATATTATCTGTGATTGTTTGTCAGATCTACCCGAGTCCTTGTTTCAGATGAGAGAGTTAACTTTCTTTCTATTAGCTGATATAGTGCTGTGTTTTGGGTTTAGTATGAGAGTAGTGTTGATAATACAATGATGTTTTTCATTTGTTGCTAGGTCGTTGTAATATCTACAGAGTTTCCAACACACTGACAGGTGCAGAAGAAACTCAGATAGCACAGCCAGGACAGCTGATCCAGGCTGGCCAGAAGGATCACAGAATCACAGGATCACAGAATCGTAGGGGTTGGAAGGGACCTCAAGAGATCATCGGGTCCAACCCCCCTGCCAAAGCAGGCTCCCTATCTCATATTACATAGATAGGCATCTAGATGAGACTTGAATATCTCCAGTGAAGGAGACTCCACCACCTCCCTGGGCAGCCTGTCCCAGGGCTCTGTCACCCTCACTGTGAAAAAGTTCTTCTGCATGTCGGTGCGGAATTTCCTATGCTCCAGTTTACAGCCATTGCCCCTAGTCCTTTCCCCACAGACCACTGAAAAGGGGCTGGCCAATTCCCCCTGCATCCCATGTCTAAGATATTTATAAACACTAATTAGGTCCCCCCTAAGTCTTCTTTTCTCGAGACTGAACAGTCCCAGTTCAGTCAGCCTGTCCTCATACGGGAGATGTTCCAGGGCCCTAATCATCTTCATAGCCCTTCTCTGGACTCTCTCCAGGAGGCCCCTGTCTTTTTTATACCAGGGAGCCCAGAACTGGACACAGTACTCCAGGTGGGGCCAATCCCCAACTCCAGGTGGGGATAATCCCCAACATAGAACTCATGCCCCCTGTATAAATGGGGAAGATAGCCAGGAGGTGGGGTTGATGCTCAGAAGCAAACTGGAGAACAGGTGTTTTTAGTTTGGGGATTTTTTTGTCTTTTTCTGTGGTGAGCAATTACATTTGTGCATCATGTGTATTACTGTTATTATTGTTATTCTCTTCATTATCATATTGTACAATCTTAACCTGAACCCCAAAATTTTTTATCTGTAGGTGTTGGGGTATGTTGTGAATGCCCCTTCCCCTCTTCAAAAGCCATCTGTTTTCCAGGCTGAACAAGCCTGGGCCCTGCAGCTTCTCTGTACAGGTCATGTTCTCCAAACTTACGATCATACCCAGGGTCCCTTGCTGGACCCAGTCCAGTTTATCACTGCTTTTTCTGTCTTGGGGCCCGAAACTGGATAATAGTATATTAGATATGCCCTAATGAGTGTAGAATAAATGGAGATGGTCATTTTCCTTAACTGTGTTCATAGAACCCACGGCAGTGCTGTCCTTCACTGCTGCTAATGCATGCTGCTGCCTTGTATTCAAGGTGCTACTACCAGGACACGCACAGTCTTTTCCAAAGAGATACTTCCCAGGGAGTGTAAAATCAAAGAATTAGTAAGTTCTGTGTCTGTGATAACAGTGAGTTTAGGTCCTGGCAGGAAATCACTTTACATTTAGTCAAGTTTATGCACCAGGTAGCCCTATTTCATACATGGCTAGGTGATATTTAGTGTTTCTATCTAAAGAATAGAGTAGGAGTTTAACAAATGTGTACACTGAGCAGCTCACCATTCTTGTGTAAGGTATCTTTTTTCCATAATATACAAAGTAGGAAATTACCTAAAGGGGGAATTTTTGCATAATAAAATTTCAATTAATGCACTTCAACCTTGCTTTTTCATTCTAATGACATTTAAAAAATCCAAAACTAAAGAGAAAACTATAAAAATTAATAGTAGGAATTTTAAAAATTAACTGTAACTCATATCATGGAATTTGTGAACTCAGAATATTTTAATAGAAAATTCTGTGGAAGAATAAAATCTAATATCATATTCTTCCTTCCAAAAGTAAGTGAAAAAAGTAGTGATTTACCTTTCAAGATGTTTGATTTTGTTTGTTATTTGTCTGTTTGTTTAAAATCTGAGAACACCTTCTTTATTAGATGGGTAATGACAGTGATGAAATATTTACTACCTACACAAATGTTTAAGATTCATTCTGAAAACACTGTAGTTCTGTTCCATTTAAAACATCTTGAAGAAACCTCTTAACAGTTACTATTCCAAAGCGATGGATTACTGCTCTACCTGTTCTCAGTCAAGAGCCATTTATGTACAACAGAAAACTAAACTGCTTAGATGTTGGTACCGTGTTTTAAATGTAAAATCTATTGTAGTCACAATGTAAGATAAGAATGAAAGATGCTCCTTTGTGGGTAATGCTAAGCATTCATCAAAGAGAGGGGCATTTCATTCTTCTAGTAGACAAAAGATTGCTTACTAATTAGTTACATGGAGATGACTGCCAGTAAATTTAGGGAAAAAGACAGTTCTTAAATGAGTTAAAGTAGTTTCTTCTAGTTTTTTTTCATTCTGAAGGACAAATTATAAAGAATTTTGGGAAAAAAAGTAACTAAACCATAACTTTCAGAGGGCTTTGAAAGGATGACAGGTTATAGGAGCTGAAGAGAACAGAGAAGGAAAGAAGAAAACCACTGAAAACTTGTCTGCCGATCTATCAGAAAGGTATAGAAGTGAACTGAGACTGCAACATTACGGAAGAAGGTTTAGCATACTTTTCACAGAATCACAGAATCACAAGTTTGGAAGAGACCTTTAAGATCATTAAGTCCAACCATTCCCATCCTAAGATAAACCATATCCCTAAGTGTCTCATCAACCCTTTTTTTTGAACGCATCCAGGGATGGTGACTCAACCATTTCCTGGGGCAGCCTGTGCCACATCCTGACAACTCTTTCAGTGAAAATTTTTTTCCTAACATCTAATCTGAACCTGCCCTGGTGCAGCTTAATGCCATTTCCCCTTTTCCTATCATGTGTCACTTGGCTGAAGAGACCATCTCCCACCTCTCTACAACCACTTTTCATCTAATTATAGGTGGTGATAAGGTCTCCCCTCAGCCTCCTCTTCTCCAAGCTAAACATCCCCAGCTCCCTCAGCCGTTCCTCATAGGATTTGCCCTCCAGCCCCCTCACCAGTCTGGTTGCCCTTCTCTGCACTCGCTCAAGGACCTCAATGTCCTTCTTATGGTGGGGAGCCCAGAACTGCACACAGTACTCGAGGTGTGGCCTCACCGATGCCAAGTACAGGGGCACAATTACCTCCCTAAACCTACTGGACACACTGGTTTTGATACAAGCCAAGATGCCATTGGCCTTCTTGGCTGCCCGAGCACACTGCTGGCTCATATTCAACCTGAGCCAGCAGCGTGCCCAGTCGGCCAAGACCAATAAATTTTTCTAATGTATATTTGTAAGCTTTTATAGCTACGTCAGTTGTGAATAGTGTGAATTAATATTTGCATTTGAATTTTTATTAGGTT
Source organism: Gallinula chloropus (assembly GCF_964237585.1). Classification (NCBI taxonomy): domain Eukaryota; kingdom Metazoa; phylum Chordata; class Aves; order Gruiformes; family Rallidae; genus Gallinula; species Gallinula chloropus. The sequence goes on along the minus strand of NC_140086.1, from coordinate 30,571,888 downwards.
TTTTTCCTTTATATACTTACTTTTTTCTGCTTTCTCTAGGCCTCAACGTTACTCAGACTGGCCACACAGAAATACAGATAACATCTCTCTAACAGTGCTCCTCTTTACATGACTCATTTCTTGCTAAAACTATGCTGTCCAACATATCACAAAGGCCGATCATGATGATTAACTCAGCTATGTTCCAAAAATATACTTTGATGCAAAAACTATTAAAGCATCAATCAGTCAGCCACTAATTGTGATTTATTAGCCTTCCAATAACTTCAGTGAATTTAAATTCTTTTTTTTTTCCCTTATCATGAGACAACTGCCACAGATCTGTTCCCTGTAAGTAAAGATGTGTAATTTTCTTCCTTATTTGGTAAGCACATATGTTTAATGGCTCCTCCTATTAGTATAGCTGGGGTATCTAAAAATATGATTCTTTAACTTCCTTGGAAGTGGAAATACTATATAAAGTATGGTTTTAAATGCGTTTCTACATAGAAAGAATGTGGCAAGACCATATCATTTTACTTCAGTAGGAATGTTGTGTAAATTCATAGCAGATTCCATTCGGATTTTTGTGTTTTAATTTAATTTTGAAGCGGCTGTTATACTGAAGAAAAGCGTGTTTGCTCATTTAGGCTATTTTAAAGTTGAGTTGTATGAAAGGTCCACAACATACTGTTTCAAAACACAGTTTGACTGACTTATACCTAAGGAATAATCTGGGGTCCCACAGGAGCTGAGATTAATTTACTGCAATGAATCTCGTGTCTCTGCAGAACTATTCAAATGCTTTAAATGCACTCAAATACTTCTTTTACTGCCACTGATCCAAGTTATACACCTGATTAAATATTTTTCTCCATAGTGCTTCAAAACCAATTCTTTCTTTTTTCTGAAACTGAAAACAGTAGTAGTAATGACACACGGGGAGCAATTCACTTACCTAACCACAGGTTAGGAGTGCTATGTGAGATATTTTAGAGTTTCTGCATATGTCTGCTATATATCTTCTGGAGTCTCAAAATATGCCGGGCAACTGTGCTTGCTCAAGTGAATTGAGACAGTGTTTATGATGCAGCAGTCTTTATGAAAGCAGTTCTTTACTCTGTGGTGGTAAGAACATGTGGCATTAAAGATCTGCAGGTGTTCTCCCACCTCCTTTAAGAAATAAGGGAACAAATACTAATATTTTGTGGATTCAGATATCACTGTAGGAGCGTTTGTCTGTTATTCATGATGGAGTGTATACCAAACATTTTTTTTTCTTTTTACTTTATCAGACACCCATTTTTGCCAAGTTTTTAGCTTGTCTTAAGGCATGGATTTCAGCCTCAAGTTAGAAATGAAACTGATAGGAACTGTTGTATGAGTTGCCAAAAGAAATAGCTTTGATCAAACTTGTCTCATTTCTTATGTAAAAGTTGCTAAAAGGAAAACTATAATCTTGCTACAGCACAGTGCTAATCTTTCAAAGATTAAAGGTTTGATCTTATTCACACAGAAGTCAGTTTAAAGGTGCCCACAGAGTTAAGAAGGACTTCAGCAAACCCCTCAGATGATAGGAATAAAATTAACAACACCTTGCAATAGCAAATACAATTTTCCTTTGTTCCAATTTTAATTGTGTCAGGCTTTTTTTATAATGCTAATGAAGGGAATGAAAACACATGGGATGTTGCCTTTCAACTACTAAAATCTTGCTTGGTAAACTCAGAGGAAAAATATGTTTTATTAGCTTTTATGAAATATGACCCTCTTTTATAAACTGAATGTATACATATGCACACAAAAATATCTTTTTTTTTTTTTAAGAAAACATCATATATATAAATGAATCATTCTAGGACTTCTCTTTTGCCTACAGTACTATAGGTTAATTGTTATAAATATAATTCATTACCAGGTTGAGTATATATGCAATGATATTCTGGAATAAAGTGACAAAGGGAGATAGACACTAGTCAGATTGTAAGTGCAGCTAATGTCTGTTGTAATTCACAACCAACAACGCAGTTAGAGAAGTACCATTAAGCTTTCAATTTTTCAGAAGATATTTAAAAATGTTTTGTAAGATATTCTAGGTTTTCAGGTCAGAAGTTCCAATCCTTCACTTTAAAATAAAAAAATCCCAATTTTATTTATTGAACATGCACTTGTTTATGTGTTACTTATATCTATTTTCTGTACAATTCCTGTGAAATACCAAGTGAAATCTAAAGGTGACTTTTCACTGACAGCATTTATGGAGTCCTAGACTTAATGCATCCCACCTCACCCAAGGGATGTAACTGAGAATCTAAGACAAGAATGTAAATGCTCTAATATCCTTTAAAATATGACTTTTAGTGAATTTTAAATATTCTAAATTACTCTTTATGTTCATTGAATGCATTTTAATGATAATAGCTCAGAGTATTAAAATCAAAATCACAAACTCCTCTACCTACCTGAGAAGAAAGGTAATATACCTATTTAAAAAAGGAAAACGTTTTCAAAGGAAATTAAATTTTTGTCACTACACACAGTGTTCTTATGTTCTGCCTCTTTCTTAGCATCCTAACAGATTCAGTGTGCTTGGAATGAGTAGATAGGTTCAAAGCATTTTAATCCTCCTCCTGGTACAGAAAAACAAGTCCTCATAGGAAGTTTGAGTTGTGTACACATCTTTGAAGAAAGAACATAATAAAGATCAAAAAAGTAATTGATATGAACTGACCTTTTCTTCAAGCACAACATTCAGAAACCCAATCATTATTTCATTATCATTTCTTGACCATGGTGTCTATGGAGGCAAATTAAATGTGGAAAAGGAACACAATTTTCACTTTTGCATATATAGGTGTTGCTGTTTTCTTAGAACCAGATTTGCATAATTACACATAAAGTCATTATCAGGCTGTCTCTTAGTAGATGGAATGCCAAAATCTTGGTGGGGTGGGAGAAAGACAACCTTTCAGACATATAAAAGCTTATTCAGATTAGAGAGGGTTGTGGGGTGTAGTGAATATATGAAAAACACTGATAAAGCTAAGTGAGGTTTCTCACCAATGTTCAATAGAGTGTTTTATGCTTTCTCCAGCCATGCTGCAAAGGCAAAGAGCTCAGGGAATCTGCAAACCTGGGTCATAAAGCTGTTTCAGTAGTATGGAAGGAGAGACTGTGAAGCAGGCAAAACAAATGAAGCATAAAAGATGAAGGATAAGTGTATGGATAAGTGTATGGAAAACACAAATTCAAAACTTCTTCACAAATGAGGGAGAAATATGTATTTTTTTATTACTTATTTAATGAAACTATGTAGTAGAATGAACAAAACTGACATAAGCATCATTTCACTTATAAAAACTGTTTAGAAATACATATTTTTATTTTTGGTGTTCCAGTTCTTCAGGACTCAGTTTGGTAAGCCGGTAAGAACTCATGGTTACAACCCACAAGACTATTCTCTTGACAGAATATAGTAGGTAAAGACATCTTGCTAAATATAACTTTCCTGTATAATAAGGATGGCTGCAAGCCAAAACACCACAAATAGCCAAAATGTTCCCCAAAATCCTTATAATTTTAAATTTAAAGGAGTACAGTGCTAGACTGGTCAGTTGCACAAAATGGTGGTGCCACTGTCATATATGAAAATTAATTTTGATCATAATTTTGCACCAAAATCTTAATGAGGAGGAAAGAACTACATGCTTCTATTTTTATGATTTTGACATATAAACCAACAAATACATTTCTTTAATGATGTTTAGCAGTGTTGAAGGGAAAATATAAATCTGTAACAAACTAACATATGGTCACTATTTGCAATTATACATTCAAATGATACATATATCATTTGCATATATTTTTAGAAATAAGGAATCCAGGAGTGTTCATGTTAATTGCAGTTTTGCATAAAATCAGAAGTATTTCTCAGGTTGCTTTACTACTATTCTGGTAAACACTGCTATGTATAAATTAATTTAAAAGGTAGTGTAAACTAGTAAGTCACAGCACCTATGTTATTGACAAAATAACTATTGCAACAATTAGACATACATAACCATTTCCTGAATTTATTAAATGCAAATTGTTTGACTTTTTCAAGTTTTTTGCATTAATTGAATAAAAGGTTTTGTTTTGTTTTTTCTTTTTTTTGGCCTGTATGCTGGCCGGTACTGAGTTTTAGTATCGATGGCTAAGGCTAGAATATGAAAGTTCTCATAGAAACTGAAAGGAGCTTTATTTTTTTTATTTCAATATTATATCAGATTTTTAGGAATTCTGTACCTTTTAACATAAAAAGGAGCAGTGAGTGGAAATGGCACTTTAACTGAATGTGACTCCTATTAGGATACGTCTTCTTATTTAAAAAACTGACATAAAGTAGATTACTCCTACCTTTTCAGAGTGACTTTCTGTCAAGTTTTGATAGTCTTGTAGTGTTAGGTTTTTCATTCTTGTTACTCTCTGCTCTGTGAATGGTAGTGCATGTAGTGCATCCATTTGTCTAATCTCTTTCTTACCTATTTTTAAGTCAAAAGTGAAACCTACATGTTCATAATGGTAGCTGGGTGTTCAGCTTAGTTCACCCATACTGTTTCTGTTTCTGCAGGATTACAGTGGGTCAATGCTGCTGCATTTGTACGTGTTGTTACTCAAGCAACTGTTGAACTGTCCAAAATCACACAGCAAGGATAATCTTAGCCTTGAAGGTAGATGGAGTTTCTTATAGACTAAGGTGCAAATATGCAATTCCTGACAGTAGGTGTTCATAACAACATTTTTATGAATCAGTGAATTTGACATTATAATTAAAGAATAAAAAGTTGATACACACCTGGGGGGGCGGAAAGAAGAATAAGCTAAAGTATTTTTTTCAAGTGACGTTTATTTCTGTAAATGTTTTAAGTGTAAAACCACCTTAATTTCACTTTTATTTATTTACAAATGAAAATAATTTAAGAATTAATCCATCAAGGTGTTAAAAATGCAAGTAAAATTTTGTGTCAAATTGCAAAATATGTGTCCAATCCTTTTTTTCTTCTGATTGGTTTCTGCATCTATTGAGTACAGAATCTAGAGACATGAAGTGGTCTATGCCTGTTAGTTATTTATCTATTCTACTGCAGTTTGTCTTTATGTGTTTATACCTTCTGCTCAATAGCTGGAACTTAACACCCCAAAAGAAGTGATTCCATGTACTTTTTATAATGTGTATAATTTATAATTAATGACAGCACCTATTATAACTTTCTGCTTAATGGGTATGAGGGGACGATTAATTAAATTAACCAATTTTAAATCAAAGATAACTCCATTTATAAATAAGTTACTTTTAAAAGAGATTCTACTTTCTTGTGGAAAATCTTTCATTTGTTCATAATTGCAAACTTGCATAAATGGGGGCTTGTGTCCTTTCAACTTTCTGGTAGCACAAATACTTTCATCTAAGGCAAATAATATCCATGTACTCCTAATTATCAGTAAGGCTATGCAAGCAAATGATAAGAGATGACAAATATTTTCGTTGTTCTTAAAAATAAAATCTTTCATGATAAGGAAGCTTTGGGAAAATTCATATTAATATTTCCTGAAAAAAAAATAATGTGTCTAACTATCAAGTTATGCTATGTTCCATTTCTGTGTACTTTTTACTCTATTCACCAAAAAATGTGAATAAAATGCTTGATCAGTCACCAACCTTAATCTACTGAAATTGGATAGGATTTGGAGGTGAGTTAGGGGACAAGCATGAATCCATAATCTGAATAGTAGATGAAAAGAAAATATACAGCCAATGAATTTAATGTTTTTTTTTCCCTGCATATTAGCCTCTCAGAACATATAGCTACTGTAATTCAATAGCAAAACCAATGATGTTCAGCCATCACAACAGCATTTGTCAAAGGTTTAGTTCAAGGAAGAAAATAAAGTGTTAACTACATGGAAACATCTGCCTTAACAAGAAAAACTAATTAAAAACTAGAAGGTAGATAAAAATGCAGTGTTTGGAAAAATCTAAATCTTTTAGCATAGAATATATAAATTATTTTGGTCATTATACGTGCCAGAATGGTTGCAAAATAGAATTTCTGTCATCTGAAATACTGGATGCTGAAGCAAGTAGAACCATAACCAAGATTTGAAAGAAGAAATATAAGCATATGTATTAATAGCTAAGCCCAGAAATAAAAATAAGATTGGTTGCTGAAAAATTGTTCCTGTCAGGTTTACCATATGTTTTAAGCTGACTGTTAGTAACACCTATGATCAGTAAGCTAAAAAAAGAGGATAAATCTAACAACCAAGGTAGCAGATGGTCCATGACCAGTAAAAAGTTATTCATTACAGAAATGTGTCCAGAATTATTTCATTATCATTATGTTGTCAAATTCATTATGTTGTAGAAATTCAACAAAATTTTCAGCATATGTGAATCAGTGACTGAAATACTACAAACATGGCCAGAAATTGTAAATTTGAAAATGCACTGAGGAAAATTGGCAAACTTTGTGAAACTAATTTATGATCTCAGGTAATAAAGTGGAATGTTGATACAATTAATGAGCTGTAAAAGAGGTCTGGTTCACTGTTAACGAAGCCATGATGAATTAAAAAGCAAAAAGAAATGGCTGGGCACCTATAGGTCACCAATCATTTTTTGATGCATTTACTGTCATTGCCAATAGCAAATCTAATATGAAATGTAGGGAAAATGACATTTGTAACACGGTGTTGTTTGTTAACTTCTAGTGATGTTAGTCAGCATGGAGTCAATGATTAACTCTCATTTGAAAATGCTAGCAGTCCATCATTCCTTAGAGCAAGTTTCTAGAATATCACATATTCCTTGCTCTGAAGATGGATGTGTAATAAATTTATAGGAGCAGAAAATTAATAGTTCTTTTTCTAAAAAAAGGTTTTGTTTGCAAGTAACAGGGTTGACTAGATATAAAGTTTGTCACCATGAAAGGATAAATGAGTAAGTAATTAAAAGATGCTGTGAAAACAAAGCAAGGACAATACAGTCCATAAACTTACCCATGTCAAAATCTAACCCATAACCACTCCTTTTAAGTGTAGGACTGGGGTGGGGCATGAGAGATGAAGCCATACTGTCATTCAATGTTAACAAAAAAAGACATGGTATTCTGCAACAGATATAGAGAGTATTGAATAAACACAGCAGATAAACACCCTTTTCTATTTTGAACTGAATGCACTGAATGTCATACTTTCCTTGGTCTTGCACACAGGTGTAAATTCCCAGGTTTTGGGAAGCCAAGTAGTCTCTAGGAAGCAGATCTGAGAAATCTTGTCATATATATTAAGTGACTGAGTTGGTAGAATTATCTGAACAGGACTTTATTCACATATTGATGGTATGTTGTCCAACCGACCCCCATCCCCTGCCCCCCCCCCCCCCCCCCCCTTAAACATAAGTATGGAATGCATTGGTAGTCATAGAATTTTTTAAATAACATTAAATAGGGTGCTAATTATTTAATAAAAATAAAATAAATACATGCAATTTTTAATGCTCAGGATTTGTTGGACAACTTTAATCTATAGCTGATACAATCTCAAAGTATTAAAAAATATTAAAAGACCAGACCAGAAAGAGGGCATTGCATACTTATGTAATATCTAAAACATATTAAGTGAGACACTGAAGAGGAATTGAGAAATAAATCAATTTATGTAAGTTCTTTTTGGAACTACATAGAAAACCACAGAGGCAGGAAGGCATCCCACAAAATAGGAGAAAAGATCCTGAAGTTTCACAAAATTATTAAACCTTTTACCTTCCTTTATTCATCTTGAAATAAACCTCCAGTTGTCAAGATATTTCCCTTCATGGTTTATCTACAGAGAGATGCTTAGGTAAATTAATTCAAATCAATTAACAACTTTGATTTGTGGCGGACTAGTTAAACACTATTAGCTCCCTGTGTAGACATTCAAAATCAGAACTGAAGTAAATTAAAGGGATTCTAATTCACCTGGAAATGAAGTGAATTAAGTGGAATAAAAGATACTTTCCTTGTGAAGAAAAGTCACAATAAATGTTTAATGTAATCTAATTAATCCATTTAAAATGTGTGATTCTGTTTAATTTGTATGATCTTTCTTGATTGTCTTTTTAGACTCAGACAGTGAGGGCTAATCTGCATGGATCATTTATTAGAATATTTTATGAACTTCAATGTGTTTACTTCCATCTATAAATGGAATTATATCAGGGACTTCCTAATTAAAAGCAACACTTCAAAACATTAATTACAATGATTAGGAGTAGTAAGAAGCAATGCCAGAATCTCTCCACAGACAGAAACAGTTAAATTATATGATCTGAGAGAAATACTGATTCAATGTGCAAAAGCAATATCGGATTAGATGAAATAAAAATGTTCTGAGAAATGTAGCTGCTTCTTTTTAAAAAATTTTTATTATTTTTCTTCTGATTCTGTAGCCTTGCTTTTTAGCAGAAAAAATGCATGTGCTGATTTTATGGAGAGGAGAACCCCCTACCAACTGTCAAAAAAGTTATGTGCATTTTCAAGCCTTCATAATGATTTTCTGGAAGTGCCTTTTTTCTGAGAGCTTAAATTGAAGTTAGGCCTTTGGGTTTCAATAAAGAATTGTGGTACATCATCTTCATCAGCATGAAATGATTTACTTGTTGACAAAGGTGAAGCCATATCGTTTATTTCCAGTAGTATTTCTAATAGTATGATGTAAAAATGATACTGAAATCTTCAATATTTATTTTTACACATCAAGCCAAACTGTGTAGCTCATATTGTCATTCATTGAAATAGGAAATCAATTTTGTCATGAAGTTTGATTGCTAATTATTTTATGTGGTCTCCTTTTATTATTTTAGTTTTATTCTAAAAAAAAAGTCAGCCTATCGTCTAGCTACAATCCCATGCTGGATACATTGGTTATTGTCATAGATAAAAACCTTATCTTGTGGATTCTGTTAGCTTCTCTCACAATTTCAAGTAAAGACTATGACTACATGTAGTACTTCTGACATATAGTATTTATTCTCTTGATATTTTATTTATTTATGAAGTGGCATGTTTACCCATGGTGTAACAACATTCTTTAGTGTGTCATAGTGGAATGCTGACACAGTGGATGTTACTTGAATTCCAAAAGATCTAGCTTTACAACCCTGGTTCATAAATTTCCTTCTAATGATTAATAATATCTTACCTTTTTACATGTAGTTGCCATGAAAGGGTATCTTAAAACTTAAATCAGACATAGACCACTGTTACACTGCTTTGCCAGGATCTTGAAGTTTCATATATTTATTCAGCAGTAAAAAAATGGGGAAGAAGAGTGGATGTGCAGTATAACTGTTTTAAAAGCTGAAATGCCATTTCGACTTGTTTTGAATAAAGTCAAGTTGTGAACTTTTAGTTAATGGTAACTGCTCATGGGAGTGGGTGAGCAACTGGATAGGGGCTTAGCAGCTGACCAGGGTCAACCAACCACTTTTTACAATTATGTAATATAATTTGAAAACAAGAAGAGAAATAAAGTTTATTGCCCTGTTGGGAGATGGAAAGTTCTGTTGGCCAAAGCTCACCAGGTCACATGAAACCATTTGAAACCAAGCGTTACAGATGTATGCTGAGAAAAATAGTTGTGGAAGTGGCTATTTTGCAAACATTCTATAATTTAGATCTTTCTACTGATTTGAAAGGCAGATTTGTCTTCAAAACCAGTCTGGTTTAATAGAATCAAATAGTTGTGAATTATTTAGATGGTGATTTGACCCTTTTCCTGACATTATAACTTTCTTGAACATATTCATGCTTAGCATTCAAAAAAAATTCCTTTTTGTGTGTCAACATTTGATCCTCTAAGAGTCTCTCTGTGTACTTATTATCACTATTATCACTACTGAAAGTCATCTAAGGAGTAATCTTGTCTAAGTATTCAGCCTTGTACAAACAAAATATTATGTACAAATCTTATGACTTAATTCTAAGAATGTGGAAATAGAGGAGTTCCCAAAGGAGGACCACATAAATAACCATGAGTTTGGGAAACAGCTGTTATCTTCAGAGGCTTGTATTGCTGAGTCCTGGGAGGAAACACTGGATCATGAACTCTTAGACCTCCACTGTAACAGAAAATCAAAACTGTAGAGAAGAAATCAAAAATACAGAAAGAAACCGTTTTAAAAATGGATTAACCCCATTTTAAAACCAACTCTGTTTTGTCTCAGTCTTCCCTTCAGAGGGTTGTTCTGGGAATTTACAAATCTTCTGGTTGCTAGAAAGCTTGTTCAGGTTTCCATCTTCAAAGTACCCAAGGTTGATTAGATGTTGGATTATTTTCTTGTCCTAATTCTCCCATTAGGTTAAAGAATCCATCCCCTGAGTATGCACTTAGATAGGAATATTTTTTTAATATATCTTCTTTTTTGATCTTGGCAACTTTATAGTATCTATGGTTGAAAATTCATTGTCAAAATCAAATCAGTATCTTAGTCAGAGGAGTGTTTTAGTTTCAAAATTACTCACTAAAAGAGGTAGTAGAATCCCTGGTCTTTCTTTGGCAAAATTTAGTATCTTCCAAAAAGATATACTTTGAAGCAGTTTTTCAGAGAAAATGTTTGACTTCATTGTGTAGGAGAGATGAGGCTGTCACTGGTCTATTTTGGTCTCAGAAGGTCTGAATGCATGTACAGTGTCTGTCTGTGATGGAGTTTATGTTCTTCACAGCCACCCATATGGTACTGTGTTTTGGATTTGTCACTAAAACAGTGTTGAAAAGACACCAGTGTTTTGACTGTTGCTGAGCAGTGCTTGCACATCATCAAGGGTTTTTTCTTTTTTCTTTTTTTTTTGTTTTTAATCCATTCTCTCACTCTATACTTTCCTCTCCCCAGCTCGTAGGGCAGGGGTGTGCAAGAAGTTGGATGGTGACACATGCAGCTGTCACAAAAAGACCAAAGGAATATTCCATGTGATAGGATATCATAGTCAGTAATAAAAGCTCAGGGCAAGAAGGAGGAAGGGAGGATGTTCAGTTGTTCAGGGTTATGGCAGCTGTCTTTCCAGATAACTCGTACTTGTAAAACTGTCTTTACCTTGACTGACAAGTCTTGCTTTTGCTCTTCCAGTTCTCTCCCCAGTCCTGCCAGCAAGAGTGAGCAAGCAACTTGCTAGAGGCTTAGTTTCTGACCAGGGTCAAGCCACCAAGGTATTTTTTTACATCTACATTTGAGGTCTGTGCAGTTTATAAAGCTACAATGCCATAAACCACATTAATACTGAAAACTCTCCTTACCTCTCCAGAGCAAATGAAAAATCTTTGTGCTTTGAATAAGCTAATAATTTAAAGTTTCTCCAAATCTTAAGCAAGATTAATCAAGTTTTTACAATAAGAGGAAAAAGTTGTACTGCATATATGACTGATTGGGCAATATCAAAGGAAAGGGAAAAGGAGTAACAGTTTGGATGGAAATGCAATTGGACCTGAAGAAGAGATCTGGAATAATGTTAGGAGGATTTCTGTAGAGGGTCACAGAACTACTTCAGAATCTGATATAGAAACATTTCTGAATTTTTGATAATTTTCTCCTCGTTAATTTTCTGAAATTATATACAATGATGGAAAAGCTAAATACAATCTATATACTTTTGATCTTTTAAAATTTATAGAAGTCAGGTTAAAAATTAAAAGTTTTTAAATACATTTTTGAAAGTCATTTAAAGACTATTCTTTGAAGGGCACTTTAAATTGTTTCTGAACTGGTGTGGCTTTTTTAGCAATACTCTGAAGTGAGAGGTAGTGTCCTAATGCTCCAATCCAAAATGTAATGTGAAATATTGTTGTCTTGTGAAAGAAAAATGCAGTCTTTTTGTAGGAAAGGGAAGGTTTGCTTCAGAAAAGCCAGTGAAGGTTCACAAGATGATGAAGGGACTGGAGAATCTCATCTACGAGGAAAGGCTCAGCCTGGAGAAGTGAAGTCTCAGGTGGTATTGTATTAATGGTTATGCACCTGAAAACGTGTACAGAAAGGACAGAGGCAGGCTCTTTTCAGTGATGCCCAGTGACAGGCACTAGAGGCAATGGGCACATGCTGAAATCTCCAGAGGTTCCTTTCAACCTTGACCATTCTGTGATTCTGTGAAAAGTCACTCAGGACATTAAAATATAAGTAAAGGAAAGGAATAGCAAAACCTAGCAAGTTCAGTAATAGAACAACATAAAAGTAATTATGTAAACTTTGAAAGCAAAGTGACAAGCGTATTTACAGAATTAGTTGTGCCTCAGCTTGACCACAATATATGTTTTATCAGTAGTCTGATTTAGGTTCACTGGCATAATATATACCAGATTTTTGAAAAATAAAATAAAAAAAAAATCCAGAAAAAAAATTAATGAGATTTGTACTTCAAGTTACATATGGTACATATGGGTGATGTGGAGAATCACACATTTTTCCTAATGATCATAGGTTCTGTAGAGTTGATCAAACCAAGCCTTCATTAAATTCACAGAATCACAGAATCACAAGGTTGGAAAAGACCTCTGAAGATCATAAAGTCCAACCAATCCCATCCTAAGATAAACCATATCCCTAAGTGTCTCATCAACCCTTTTTTTTGAACACATCCAGGGAAGGTGACTCAACCCCCTCCCTGGGCAGCCTGTTCCAGGCCCTGACAACTCTTTCAGTAAATTTTTTTTTCTAGTATCCAATCTAAACCTGCCCTGGCACAGCGTCATGCCATTTCCCCTTGTCCCATCTCCTGTCACCTGGCTGAAGAGACCATCGCCCACCTCTCTACAACCTCCCTTCAGGTAGTTGTAGGTGGTGATAAGGTCTCTCCTCAGCCTCCTCTTCTCCAAGCTAAACAGCCCCAGCTCCCTCAGCCATTCCTCATAGGATTTGCCCTCCAGCCCCTTCACCAGCCTGGTTGCCCTTCTCTGCACTCGCTCGAGGACCTCAATGTCCTTCTTATGGTGGGGAGCCCAGAACTGCACACAGTACTCGAGGTGTGGCCTCACCAATGCCGGGTACAGGGGCACAATTACCTCCCTAAACCTACTGGCCACACTGTTTTTGATACAAGCCAAGATGCCATTGGCCTTCTTGGCTGCCCGGGCACACTGCTGGCTCATATTCAGGCTGCAGTCAACCAACAGCCCCAGGTTCTTCTCTGCCTGACAGCTCTCCAGCCAGTCTCCCCCAAGCCTGTAGTGCTGCATGGGGTTGTTATGTCCCATGTGCAGCACTCTACACTTGGCCATGTTAAACTTCATCCCATTGGTCTCAGCCCATCGGTCCAGTCTGTTCAGATCCCTCTGAAGAGCCTCCCTACCCTCAGGCAGATCAACACTTCCTCCTAGTTTAGTGTCATCTGCAAAATTCCTCTCAGACTCTACTACCTGTAATTTGGTATCTCCTTTAACATTCTTCACAACTTCATAAGAATTTACATCTTGTAACATATAGTTTCGCCTCATAATCTTTTGTCTTCATTTTTCTCACAATCTCAGTACAGGTGGCACTCCTTTCCCTTTCCCACTTTTTTCCTTTGCCTTTTGTGCACAAACACACAGTATAAGTTTGTTAGGCAACACTTCCACTGTGAAGACCTTTCTGAAAAACCATTTCAATTGCAACATACAGAAAAATGCTAACATTATCTTTAAAACTGCGCATTGCATTTCTTCCCTAGACTTCTCAGGGTGTCCTGACATCCTTTTTTGTCTCTAAGATTTTAGGTTCTTTGGGGTACAGATTGCAATTGCTCATTCTGTGCGTCTGGTAAGCTTTACAATTAAGCACTAATATTAGAGTCTGAGGTCTGGTTTTCATTTTCATGCAAGACACACCATCCAGACACGAGAATATGTGTATTAGTATGAGAACAGGAATTAGTGTTCTCATTTGCGATTGGCTAATGGCACTGTAGAGTGATTTGTAAACCTGATTACACCCAGTGATTGATAATGGTTAATTTATCTCGAAGAGCGCTGTGCCAAGACTAAAAGAAGAATCAGCCAACAAAAACATCACTTCATCATTTAGATAACTCACATTCATTTTTTTCCCCCACTTTCAGCTATATTAAAATATTTAAAAAATAAAGTCCTTGAACAAAGAACATCATGGTGCTGATTCAAGGCTCTATTTAGCTGAAAATTATTCATACCCAATAGAAATGACATTTTAGTTTTAGACTGCCAAAGTGAACTTTATTAGTATGTCATTAATCATTGTCTTCGAGGTGACACCTGGGGAAAATGATTTAGTGGAGATTAGAGCACTCAAATGTAACACTGAAAATATCACATTTATTTCCAGCATCAATCAGTCAATGAAACACATATTAACAAAAAAATGACATTTATGTACATTTAAATCTGCTCATAACAAAATACACTGCTTTCTATTCATGACATTTTCTATTTTTTAATATTTTATATTGAGTTTATATTTTAAATAAAAATCTGATGTTATCAATGCTTTAAATTTAAAATCTGTGTAATAAAACACATTCGAAAGAAGATAAAAACTGGAAAGTTGTGCCTAAGAGAACCATTTAAAAACAAAACAAAACAAAACAAAGATTTCAAAAAGCAATTTCTACCTCTCCAATTTCTCCTCTCTTGCTGTATAGCCAATATTAAACTCCAAAAGTCTGAAATTCTGTTTACTTCCTGATGTTGTAAAAAATAATTTCAAAAATATCAACCAACTAATCAGCAGTTTTTATTCTGAGAAGAACTAAATATAATTTAGAAAACTTCCCATGGAAGAGCTTGCATCAAAGTAAAGACATATTAAATGTGATATTAAAAAGAGCAATATATTTTGTATATCTTAAGTCATGTGACGTGGACTAAACAATAAAATTGCTTTCTATCCTTTACTCTCTATTAGCACTTGTCTACATCCCGCCTTTGGCAGAATCAGGGTGCCATAATTTTATGGCTCCTAACTTAACGTCATTCTCCTAATTTTCCTTGGGAATTCATTGTTAAAACTGAAAAAAGCAGAAAATAACTCTTCTAAAATTGGTGTTATACTTGATTTTATTAGAGGACAGGGGAATCAGCTGTTTCCTCCTATCCAGGTTTTTAAGCCTAAAATACTGTCCTGATTAAAAAATAAAAATCCCTGATACTAAGAAATAAAATATTCAGTCACTGCAAATTAAAATCAAGAAAACTTGGTTTATAGTTTTCTAAATACAACTAGAAATATTCAATATTAAAAGTGATTTTATTTTAAGGATCATTATTTTTTCATATTAATTTTCCCTTAGTGGAAAATGTACTCACTATGTTGTACTCTATTCTGAAAATTGATTACCTCTTCCATTCTTCCCTCTTGCACTAAGGTGTGGGTAGAAACATAATGTCTTGGCAGTGTCTGAGAAGCATGTTTATAAATAACTATGTGTACTAAATGTTACGGGGTGCATACTATTCCATACTTATTATGACACAAACCTGATTTAAAGGCTGTATATATTATGTATGCATGCAATACTATTAAGCATATTAAAAGGACACAGCGATAAATAAAGAATTTTAAATAGAATGCTGTTTCAGAGTGAAATTGAACATTCATTTCCAAAATGATTGGCTACTATGCAGTCTGCAAAATAAATATGATTCAGAACTTTTAGCATGCAGAGGCAGTTCAAGAAAGTAAGAATGAACTGGTATCTATGACATCAATTTAGAAGGTGCAAACAAAAAATAATAGTCCCCATCTAGTTTCTCTAGTCAATAAAACATGAGCTCCCTGGGTCTCCCTGGAGTCAAGGTTTATTTGCTTTGTTAAATTTAACAGTAAGAACTGTCACCATACATCAGCAATCCACAACAGGAAGGACTATGGGCAGCTATAGCCACAAATCAAAAATGTATTTGAGGGATGGACATTTTCGCTTCTTAAAGATAGGTCCTTCTCATCCCGTACCCTGCTTTTCCTCAAGCTGACAGCAGTGGTACTGTAAGAAGTAAACATTTGTGCCCAATGAGGGCTCTGGGAGTATGAGATGTATAGCTGAAAGACAACAAGATAAAGTACTGGAAACTATAAAGGAAAATGACTTATTTCAGAAATAAGTCATTGAGAGTAGAAGTTACAACCATAAGTCTGATCTGATCTAAAGCAAATACTTCCTAAACAAAACTTTCACTTCTGACTTGAAAAGCACGTGGTTCCTGGGCAAAGGCACCTCATCACTGAAGAAGTCAGTGATGTTTTCTGTGCTGTTTCCAGATCAGATGAGGGCAGGGTGCTCTTTGGGGAGCAGCAACAAAACTCGATTTAGTTGTTTGTCTTTTCAACCAGGCATAGGGTTCCCTTATTGCCAAACTACATAGTCCTTCAGCAGTCTAGAAGAGGCACATCTGCTGATAGAAGGAATGATCTTTCCTTTCGATGACACTGGAGTCTTTCCATCAGCTCCATAAAGCCCATCTTGAACAACTGATCTTCACTGTTCTGTGCCTCAGCTTCTTCTTTGGCTATATGAGAGCCATAAAGTTTGTAAAGCAGAATGCTTTTAAACAAAAGTGCTTTGTGAATATAGGTAAAGCACAGAATGAAGAGAAGAAAGCAAAGCAAACAAAACATTTCTCCAAAAGTACGTGAAGAGTGGGAACAGCAAGCCTCTTTGGACCTACCGCTTGAATCTTTATAGTGGTGCAGAACAATTATTAAAAAACCCACCACAAACAAAACGAAGCAAACAAAACTACAAACTTTTAGTCAACATGAGAATACAGTTATACAGTAAAGAGAATGTGCTACTAGAAAGAAGAATTGACCCCTAGCCAAATGAAATGAATCAAGGATAACTGAAGGTACTACTGGTATTAATATTTAACAGAAGCCATTCTGCTTGAGATAAAGTTCAGGAATTCACTTACCATACCGCTATCACAAACGTGAAATCTAGCATGGATGGAGACTCAAACCATGGCTGTCTGCTATAGGTTGCTACAGCAACCTGTAAAGGTTGAAAATGAGGTTCAGTGAAGTCAAAAGTCAGGAAGCTGAAGTTATGACAGACTACTTTGTTCATTTTATGTTATTCTATCAGGCTGCTATATTCCTTATGTTTTAAACATAGTCAAATTAAATGCATTTCATTTGTCTATGTGTGATTTTGCTAGAGGAATATTAACTGTTTAATACATCAAAATGTATTTTGTTATACTCCAAGATGAGGTAACTTTTAAAATATGTATTTATTAATATATTGGTGAAGCAGTAATGAACAGGTTACATGGACTGTAACTATAAAATTAGCTTTTGAATGAATATAGAAGTTGAATCCGGGTATGTAAAACAGACAATATTTTGCCTTCAGGATCTGTGATTTTTTTTATATTTAAAAAATAAATTAGTTCCCCTGTTCATCTGTGAATGGACATGTGTATGTCCTTCAGTATGGAGTGACTTTTATAGATGTTCTTGACTGGCAGAAGGTGTCATCTAGGCTTAATAAGGGACATGTATTTTGAAAATATTTCTTGTAATTTCACATATTTTCTAGCATTCTTTATGAGGCAGATCTTACTGAGGTATTTTTAATGAAGTTACCCAAAATTTCTTACAACTGTAGACTGTTATATCACTAAATAATGATGATCATAATGTGTGATTTTTTCTATGTGTAATAACTAAATTTACATGAACCTTTCAGAAGTTCTCAAAATACACTTCGAGGAATAGAATCGTAGACTGGAATCACAGGATGAGTTAGGTTGGAAGAGACCCTTAAAGGTCACCTAGTCCAACTCCCCTGTAGTAAGCAGGGACACCTCTGACTAGATCAGGTTGATCAGAGCTTCATCAAGCCTGACCATGAATGCCTCCAGGGATGGGGCCTCCACCACCTCAATGAGCAACCTGTTCCAGTGTCTCACCTCCCTCGTAGTGAAGAACTTCTTCCTAACGTCTAATGTAAACCTACCTTGCTCTAGTTTAAAACCCCCCTCATCCTATTGCTACATGTTCTTACAATGTTGTCTAATGAAGAATAATTTTCCTAACACAATCTTGGTAATGAAAAGAAGCAGTTATTCCAATGACAGCAAATACTATCAGTAGACTGGGATAAGTGAGGAAATGGTAGCATGACTTACAGTGTCCTCTTTTCCTCCGGAGTTTCTTTTTAGACTCTCTTTCAGGTTCATGTTTTACTTTTCAGAATGCAATTATTAAGTATGACTCAATAATCTGCCATACTGTCAACAATTTTTGCATGTCATTTTATTCATTAGTCCCTTAGGATGAGATACTAATTATTTCTCTCTCTGCTGTTTATCCATTGTTCTAAGTGATGATGGATGTTGTGTATAATAATCTCTGAATAAATGTTTTGCTGTTTCCTGAAATTTTGTCTGATATTGGCCCCTCTATTTCATGGAAGATTTAAAGGAACTATGAAAGTCTTATGAGGCTGTAGAATAAATGATTAAGAGTATGAAATTTATATTATGTATTAATATTAACATTAGATTGTGCCATTAGATGGGGGGTTGGACCCAATGATCTCTCGAGGTCCCTTCCAACCCCTACAATTCTATGATTATTAGAAAATTATTAGAAAATTGATATTTTTAATTTTCCAGCCTGATTTAAAAAAATTGTTATAAACCTGGATTGATTTCAGCAGTGTTGACAACTTCTAAAGTTATTTTCTTTTGCTTTTAATGTTTTCTTAAGCATATACAGCTCAGAGTCACCAGTATACTACTGATAGTATTCAGTCCCCTCAATAGAGATCTCATTCTCAAAACCAATCCCATCAGGAGAGAAAAGATACAGTAATTTCTGAATTACTTTTACATTTTTCTCCCTACCCCTCTTAAAATCATATTCATACCTTTTACGCTATGCTTTACTCAAAAAAAAAAAGCCCTGAATCTTGTTTATTTGGAATGGAATGTGACTTTCATTTTCATGAATCTGAGAGCTGAAAATCCTCTTTTGAAAAGCAACAATTCAACAAAATATTGATCTATTATGTGTTTCCTACTTACTCCTTAGCTTGTGTAATGTCACAGCCATAGCCACCTTTGACTACTCTCCTTATGGTTAGTAAAAGACATTATGCATCAGAAATGAGCTTTGCTGGTCTAAAAGCTCTGCGTTTATATGACCAGAAATATGCACATCAGAAAAAGATAGAATGCATGTCCCAGTACACCATGATGTGATGATGTTTACAATTAGTTATTGTCTGCACAATGTCTAAAGACCTTTCAAACTCGGATTCTATGTTTATGCTAAATGTACAAAAATATGCAATGCAATCATCAAATGTATTGCAAGCAATAACAAAGAAGAAAATGGATCAGAAGAGAGGTAAATAGGGGCACACCAAGATCAAGACTGATTTAGGAATGGCTGAACCAGCTTCTTAGGGGTTATTCAACTCCTATGACAATAATGGTTTGATCATGTATTTGTTCACCAGTATGGGAAGGTAATCACAGGTTCAACTCACTTTCTGTACTGTATTAAAGTTGAATCTCTCCTCTTCACATGAAATTTGTAATCTGCTTTACATTAAAATTCTTCCCATAGTTTTTGAGCAATTTGCTTTCATTTAAGAAGACCTGTCAAATGGCACTCAAACTTCTTGGGATAAAAACTTCTATTGAGTCTTTACAGTGGAAGTTGTGGGCAATTTTCACGGTGCGGATTTTGTCTCATTCCCATTTCAGTTCTCAGGATCTAAACTGAAGCTTAAGTCAGTAGGTTTACATCAGTAGAATCACACAGGCTTTAAAAAAGATCCAGAATTTAGCCCACAGATTATCTTTAACTCATAAGCAGTAAAAGTCAGAGTTTGGATCCAAAATATGAGTGTCTAAAAGTAGCTTTTTGTTTGGCGTGTGTCATTTGACTTTAATAGCTATGCTTTCTCTTACCACTTGATCAGTCCTCATGCTAGTTTCTTAGAGGGGACACAAAAAAAAAAAAAGGATCACATCCCTGCAAGCCAGGGACAAACTGACTGAAGGTTTTACAGAAACTAATTTTTTACTAGATCTTACACTTTTCTCTTCATTTTTCAAACATGTTAACCTCTAACAATTTTTTAAACTAGGATATTTTGTCTCCAGAGTAAGCAAACTAACATAGTATATTGAGCAATAGCATGAAAGAACACCTGTGCAGTAATGAGATAACAGATTTCCCAAATGAATATAGAAAAGGAGCATATTGCCTAACTAACCACTTTACCTTTTTGAAAGAGATAAGAGATGATGACAATGGTAGCCGAGATGAGAGCATTTACTGGGATTTTCTTAATCCTTTGGTAAATTATAGGAACATACTTTATTTTGCTTTGGTAGTTGAGAGTGAAAGAGGTCAAGGGAAAAAAGCTGATTTTAAAAATATCATTTAATGATATTTTTGCCATCAATGGGATGTTGTGCAGCTCACTACCTACAGTGAAAGCAGGGAGGAGTACATAGATGGAAAGAATAAACCAAACACATGAGAGAAAATCACTCCTGAAACACTCTAGTCATATATAAATTTGTTGGCAGAAACCCCAGATTAACAACTTCTAAATTTTCTGATGATTCAGAACTTTGAACAAGTTATTGAGACTTCATGCATCAAAAACAGGTTCAGGTAGCTAAAACTGAACTGTATAATTGGCTTCACATGTGGCAAATGAAATCTAACATTGAAGAACTCAAGGTACCACACATATAGTTTCAAGAATATAGTAAGCAGATGTTGAATAGAGCTGCTCTGAAAGCAGGAGGTTTTGAAAAATGCCTGTAAATTAAAGTGGATGGCAAGACTAAGTCTTAAATGTGCACAGAATACTGGGCTACAGCCAACACAGAACATGCTTGCATAGAATAATAGTGAAAAAACTTGCTACTTTTATCATAATAGACAAGATAGGCAAACACCAGTTCCTGTGCTGCAGCATAAAATTTATGCATTTTGTCAGTACATAGATGCAGCTCAGAACAATTACACAATATTGCTCTGACATGCAGGAGTTTACGATTACACTGAAAATGGTAAGGGCTTTTGAAGATCTCAACACTGATGCTTGGCTTAAAAACAGTAATATGAAACTGAAGCAGGCAGGTTCTAAGTAATTGTGCTTTCTTCATTTCAGTTGAAGTCCATACAAAATTTAGACTTTCCAAGCGATGATGTCACATTAACGCACTTTGCCACTTGTATTCCCACCAGTCAGAAAAAAAGGTTCGAGATCGCCCTTGCCAAAGATGCCATTGTTGCCCTAGAAATTTTAGATTTTACCAGGAGCGAATGCTTGTTCATTTTGTGAATACTTCTAAAGAGGGATCTGCTCTTAAATTCTGCGTTTGAGAGAAGAAATTAACCCACTGTAGTAATTTGTACATCAAAAGCCACAGATTCATCATCGATGAACATATTCACCGTTTTTCCTGCTTTCTTTGGTTGTATTCTAGAGAACCGAATTACAGAAGTTGAACCATAAGGAATTGTTTATCTTCTGCCTTTGCTGAGCACATAAAATACATTCCCACGGCCTACTGGCTAAAGAATTAAAGGTTTTATAACTAAATTGATGAACTAATTAAACCTTTATATGCTGTGTATATCTACATTGTTACTGTATTTATTATATTGATTTTTCCATATGTCAATGAGATGTTATGTGAGTTTTCAAAATACATTTTAAAGTTACTTCAAAAATAACATTAAAAAATATTATGTGTAATCTCCCAAAGACTATGCACTAAATGATTCCTAAATTTAATTACATATAATAAATTTAAAATTTCCACAAATAGGAGTAACATTACCATAGGAAGACCTTACTGAGATTAAATTATAGTGTGTTTAGTTTGTTGAATGTAGAGCATCTGTACCAAGAACAGTGGAGCTTTTAAATTTTGATCTCTCTTTAAATTACACTTATAAAATCAGTTAAATCTAAAATGTGGTGGCAATAATAGATGATCCTTCTGGCTTCTGCAATGCTCTCACCAAAAATTCTACATCTCTACCTGTGTGTCTGGAATTCTAATCAAAGATTTCATGAGAGAAAGTAATGAATACTACTCTTTCTATGCTTTAGGAAAATTACAGATATCTGGATACTTGCTGGCTGAGCTGAGCCAATACTTTATAATTGTTAATAAAGTGATTTGGAAGCACCATGGACTTTTTATAAACTAGTATGATTGCTTTCAAAATGATTTTCAGTGAGAGAAACCATATTCCACATGCCTGTGATCTTTTTGGTCAGTGCAAGAAGTAAATTCTTTACATCAGACAGTCACATAGATATGCAAGCACATAAATGTGGATGTGTGGATCTGTGCACTCATTTGTGCATGTAAGCATGTATCTATGAGTTATATTTAAACTTTCTCATCTGTAACTACTCCTCGCCTTGCTGGATCCTCTTTAAAGATTTTGGAGGAAAATCCCTGACAGTCAGCTGGGTAGATTGCTACAGCCACCTAAAATGTAAAACTGCAGTATTTGTCAGCAGCAATCAGAAAATTAATAGCTCTGAGAAATCTTGATCTTTCTACTAAACAAACACTGGCCTTAAGGCAGTCATAAAAAAGACTTCCACAAACTCGAACACCTGCTAAAGCTGAATACCAACACTCTATATTATACCTTTTATTTTTTTTCCCAGTGATTCAGCAATGTAAGGTTGTCAGAATATGAACCTCAGGGAGATCCATGGCATGACTAGACTAGGGAAGTAAATTTTAAAGTTGGGTGACTGTTTTGTAAAAACTACCTAAATTACTACAGAAAATAATAAGAGTTTGGGTCTTATTTATCTTTCCCTGCCATGCAAAAATTCTCCGAATAATTTAAAACTTTACATTCAAAGCAACAGAGACTAAAAAAGAAATTCTGAATTGATAATTTCCCATTTGGAGTTTTTCATTTAAAAGATATCACTGGCAAAACTGATAGGAGAGTAATTTGAAAAATAATCCCTCCCTGAATCAGAATGGATTAAGTCTTTTAATGGAACTGAAATGTCTTCTAGCTGAAAAGGGTAGATCTCTGCCTGAGCTCTTCAGCACAAAATGCCTTACCAAGAAATTTAATCTTACTGTTATCAAACATTCAAGAGGCCTTAACAAAAAATGCAATCTTAATATCATCAAACACTCTGTAGTTATCTGTTGATTTTCTGTCGTGCAAGCAGAGGTGATTGAATGATTTTTCATTGGAAAAAAATTAAAGATAAAAAATATAACTTTGTAACAAACAACATATCTAATTTGAATCGAAATTAATATATTGCAATAGATTTAAAAGTATTTATTTATACATATATACAGAAAAGATTTTGCAGAAGAAACAACCAAAAGGTTATACAAAGTTTAATATAAAAAGAACTTTTATTTATAGTTTTGAATTAGCTTTTTATTATTTGGACATTTTAATATTTTTAAAATCATGGGTCAGGTCAATCTCATCAATGTTTACAGAGAAAGTAATTATTGGTGTTCTTTCTAGCCTATATGAAGAATTCAGGATATATATTGCTATTCACTATATGAGAATAATTATTAAGTAGTGTGATAGCTAGTTTTTTATTCCCAGCAAATCACTAGCTGTGATCAGCAATATCCTGGCTTGAATGTATAGCACAATTTCAATATTACTATAGCCAAAAGGAATTACACATTATTTCTGTAAACTACATGGATTCTAAAGGGTTATTACACCAGCTGAACTTGATGTCATATTCTCCATCTGCTATGGCAGATGCTCCATTCCAATGTGAATATTAAAGTCATTCTGGAAACAATTTTTGTAATTGTAAGAAACATTCAGAACATGAAAGGAAGATGATGCAGTTTTTTGATGATGTGCATGTTATCATAATGTATGTCACAATGAATATAAAACATTATAGATCATATTTAAGAATGCAGTGTGTTAACTGTTGACAGCTATATTCTTAGCATTTTTAGTGTACATTTTTCTGTTCAATCTACAATATAGTATCTTAAACTAAAATATTTTGTAATTACTGTTTATATATGTAACCATGACACAAGTCACCTTAAATGTATGTCTATTAAAATAACCAGTCACAAAACTATCACTAAATTACTTCAGAAAATAGGGGAAACTTACACTTACTGAACTGACTCTAGAAGTCTAACAGCTTAGAATATAAGAAACTAACTATACCTAGTGGAATGAATAATAAGAGTCTAAGGGGTGTTTAGGTTATACTTTTACAACACCCATGAAAGACCTACTCACAATCCATGCACATGCACATGTATTAGAAAACTACACAATATAGCTAACACAGCTAAGTATTCCCTAAAATTCTCACAGCCCAGGTTGGAAGAGACCTCAGAAGATCTGGTCCAAGTTCTGCTGGAAAAGGAAGCCTAGGTAAGATTACCTAGCACCTTGTTTAGTGGTGTTTTGAAAACCTCCAGTGATGTGAATTCTACCACACCCCTGAGGAGGGGTTCCAATGAATGATTGCTCTTACTAAAAACCATTTCTTTCCCATGGTGACATGAAACCTCCCACAGTGCAACTTGCACCTTTTGCCCCTTGTATTCTTCATATGTTTCCTTTTGAAAAGAAAGCCTTCATCCTCTGTAGCTGCCCTGAAATACTGCGAACCTTTCCTCATAGGGCAGGTTCTCTAGCCCATTGATCATTTTTGTGGTACTTCCTTGGACCCTCTCTAGTCTGTCCACATCTTTCTTGAATTGCTGAGCCAAGACCTGGACACATTATTCCAGGCGCTGCTTGATCAGTGCTGAGTAGAGTGGGATGACCACATCTGTGTCTCTGCTAATAATCCCCTGCAGATGCAGCCCAGTCTTTGTTGCTGCAGTGGTGTGCTGCTGACTCCTGTACAGCTTGTTGCCTACCAGCCCCCCAGGTCCCTTTCAGTAAGGCATCTCCACAGTGACACAGATCCTAGCCTGTACTGGGGTTTGTTATTATTTTCCAGCTGCATGACTTTGAACTTGTCTTTGTTAAACTTCATATTGCTCCATGGTGAGCAGCTCACTCTTCCAGCCTGCCCAGGTGTCTCTGTGGACAGCTCACCCAGGTGACAGGTTTGGTGTCAGCAGCAAACTTGGAGAAGGTGCTTTCAATCCCATCATCCAGGTCCTTTATGATCTTGATCAGTGTGACCCAGTATCATTCCTTGGAGGATCCAACTTGTCATGGGTTTTCAGTCTGAATAAAACCCCTTAATCACCACCCTCTGAGTACAGCCTGTTGGCCAATTCCCTACGCGTCTCACAGAACACCCACCCAATCTGTATCTTGCCAGTTTGTCCAGAACAAGGCTATGAGAAGCAGTGTTGAATGCTTTGCTGAACTCCAGGTGAACATCCTCTACTGCTCTCCCCATGTTTACAGAAGATGTCATTTTGTTGTAGAATATGATCAGGATAGTCTGGCACAATTTACCCTTGCAAGTAAATTTTATTTCTATAGGGTGCTGAAATGATATTTATTTATGGCATCAATGTACCATGTACAGCAAAGCTTTGAAAACAAAATAAGAAAGAATTGAATATGTCTTCTTTTTTCTTGCGTTTTTATTTAGTATTACTAAATAAAATAATGAGAAAAAGATCAGAAAAAAACAGCGTTAGTTTCATACATTTTTGCGACACCTATTTTAATTTCAGTGAAATTATACTTTCTGAAGAACTTCCAGAAGTAAAGTTCACTTTTTGAGCATGTGCTTTTCAAGTGACCAGTTTTGATACCAAGTAAGAGCATACTTGTTTTTTTTTTTTTTTACTTGCACAAATATAAATCAGGCTATTTAACTGTATTTACCAACAATACAGAAACAAGAGAGATAGACATTCATAATTCTAGTAGTGCAAAAAATGGATTTGAAGACAACAACATAGATGCATAAAGATATTTATCTACCATTGATCTGACAATGAGGTGCTGATTCTTGTCACTACTGTGAATAGCAGTTTCTTTTGCCACTTTGGATTTCTCAAAGGAGTTATCATATCCCTGTCTGCTGGCTTGCTTAGGTGGTTTTGCGTGGTGGGGTTCTGGTGGAGAAGTGGGGGGATGCAGGAGTGGCTTCTCCAAGAAGCAGTTAGAAGCTTCCCTCTGGTCCAACAGAACAAACACCTGCTGGCTCCAGGCCAGACCCAACTCTGAGCAAGGCCGAGCCCATCAGTGACAGTCATAGCAGTGACCAATGCTGGGGCAGCTGGTGAAGAGATGAATCCCCATGGGAAAGGCCTCATGTTGGAGAAATTTGTGGAGGTCTGTCTTCTATGGGTGGGATCCCACACTGGAGCAGTGAGGGGAATGTCATCGTGTGTGTCCCCCTAAGAAGGAAAACAACTTGTGAGGAACTGACTGAAACCCCCATTCCCCTGCAACACTGGGGGGAAGAAGGGAGAGAAATCATGAATAAAGTTGAGTCTGTGAAGGAGGAAGGGGTGAGGGGAGGTGTTTTAAGATCTGGTTTTACTTCTCATTATCTGACTCTTGTTTCTTTGTGTGTAGTGTAATAAATTAGTTTTCTTTCCTTTATTGTATTGAGTTTGTTTTGGCCGTGACGCTAATTGCTGAATGATCTCGCCCTGTCCTTACCTCAGTCCCTCAGCCATTCAATATATATGTTCTCCTCTGTCCAGCTGAAAAGGGTCAAACCACCACACTTGCTTAGGCCATAATCTGCCTTATTCAATATTTTCTCAGCTATAATTAAAAGTTTCAGGGATAGAATCAAGATATTCTGAGCCCTGAGGAAAATTTAATCAACATAATATATTAATTAGGTTTTATCCTAGTGTCCATTAACTAAGAAATTTTAAAATTTCAGCTATGCTATTTAGACTTCTTTACAACTCGTTATAATAATTATGGTAACTCTAGATTTTCTTAAAAACCACTCTAGACTTTCTTGGAATTCAAATACATATTAATCTAGCATGCTGCTGATTCTGAAGGATTGTTTACTAGCTTCAGAGCAGTGACTTCTTGCTTTAATAATCCCCAGGAAACAGAACAGGCTTTTCTCAGGGTCTTCATGTGTGACCCTTTTAAACATTTATACACTATAATCCAGTCCTTTTTCATCCTTGAAAAAAAAGAGTGAATATATTCAGCACTTGAAGATGTTTGTAATAGAACTCCTAACCCCCAGATAAGCCTTGTAGCCCACCCACCCTGCCAGGGTCTGTCCAAGGTTGCAAACAACAGGCCAGGGCTTCTGATAAGTGATGCAATTGAACCATTACATGTCTTAAAACATAACTAACTGCTCCTCTTATGCTCTTTCAGGCCTTGCGAGACCATTGTGAACAATCTTTATATATGTGATTTCTACCATCACAGAATTGTCTTATTATTTTTTACCACTGTTACCGATTTCATTAGAGTGTGATTTTTTTCATGTTTATTAATCTGAACTAGACATAATGTACTAACAAATTCTCGTCCCCTCTGTGCGTCAGTTGTTGCTGACATCCAAAATCCCACTAAACTGCTTGCTTACTTTCTCCCTCTGCAGGACAAGGGAGAAAATAAGAAAGACAAGCCAGAAAACACATAGGTTGGCATAAAGATAGGCAGATCACTTACAGCACCATCAATAAAGAAAAATAGAGTTGACCTGAACAAATTTTAATTTATTTGCAATTAAAACTAAAAGAGGCTAATTTGAGTAGTGGGAAACAAAAAGACATTAAAACAATGCCTTTTCTTCCCCCTTTTCCAGGCTCAACTCTACTCCTCTAGCCCTCCGTTAGCAGTGCAGGGGTAGAGGGTGACAGTCAGCCAGTGGCTGCTTATTATTCCTCCTCATGCTTTTCCTCTGTCCTGGTGTGGGCTCTCCACAGGCAGCAGTTCCTTCAGGAATATCATCTGCTCCATTGTCATCCTCCACGGGCTGTGGTAGAATCTCTTGTACTTCGTGTAGAGCGCCTCCTCCCCCTCCTCCTTCTCTCACCTCGGTGTCTGCAGGTTTATTTCTCGCACTTCTGCTTTGTAACTCCACTCTGCCCACCCAGTGTTTTAGCCTTTCTAAAACACATAACCACAAAGGCAACAACACTTTGGCTGAGCGGCTCAGCTATGCCCTGCAGTGGGTCTTTTGGAGCTGGCTGGAACCAGCTGTGCCCAGCATGGGCAGCCCTGGCCTCCTCTCACAGAGGCCACCCTGCAGCCCCCCACTGCCAGTGTTTGGGCACCCACAGACTGCAATCTCTATATCTACAATCCCAGTTCATCTATATGGCATTTTCACCTCTTCTCCTGTCTTTGCACTCTGTACATAGATTGATACCATATAAAAAAAAAAAAATGCTACATAGCTTAATGTTAATTTTTGCAGAGTGCAGTTCTTGCTGAGACTGTGATTCATAGATATACCCTGCAGACATTGTGAAAAGCTTCAGATTAAGGTAGTTGTTCACAGCTTCTCCAAAGGTAAGGGAAATTGGCACTTCTGAAGAATCTCCATTGATAATATGTTGTTACAAACATATTAAAAATTTTCAGATTTAGTGTATGGCAAAACCATTTATTGCAGATTTACTAAATCCTGTCTGTGAATGAAATTTACTTAATAAGGGAGGTTTACATGTTGGCTTTTTTGCATTTTTCATTTTCAGAATCTCAATAGCTGACATATCAGTTATAAACCTTTACTGAGTATTGAATTTTAGCACATTGTAGCGTTTGTCTCTTTACAGGAGTTGTTGGTGCACACATTGTGCATAGTCATTTTAGAGATGAAACACTCCTGCCCTAGAATGTGTGCAGAGTGTGCTATTACACACAGTAAAAGGACTGATCTTTCCTAGAAATGTTATTTGCTTAAATAAAGAAAATAACGACATAAAAATGCAGACAGGAAATACTTCACAGAATAATTAGAAATGTTTATCTGTTCCATCTGTTCCTGCTGACATTGAAGACTTCTGAACTAGGCTTTACATTTATTGAATGCGAACATATATACAGCATTGAACCATCACGTTCTTTTTATAAAATATACTCTTGGTGGATATCATACACTAAATGTCTGAAAAAAGGAGAAAAATCAAAATCTAAATACCAGCCCTTAGGGAAAGACCTTGATTGACCTCTATGGGCCAAATCAATCTTCTTTTCATAGAAGAACTAGTAATTTGTGATTAGTGATTGTGAAAACATGCATTACTCCAACAAATTTTAGAGGGAAAGTCTGTTACAGATAAGGTTAGCTTGTTTGTTTTTTTTAACAATTCCTCTACAATTCTTATTCCAAGAATATAGGTGAAAACAGAGTGAAAACTATTGTTCATGTGGAGTGGATATTCATTCAGTGTGGATTAGACTGAATGTATCAGGTTGCTGATGAATTTCTGTCATAAAAGAGAGGACTTCTTTTTGGGTTAGAAAAGTGATGAAATGGTATTGTATTGCTAAATCACTGATAGTAGCCACCTGGATGCCATATTGCTACTGCTTGTAAAGGAATGAAGTTTTACAAAGCATTTTGCAGTTATTTGAGCGCAATTTCTACTTGTTGTAGTGAAATACTTGTAGTTTGTGATTGAAGCCTGTGAGCAAATGCTTCTGATCTGGCTTATTTACTTATGGTTGTCTAATGAAGTAGTAACCTAAAAATATTCTTGTATCAATGTTTCTGTTATTCATCGATGTGAATATGAAGAGATCACATTGTATGGCAATAGCACTCTTATGCAATAATTTCCGTATCAGACTCTACAGTAAAACAGGGAAGTTTGTAGAATTTCCATGCAGCTTACCCATGCTCAATTTATGGCACAAACTAAAAGCAGTATGAACATAAATCAAAAAAGTAAAGTTTTGTATAATGCTAAACTCCATGATTTTTGTTATTTCAGTGTTGAATCTCTCTGCATTCCTTACAATACTTCTTTCTTATGACATATTTCATATCTTAATGGTGAGATTTAGGCAAGCACATAAGTGTTACCAAGAGTAGCACTGTCCTGGTACGATATTTGTGATGGACGCTAATATCTAACAGACGAAGAGACTGTAGACTTGTAGCTCAGTGAATACAGTATGAGCTTTACAGCAACAACCCACAGGCTTTGTGCTAAGTTAGCAACATAAATGTCAAGGCTTCTTAGACTTTACCTAGACTTGGACTACGTAGAAGTTAATTTAAGCTTGTTTATCTGTAACAGCTGTCTTAACAAGGTGACTGTTGTCTCATTTGCTTTTTTAGCTTTTGCTTAGCTTTTTTCATTTGCATGGTATGACATCTAATGTGTACTTTTTTGCAAATAATAGATAGCAGTAACAAACAGCTATGCTGTGTAGAGCGTGCTATTTATGATTCTAGAATAAAAATGCAGTGTAGAGGAGTACAGAGGATTATAGCAAAGGCCTTAAAAGTGTAGACATAAAACATTACCAGACTCCTTAAAGATATTTACTGGTGGTTCAATATCAATTATTAAATAAATGCATCTTTGGAAGTTGGGTAAAAAAAAAGAAATACAATGAACAGGTAGCTATGTTATGCAAAATAACATATATAACAAATTTAGATTCGAATCATGGAATTAGAGAGCAATGACGAAATAGTAAAGTGTAAAGCATGGTAGAAAATGTAGGAAAATAATTACAGGTATATCTCAGATTGAAAAGTAAGATATTTTCACCATCAACACTATACTACTTCCAGAAAGTACTTAGGATGCTGATGACTCCCTATAACCCCCAGCCTGCGGCTGTCAATCCAGAGACCCAATGGAAAAGTGGAAAGGCTCAGAATGTATTATTGGGACTTTTCATTTACTAGCAAAGTTTTCTTCCTTTTTCTTCTTTTTTCTGTAATAGTTAAAACTGGGCTGAAAAGAATTCGATTCAACTGTTTCATTCAGACCAGCAATAAAATCTTGTATTTAAATAAAGTGAATTCCTTTACCTACTACATAAGCGGTTCAAGTCTAAGAGCTACAAATGATAAGAAATTAGGCATGTCAAGATGTAGTCTGGGTGCAAAAAGAACAAAGACACAGCTAGACATAGAGCATTTTAGACTAGGAATCTGTGATAATCCTGTGTAACTAGAAACCTTTCAAAGAGGAATATAACACTTCCCAATACCCTAAATTATCTGACACTTCTTTTCATGCTTCCTCCACTGTGTATATGACATGAATTCTGTCTGGCATTATTTTTTAGACCATTAACATTATATAGAGTACCTGCTCAAAACCCAAACTGTTGTGGTTTAACCCCAGCCATTATCTAAGTATGATGCAACTGCTCACTTAACCCTTTTCCCCCAAGTGTATGGGGAGGAAAATGAAAAAAGCAAACTCGGGAGTTCAAGTAAAGACAGTTTAATAGAATAACAAAGGAAGGTAATAATGCAATACGACTCCTAATAACAACAGCAACAAATTATGCACAAATTCAATTACCACATGCAGAAGGGAAAAAAAAAATAATCTGATGACCAGTCTGTTTATGAGCAGAAATCCTGCCTCCCAGCTACCTTCACAAGTTATACAGGGAGCATTAGGTTATACGGGTCAGCTGTCCTGGCTGTGCTCTCTCAGCTTCTTGTGCATCTGCCAGGGCATGGGAAGCTGGAAAGGCCTTGATAGTGTAGATACAACAACTACCTGGCAACAAATGAAAATATCAGTGTGTTATCAACATTATTATCATACTAAATGCAAAACACGGCACTATACCAGTTACCAGATGTAAAAGCCTAGAAATATGCCACAGAGCCATACCCCCTTCTTTTTCTTCTATTTCAATATGACTTAACAAATGCTGACAGCACCGTACTTCTCTTTTTTCACCCTACCACCCCCCTGTCAACCACCCTAACAATTACCAAACCTCATCACCATGCAACAAAGTGAATTCCACCAAAATCCACCTGTCAGAAAAGGATATCTTGAAGAATGTAGCCCAAATCCTCTGCTATGCACCCAGGCCCAGAGTCAACTGAAGGATGAAGTGTGTGGGGCTCAAACCCTCTTGAGGGACTCAGGCCCTCTCAAACTTTCGAGGACCATCTGGAGGCTGTACTGGGTATGCATCCCTCCACCAGGTGGAAGATGGTGCTATGCCAAGGACATATTGATTTTGCAATGAGACAACACTGTAAAAAAGAAAGTATCCCTGCTGGACCAGACCAGCTACAAGAAGAGCTATGAAGAGGAATACTTCCCCCCACTGGACCTGAAGACATCAGACTGACAGGATGCCGCAGATCCGTGGTGGTAGCTATTGCATGCTCTCTCTCTCTTTCTCTTTATTTTCCATTATTTTCTCTTTCTCCCCCCTTCTTTTGCACACTTGTTGTGGGCCAAATAAAGTGACTTGACTTTTGACTCTGTTTTGAGCCTTAATTTTGCTCCCAAGAATTGCGAAGACATGGTCACGATAAAACACCTAATTGGACCTCAATCAGGGATTAAGCCCAGCCACCCCCAACCAAACCAGAGCAATCTGAGGTCAATTGGAATGCAAGGGGGTTTAACCTCTGCCAAATTAGTCTATCTAGTGGCACATAGACACCATAATTAAAATTAACTCTGTCAGCCAAAACCAGGACACAGACATAAACAACAAACCCTACTCTAAGGTCATGAAGGTCACAATTCTTCCACATCTTGTTTTTGAGTTATATTTATCATTATAATTCAATCTAACAATGTGACAAATTCAAGAGTTGCTGAAGTGTTCAGAAAGTGCAATGAATGTATTTATTCCTATTGCCTTCTGTGCATTTCTAGTCTTCTCTTTCATGCACTGTTAGAAAGTACAATCAGAAAAACGAAGAACTGGGAAATAGATTAGCAGCATTTAAACTGTTTTATCTTTATTTGCCCCATGATGCTATAATTTAAAGGCAACGTCTACTGTTTGACTGAATAGCACAGCCTATAGCCTGTTGAAGTTACATGTGTAGAACACAGAATTACTTATGCCCTGAGAAAAAAAAAATAGTTTAATTGGTGAAGAAAGCTGTAGCCAAAGTGTTCATCCTGATAATAGCAATAGAGAACTGATTCTCTCTTCCCAAAACTCAGTTGCACTCAGCTGCTCAAAATGAATTAATTTTATTGTTCCTAAATCAAGCCAACATCCCGAAAATCAATTATATGTTTATTGAAAGCTCTTCAGTGAAACCCATTTAAAGGCACAGACTACCATAAAAATGTTAGATAATGGATCTGAGCACACTGAGCAATACAAACAAATGTTGCAAGTCCTGGTGATATTTAACAGCTGATTTTACCACATAGTAGTTCAGACAGTTGGAAGGGGTAACCACATTCGGATTTAGTGAGGCAGTATTCGGGCCAGCCACTTTGCTAGCTCCGAAATGAATATCCTCATAGCAGAGGCAAAGTGAATACTAGTGTACTTCTGTCATGGCTTAGCCCTGGACAGCAGCTAAGCCTAAATTGTTAATCATTGTGTTTCAGTTTAGTCTAAAAAGGGATAGACATTCTGTACACACTCACCCCACTGCCCCAGAGCAAATACAGTATAAACTAGGGCATTTATAGAATCATAGAATGGTTAGGGTTGGTGTAGTGGCTATACTGCAAGGGATTTGTGGCAGTTTAGGAAACGTCATTGTAAAGTTCCGTATTTTTTGTTGATTTCATGGAATTTTTAAATCACTGAATCATATATAATCCACTTCTCAACATGCCTGAAGATGGGTCATTGCTGATGTGAATACAACTGCCAAGCTTTGCCCACCATACTTTGCTCAAGGGCTAGGGCTAGAAATAGTAGGCATGGAACTGCAGTGTAGACTTCTACTACCTAAATATCCCATCCAGGCTCCAATTTTCCTGTAAAGACTAAGAGTATTAGGACTGTCATGCATATTAGGTCATCAGGTCACTTCCATGTAGGTTCTGGAAGTAGAATTTATTTTTCTTAGAAGGAAGAAGAGGTATAGATATTTCTAATGTTGCTCATTTGATGTGTTACTAATTGTGTATGGGAAGCATACCCTAACAGGAAGTTACTTTGGTATCTAACAATTCTTAAAGCTAATTAAATAACAGTAAAAAATAATCTTTTAAGTTAGCTTGTACTTACTATCTGATGCCCACTATATAGTTCTACTTCACAACTGACCCTTACAAATAAAATAGTTATAGTGAACTTGCCTTCCCATGGGCCAGACAATATTCCCTAGGTGAAAACTAAAAAGCCGTAACTGAGAGCTATGTCTTTTTTGGAAGGGTTAACCAGATGATAATATAACTGGTTTAATAAAGACTTAGCATTTTTGATTTTATGAGTCAAAGATCCAGAATATGGTGCAGATTCAGGTTATTTTCTTTTACACAAAAGCTACAAAGCTTTCTAAATCCAACAGTCACTTATGAGACTAGCTGAACCTTAATCCTAGTCCCTGAAGAGTAGGGACTTCTGATTATTTTTCTGGCAATCTGCTTTTCTGCTCCCCATCTCTCAGTCTCTGAACACAGCACTCCCTTTTGATGTTTTTGATGTAGTTTCTAAAAAAAAGAAAAAAAAAAGGAAATTCAGGGTATCAAACTATGCAGCAAAATATTTTGAAGCTTAATAAAGAAACCAAAATCTACTAAGAGGTCATTCAAGATATAATAGTTTTGCTCTGAGTTAGAA
The DNA here is from genome assembly GCF_964237585.1 of Gallinula chloropus. Taxonomy (NCBI): domain Eukaryota; kingdom Metazoa; phylum Chordata; class Aves; order Gruiformes; family Rallidae; genus Gallinula; species Gallinula chloropus. The sequence continues at coordinate 30,537,231 of NC_140086.1, read as the reverse complement.
ATATTTCTCGGTCCTTTCTTTTAACTTTGATCTTTTTATTTTAGACTGTGTTGTTTGCCTTGAAACAGAGTTCAAATGCAGATTTCCTGGATACTCAAATGCTGTACAAAAGTAAAAGTTGTATGAGTATTTGATGGGGACAGTCTGAAAAATGAAAAGCAGCATATCAAATCAGTTCTTGGTTGTAGACAGCAATAATAATATTATGTGTTGATACAGAATTTGACATTTAAATGCCCAAAAAGAAAGTGCAAAAGGAGTTTTAAATGGAACCAGGACTTTAAGTCCAGGCATCTCTTCTACAAAATGAGCGGAGATCTCTTGTACCTCCACCCTGTACCTGTTGTATACTAGGCTTTTGATGTCTTTTGATGTCTTGTTGCTGTTTTGGTCTTCCACTAACCTCACAGTCCACAAAACAGCAATGCAATAGTTCTTTTTTCATGTATTTTGGAGGCTTATGCCTCATGACATGCTTACCAATTTACCCTTTCTAATTCCATTGTCTTGGTCAGTATTTAGGGGCAAAAGGAAAGGAATATCATTCCCTAATTGCATGGATAAACACCTGTATGCACAATGCATGCAAAATCCTCTGAGATTTAGCTTTCCATGCGTGCACAGTGAACACCTAGGACTGGCAACTTGTCTGAACTTTCTTGCCAGAAAGATTGGTCTGTGGACTTATCCTGAAACCACGAGAGTTTGCAGAAATAAAACCTTAATCATTCCTTTCTTCCACTGACAATAATGCAGTTGTACTTAGTGTATTGGTTCAACTACATAAGAATAGGTTCACAGCATGATTTACAGAATCACAGAATCACAAGGTTGGAAAAGATCTTTGAAGATCAAGTCCAACCATTCCCATCCTATGCTAAACCATATCCCAAAGTACCTCATCAACCCTTTTTTTGAATACATCCAGGGATGGTGACTCAACCACCTCCCTGGGCAGCCTGTTCCAGGCCCTGACAACTCTTTCAGTAAAAATTTTTTTTCTAATGTTCAATCTAAACCTGCCCTGGCCCAGCTTCATGCCATTTCCCCTTGTCCTATCTCCTGTCACCTGGCTGAAGAGACCATCGCCCACCTCTCTACAACCTCCCTTCAGGTAGTTGTAGGTGGTGATAAGGTCTCCCCTCAGCCTTCTCTTCTCCAGATTTAGAACTGCTTCAGTGCAAAACTTCAAGCTGATAAAACTCTGCTTAGCATTTGTATGACCCTTAGGCAAACAAGTTGACTTTTTCTTTTGAGCTGAAAGTTCTCTCTGGTTTTGTAGTCTTGCCTTCGATTCACCATGAAATATAAAATCTATGAGCAATGAAATGACATGGTTGAAAAATAAAAGCTTTTCATGGAAGACCCATGCAATAATATTATACTTCAATATTTCTTGCAATTATTCCTTTTTTAAGCTTGCAATATTCAGTGTTTCATCTCTCATTTTCCTGGACTTTATAAAGTAGAAGGGATGTTGTACCTCTCTGCATCTCTCATTTTCCAGCACTGTGTTCTTCAGTAGTTCATATTGGACTTCATGAGATATAAGGGATGTTGTGCATTTCTTCTGCATTGGATGATAGTATAGAACAGGAGAAGTGTGTGATTGTAGTGCAGCAAGAAGCAGCTTGGTGACTGAAAACCGTCAGCTTGGACATTCAGAAATTAACAAACAAATAATTTTTAGTTATACTCAATATATATATATATATTTGAATATATATATATATTTATATATATATATATATGCCTGCCTGCCTGCCTCCCTGCCTTGCTCCCTGCCTTCCTTGCTGCCTGCCTGACTGCCTGACTGCCTGCCTGCCTGCCTGACTGCCTGCCTGCCTTCCTGCCTTCCCGCCTTGCCTTGCCTTGCCCTTTTTTCAGATGTGGAGTATGTCTGTGAGGAACACATTGCAGCCCAGAAACGCATGGGGTGTGTGCATGTGTAGCTTCACATTCAGGACTCTGAAGATATTAAACCATATTTAATTTCTGACATAGTTCTTTTTCAGTAAAAGAACACTGGTACTTTGCTGGAAGTGTTATAGCCAGCTCTGGATTTATAAGAGAGAGGAAGGCACCTATTGACTCCTATTTCTAAACATAAAGCTGTCACAGAAGCAGAGTTTTCTTCTGACTTTTGAACTCTAATGTAAGATTCAGGGAGCCAAAGAGAACTGGTCGTGCTGGAGCAAGCTGTATAACACGTGATTTTCACTTCTACAGTTCTCAGTGACATGATACAAGAAGACAAGACTTCGGGGCTGTAATCACCTCTGGTTTTGACAGCCTGACAAATGCTTGAAATTAGCGTAAGCAGGACACATCTCCAACTGGCATGTGACAGAGTCTCTCCATTAAAGTTTACATAATAGAGCTCATTTATACAAGCTGATAATAAGGCCAAAACATGCTTTCTGGTTTGGGTTTTTTTTTATTATTTCCTGTCAAGTTCAAGAATTTACAAAGAAACTGAAAAAAAGGCCTCTTTGTGTGAAGCAAGGAAGAAATGGCAGAAGTTTCTTCTTGTTTTATATTCTGGTTTTCACTTGAGTGGATATGAGTTTTTAAACCTACAGCTGCATATGTACATTTCTAGCCCATGCACTTATGCACACACAGGTGACAGACTTTCCTAATACAAAGCCCACTGAGTACAAGCAGTACACCAGTAGATTTTGTGGGATTTTTTAGGGATAAATAAAGCCACATCTATTTTATGTTGTGGTCATCACTTCTTGGGAAGTGAGGCTTTTTCAAACATTTTAAAATGGCTAAATCCAATGCTCCAAGGAGAAAATGGAAGGCATACCTAAATTATGAGAAAAGGTATTTTGGAAAGAAGTGTTTTTAAAAGGGTATGATACAGATTAATCAACAGATCGCTAAGTGTTTCCATTAGGATGGCTATAATAATAAAGATGGTCTCTCATATGTAGATTGTGTAAAATGGAGATGATTTATGACAGTAACCTAGGAATGATATATATGGGGTAATCCATCAACCCAGCTAAAACAGGTATTAATGGATGAGGAGAAGGCTGAGGTAATCAGCAACTTCTTTGCCTCAGTCTTCACTAGAAACAACTCTCCTCACCCCTCCTGGGTCAGTGGGCAGACAGATGGAGTACAAGGGGGTAAAGCCCGGCCCACTGTAGGGGAAGATAAGGTTCATGACCACCTGAAGAACCTGAACATACATAAATCAATGGGACCTGATGAGATGTAGCCCAGAGTCCTCAGTGAATTGGGTGATGCAGTTCCATCATATATGAAAAGTCATGGCAGTCAGGGAAAGTCCCTGGTGACCGGAAAAAAGACAAAATTGTGCCCATTTTTAAAAAGGGTAAAAAAGATCATGTGGGGAACTACTGACCTGTCAGCCTCACCTCTGTGCCTGGGAAGATCATGGAATAGATCTTCCTAGAAGCTATGCTGAGGCACATGGAAGACAGGGAGGTGATTTGAGACAGTCAGTATGGTTTCACCAGTCCTGCCTCACCAACCGCTTCCTATGATTAGAGGGCTGGAGCACTTCTCCTATGAAGACAGGCTGAGAGAGTTGGGCTTGTTCAGTCTGGAGAAGAGAAGGAGGTGCTGGGGAGATCTTATAACAGCCTTCCAGTACCTGAAGGAGGCCTACAAGAAATCTGGGGAGGGCTTTTTAGAAGGGCATGTAGTGATAGGACGAGGGGGAATGGTTTTAAATTGGAAGGGGATAGGTTCAGGTTGAATATTAGAAATTCCTCACTATGAGGATGATGAGGCTCTGTAACAGGTTGCCCAGGGAGGTGGTGGATGTTCCGTCCCCGGAGGTGTTCAAGGCAGGTCGGATGTGACCTTGAAGCAGCCTGGTCTAGTGAGAAGCCCATTTCAGGGAGTTGGAACTTGATGATCTTTAAGGTCCCTAACCATTCTGTGATTCTTTATTGATAATTTTTTTATGAGTGATTCTTTTTTAGTGTAAAGTAGTATCCTGTCTAATTCATTATCTTTACACTGTTGTGTTATGAAGGCTGCCTCCATTTTTCAGGACAATCCCCAAAAGTCAATATATATTTAAAGAGTGAGACTTCTGACTCTTCTCTGCTTTCAGTTCTTCATTTCTTCTGTTTGACTGTAGCTGTCTTCACACCTAACAGACTTTCCATAGTTCTGTAGTTGCAATTACAAAAGAGGTCCAAAGGTAATGATGGTTTTTCTTCTTCCTTATTTCATACACAATTGGTATTATGGATCCTAGTCCCACTTGTGTTTTAAACTAGTTCTTCATCTGTACCAGCTCTCTATTAGTTTACCTTCTGTTGTTGCTTATCCTGCCTTTTATTCTCAGTTTTGTGCTGTGCCCCCTGGTTTTCAAGGGAGTAGCTTTGTATTTATAGTTTTTGTATGGGCTTTTTTTTTTGCATTTTTCCCTCTTTTTGTTTCTCCTCATTTGAAGCTTTAGCTGATTTGATTCAAAGACCCCAGCTGGGCTGGAGCTTGTTCCTGCTGCTTAATGTGACTATAGTTGTTTACACACACAGTTGCCCAGTCTTGACATTGAACTGATTCTTTCCTTTGTAACTACATCCATTATACAATTTTTGGTTCTTTTCATGGCTGACTTGATAGAACTGACCAATTAGTTGTGACTTATTTAACAGCTGAAGGTCTAAAGCATTTCTACTTAGATTTACAAACGGTGCAGTGTGATAGGATTTGATCTATAGAAGCAAGTAGTTGATGTATTGTTGGGGAATTTATATTGTGCCCTTTGAGGAGCATTGAACACTCATTTGTGCTTAAATATATATATACACATATCTATATATATGTATGTAATAAATAAAAGATGCATTGGAAAGAGTCCTACAATCTTCCAGAGAAAGGTTTCAGTCTATGAGTGCACCTGGAATCTCAGGATCACATCTATCAGGAAAAATCCCTACATCTGTCTGGGGATGTACCTGTCAGATAAAAGTTGCCTAGACCTGTGTGTAAAAACGATTCATTTTCCATTTCTAAACACTCAGATTTATATTAAATTTCTCAGTTGAAAGCTAAAAACATCTATGATTTCAAATCACTGTTCAAGGAAAGAAATAATAGTACATTGAATCTTTTTTCCTAGTGTCTCAGAGTATTTTGTAACATTAACTACTAAATGACAATCATTACCCTCTTGGAGCCTACCTGTAAAAATTTGCTTGTGAACAATGTTTATCTTCTCTCAATTTTCCATCCATGCAGAGCCACATGATGATAGCAAACCCATTCAGTCTTCGTAGTTCCAACACAAAGACTTGAGATTTGACAAATTGTATTGTAATTATGATTGCTAGTACTTATACTAATTGCAGTAAAAAGTTTCAGCTTCCGAGTCTTTAAAATAATTATATAGCTAATTATATGGATTTAAGCCTATTTTTTTCTTGTCTAATTAATAGGTGCCTGGATAATGACACATTATAAAATATTATATAAACCTCCAAGAAGGTTTGTCAGATTAAAGGGGTGGAGAAGGGTAAATATATTCAGATTCTTCTTTCATTTTTAAAAACCTGTATTGTAAAGTGAGATTTTTTGAGAAGACTTAAGGGAAGTTTTGCAGGCATTAGAAATGACACAACAGAGACACAAGAGTTAAAACTTATGTGTGTAGGTTTTTTTTACTGGGGCAATACAGCCATATGATGATTGCTTTCTATTTATGCTAATTAGCTTTGTGGATATTGTAAGCTCTAACGCAACTGTGAATTTTAGATTTCCCAGTTCAACATACCACTCAATGCATTGCTATGTGTTGTATCGTGCGGCCATCTCAGCCCTCTTTGCAACTTACCCTTTAATAAGGTAGAAAAAAAAAAGCTGAGAACAAATTATTTTCAAAGAAAGTATCCCTAAGCCTGTAGGCACTTCTGAAAGTCCCAGAATTTCTCATTCCAGTGTTACCTGTTCTCATTAATTAATCCAAATATATTCCGAGTTAGACAAAGATTTTTGCATCTGATATTTAGGTGTTGATGAGCCCTTCTAAACACTGTTCAACTACCATTTAACCATTAATTTTTACCATTGGCCATATAAGCAATTTTTCCAGATACCTGACACTAGTGATTTTGTGGAGAGTTATAAATCATAACTAACTGGCTCATCTTTCTGTATCTGTGAGGTTTTTTTAGAAGACTAACGCCCTGTGAGTTGCATGAAAAGTCTGAAAAGACTCTGAAAAGGGTTTCACAAGGCAGCAATACACCAAGTTCCATTTGCAGTTTTCTCTGTAGAAATTTCTGAGACAGATAATTATTTTTTCTCTCCTCCACCATTCTAAAACAGCTGTCAACATGCATTGTCTATACTTTTGCTCGTGATATATCATCATTAAAATGATAATGTTATTTATATAAACATATGATTCCATTTATAAATGTGAACCAATGTAATGAAGACAGTGATCAGGGATGAATTTCTTCACAATAATGTGGCAATGGCTTGTTCATTTCTGTGGTGTTTACTATATTAGTCAATATTTGTCTTTTTTGGTCAGTAATGTGTATGCTCCACCTGTCTCTTTTTGGTGCTTACACTTTAATTTGTATTAAATTGGCATGACATATAATAGTGAGTTAATCTTAATTATAGGGAAAGGATAATCTAATTCAAATTGATAGATCACGTGACGGTTTTAATCTTTTTTGATCTTTTCTATCAAACACAGATGTTCCTTCCATTGCTGAGGTTACAAAATAAACCTTTTTGAAAAATAATTCCTTCTTCTGCAGCCAGAGTTTGAATGCAGTCCACCACTTTCTGGCAGTCTCTGGATTAGACATGTTCTGAGACAGATTGGTTTGTTAAAAACCTAAAACTGAAAGTCCTCTCCAGAATTTCATGCTGGCCATCTGCTCCCATGTTCTGGTTTTTGTTTGCTTCTTTCCTTGTTTATAATACCCAGTATGCAACATCCTCTACATCCCTTGTATTTTCTAGAACAAGTCATTATTTCATCTTAGGCTATATTTTAAAATTCAACAAATAATTTTCAACTTGCAAATACATTTAAAAAAATAATTATGGCTTTGTTTATTTGTTCATATTACTTGGCAGAAAAAGGCAGCAATCTGGTATGTTACATTTGACTGAGGAAAGCAATAAACTAAAATAAGTTTTATCATTTAAAATTGAAGAACAAAGCTGTCCTTCCTCAGTTTCTTCGTGCTATAATATTTTATCAATCTCAATGGATATAACCTTCTAATTTGGTTATACTATCAGCTCATAATAGAGGATATCTTTTTAAATCTGTGACAGTGATTCACTAAAATTTATTGACTTCTAAAGTTTAATGAAGTCTATTGATTTTTCCTTATTTGAAATTTTTATGAAGAAATTAAAGTTTAAGGGCTAGAAGTATAATTTGATATTATGGAAGCGTTACTTCTTGATGAATATCAGGAATAGATCATGATCCCTAAAGCTCTTTGTTAAAATCTGAAATGCTGATGTGATGAAATATAAATACAAGAGATACTGTTCTTAATGCAATTTACTGTCACACATTTAACCCTTAAAGGTACCAAAGAACTGGCCAGACGGGGTCCTGATACACAAAGATTTTGCTAGTGCAGTCCTAATTCTGTAATTAGAAACTTCTCTTAATATCATGAGACTATGCAAGTGAGTTACAAGTTATCATATTTAATGCTTCCTAATTTAATTCAAAGAACTAGTATAATGATAATCTCTAAAGAACTAGTATAATGATAATCTCTATACCTAACACTCTACTTGCAACTGAGAACAGTTATTGCTGAAAAGCCTGAGGAGCCACAGTGCATTTCTTCACATTCTTTGAGTTGCATGCGATTACAGTTACTAACTTTGAAAGACTGTTAGAATGACTCTCTTGGTTAGTCAGATTTTGAGTCCAGGTTTCTGAGTAATGTTTGCTAACTCATTGACTGGATACTTGTTTCTTAGATACTGAAACAATTCTGAAAAACATTTCCAGTATGTTGAAATAGCTTGTTTCCAGATCACTGCATGCCTAAAACTAGTATACATAATGGTGTGGCTTACACATAGTTATGTAAATTTTTCTTGGAAGCAAATAGGGAATTTTTGTAGTTCATTCAAAAAGTAATGGAACTAGTCCATGATTCGAATCCTGCATGCTACTCTCATGTGCTTTCCCACTCACAGAGATTTGTTTATGGGAAATACAAAGACAAAAAAAAGGCTAAAAGCTTGTATCATTCTGGCAGCCCCTTATAATAAAGCTGTGGTGGGTTTACCCTGACTGGAAGCCAGGTCCCCACCAAAGCACAGCTATCACTGCCCTCCTTCCTCAGCTGGACAGGGGTGAGAAAATATAATGAAAGGCTTATGGGTCAAGGTAAGGACAGGGAGATCACTCTATAATTACCAACACAGGCAAAACAAACTGAACTCAGGGAAAATTAATTTAATTTATGAAAATTAAATCAGAATAGGATAAGGAGAAATACAACCAAATCTTAAAACTACTTTCCCCCACACCTCCCTTCTTCCTGGGCTTAATATTACCCCTGATTTTCTCAACCTCCTGCCCTAAGTGGGGGTTGCAGTCAGTTCCTCACAACTTTTCGCTACTACTCATTAATCCTCACGGCAGGACTCCTCAGAGTCTTCCTCTGCTCTTGTATGGGGTCCTTACTATGGGAGACAGTCTTCCACCAACTTCTCCAATATGAGCTCTTTACACAGGCTGCAGTTCTTCACAAAGTGCTCCAACATGGGCTTCCCACGGGGTCACACCTTCCTTCAGGGACATGTTCCTGCTCTGGCATGGGGTCTTCCATGGACTGAAGGTTGGTATCTGCTCTACCAACAACCTCCATGGGCTTCAGATAGACAGTCTGCCTCACCATGGTCTTCTCCACAGGGTGCAGGGGAATCTTTCCTCTGGTGTTTGAAGCGTCTCCCCCAAATGGTTAGTGCTGGAAGGAACCTTAAAGATCAACAAGTTCCAAATCTCCTGCCATGGGCAGGGACACCTGTCACTAGACCAGGTTGCTCAAGGCCCCATCCAACCTGGCCTTGAACACCTCCAGGGAGGGGGCATCCACCACCTCCCTGGGCAATCCTCATAGTGAAGAATTTCTTCCTAATACCCAATTTGAATCTACCCCTTCCAATTGAAAACCATTCCCCCTCGTCCTATCACTACATGCCCTTCTAAAAAGTCCCTTCCCAGGTTTCCTGTAGGCCCCTTCAGGTACTGGAAGGCCACTGTAAGGTCTCCCCCTTCTCAGCCTTCTCTTCTCTGGGCTGAACAACCCAACTATTATGGACAATAAAAAGGGAAACATGCAAATTCAAAAGAAATTCCCAAATCAATAACAACAACAACAACTGAAGTTGGAGTGCTATTTTTCAAAAGTGTTAATGTGAAAAAAAAAAGTTCAATCACAATTTTAATGTGTAAATAAAATATTCTTCTTACCGTCAATGCAATGTACTAAACTGATAAAGGTGAAGTACACCTGTTGGTTGACTGCAGGCTGAATATGAGCCAGCAGTGTGCCCAGGCAGCCAAGAAGGCCAATGGCATCCTGGCTTGTATCAAGAACAGTGTGGCCAGTAGGTCTAGGGAGGTGATTGTGTCCCTGTACTGAGCATTGGTGAGGCCACACCTTGAGTACTGTGTGCAGTTCTGGGCTCCCCACCATAAGAAGGACACTGAGGTCCTTGAGCAAGTGTAGAGAAGGGCAACCAGGCTGGTGAAGGGGCTGGAAGGCAAATCACATGAGGAATGGCTGAGGGAGCTGGGGATGTTCAGCTTGGAGAAGAGGAGGCTGAGGAGAGACCTTATCACCACCTACAACTACCTGAAAGGAGGTTGTAGAAAGGTGGGCGATGGTCTCTTCAGCCAGGTGACAGGAGATAGGACAAGGGGAAATGGCCTGAAGCTGTGCCAGGGCAGGTTTAGATTGGACATTAGAAAATATTTTTTTACTGAAAGAGTTGTCAGGGCCTGGAACAGGCTGCCCAGGGAGGTGGTTGAGTCACCTTCCCTGGATGTGTTCAGAAAAAGGGTTGATGAGGTACTTTGGGATATGGTTTATCTTAGGATGGGAATGGTTGGACTTAATGATCTTCAAAAGTCTCTTCCAACCTTGTGTGATTCTGTGATACTTAAGACACTTAAATTTGCCTGAGTATTCTAGACACCTAATTATCTGCAAGTCACATTGATTTCTGTGAGAAACCGAATGATCAGTTTTTCTAAAAAATTGTCCCACTTGGCTAAAAATCTAAATATAGGCCTGACTTCAGGCTGAGTTTCAAAATATTTGTCTAAGTCCTTTTTCATTTTGTTTTCTGCATTAAGCAGACTTCAGATGAATGGGCAGATACTTTAAGTGACATTTTGAAGAGGCAATCGTTGAATCACATTAACTCAAAATAGCTATCCAGGTCTAGTTTCCTCATAGGTATTTCAAGAATAGTGTCCTGTCTACCTTGAAAACTGAATCTAAATTGATGAACAAACTGCTGAGCTTGGAGCTATCTTCTTTTAAATATGATTTGTCAGGCTCTGTCCCAGAAGTCAGAAGAAATTTTAAATGTAGATGCAGAGTTCAGGCACACTTCTGACACATATTTGTGTTTATGTGTCAACTTGACCTCAAGCTGACATTGAATTTACACAGGTGAAGAGAACATTATGTATCTAAGGGCAACTACCACTGATAACAAATATATTGAAAAAGATAGCAAGGTACGCTACACAACCGTCAAGGAAGCAAGTATAAATAAAGAGGAGCTGAATCTACTGCATAGCTGAGGGGAAGTGATAGAAGAGAATTTATTTCTCAAGGAAGAGCATGCATAGTGTCACTGTAGGGCTTCCCTGGTGACATGGATATTTAGAGAGCAAATACAGGTTTTAGGGCTAAATTAGCTTTTAAAATAACTTTTCTTGAATTAATATATTTCAGAGAGCATCTGTTCTTATTTTGAATGAAAAAAAAAAAAGGGTTGTTTTTTCTTCATAAGTAAACCTGTGGGCAGAGTGTCACTGCAAACACACACCTCAAATAGATATTTCAGTAGGGAGTGGACGTTTACATGCATAACTAGAAGAACCAGTTATAAACATTGATGAAAAACATAGTTCTGCTGCTACTCTTAAATCAAGTTGGTTAGATACTAGGTAGACATATTCATTCTGGATACTTGGTACCTCCTGCAACCATGGAGAGTCTGAATTCTAGGAAATCTGAGCATTAGTTCCAGATGTCAGAGAAAAGTCAGGTATCCTTAGTGTAACCAGAAAAAAAAAATGAATTTTGGATGTGTTGTATTTCTACACCGAAGTGGGTTGGCAATTTTTTTTTTTCTCTGGTGAATATGCCGGAGGGACATGATCTTTTGCAGACAGATTTCTGTATAATGAAGTATTTTTGTTGCTATTACTAAACTAGATGAGAAAATATTGCAACTCTACTCGCCAATCTTTGAAAAGTAACAGTTACTAAGAGGAAGAGAATCTCTATGAAACCTTCATAATGTGGTCTAGGAAACCTAGTAAGGGCTTAATTTGAAAGGCAACAGTGCTTTATTTTCACCAGTAGAGGATAGCACAATTTTTAAATTCTTAATTCTGTTCTTATGCTCCTGCTATCTCACCTAAATCTTTTTTTGTGATAGGCAAAATTATGCAGAAGCAACAAAGGGTATTAACTGAGGGGAAAGGGAGAGGAGCAAGCATCATTGCAGTTGCTATTACTTGAATGAAAGATTAAACATTGAAGGATATGAAGAGCCGAGTAAGAGATTTATAGTGAGAGGAAAAAGTACAAACCCCAGATATGCTGAAGATGAGTACATAACTTTCTTTCATTTTTGTTCTAGAAGTGACGCCTTCTACGTGGCAATGCAATCTGTTAAACGAAAAGGGCACCAGCATTTTCAGGAAAGTTATGAGCCTAATATAAACTGAGATATTTTTCAGGCCATTAATTTTCATTCATAATTTTAAAAACATTTAATGAATCATTCTAATTATATTTAAAATATTGATGCAGAACTTCCCCTGTACGTATTTTTTCTTCAGATATTTGATTGTTGCAAAATAAATATATATTTATATGCTGTTCATTTCCAGTTTATTTTAATTCATCATGTCTGAGTTTGTACATTATATTGGATGAATCAACATGAACAAATTCTCACTTTTATGATCTTGTCCCTTTCACGATTTCATAGTTAATTTTTCTCATTTCTAACACTGATTTCTTGGTAATATTTTTCTAACAGGGTGAATTAAAACAATGAATTTCTCTACATTAAGTTTTATTTACCATCTCTCTTCCAGAAAAACTATAATTCCACTCATCCTTTAGGGAAATATGATGAAGAGTATGGATTTTACTTACTCGGTTGTAATCCATAAGAAAGATTCTTGTAACTCAAACTGTTGACCTATCTAACCCAATATTCTGTCTCTCAGAGTGACAAAGGAAATTATATTTAGGGTAGGACAATGGATTTATGCAGCTGCTTTTTCATAGAAAAAAAGCCTTTTAAGTGGGAGCAATTTTCATTTACACTCTCTTCTACATTGTTCACTTGTCATTAAGTGGTTGTAGTGTTAATGAAAATCAGGGATATTGCCCAGTGGCATATGTCTAATTTCACATTTCTTTAAAGTGTCTTCTGGGCCCAAGTCTCCTTTACAAAGCAGCTGTTATTATCTCTGCTGAACTAGGCCTTTCTTTTTCTTTTCTTTTTTTTTTCCATTTCTTTTTCTTTTCTTTTTTTTTCCCATTATTCACATCAGTGCAATTCAAACAGTAGAATTTGCTCTTCAGCTACTAGATGAGTGAAAGGAGAAAGATCACTGTGTTTCTTTCAATGAGTCACTTAAAATGATTTAAATTAAAATAAATAGGAATTTTGCAAGTACTTTAAATTACTTTGAGGTCACATCTATGCTGGCCCTTTTTTAAAACTGAAGGCTGTTTAGATGATTTATAGTAGACAGACATTTGCAGCCAAATTCTTTTCTTAAACACAGTTTTGCTGTCCTCAAGAAACATTAAGAAAAGGAATTAACAATAAAACAGTGAAGTAAACCCCGAGAAAACAGGAGTAAATTCAGACTAATACTTAGTCCAAGATAGATATAAGTATGGTATTGACAGAGAGAAAAGGGACTAATAAGTGGAAAAAAAACCCCTGAATATATCTGTTGAAAGAAGGTAGAAAGGACATTATGATTTTTCAGTCTTTCTGTCATCTTTTACACAGAAGTGGGAAACTATGGAATTTAAATATAATAGGAAGACTTCCCTTCCTTCTTTTTTACCTCTTGTGACATTTTTCTTTTCCTAACAATATGAAATCTACTCAGAGATTTCTTTTTCTTTTAGCTGAATTATTTAGCCATCATCAGCTATTGTTCATAAATTGTTGAAAGCAGCAGGGAGGCACTAAAGCAGAAGCTGTGATTACTTTCTCAAATTGCAGATGTCTACTAAGTTCAGCAGTCATTACCATGTAAGGTCACTTAGTGATGAGGTGTAAAGAAGTGTGGGCTGGGTAAATATAGGTTGAAGAGCATAATTTACCTCTACAGCATCTCTCAAAAGTACAATCCTTCAAGGTGCTGAGCACCTCACAAGGCACTAGCAACTTCTATTGAAATGAACCTGATTTAAGGAGACAGTACTTCTGGGGATTTGCTCAGAGGATTCCAGGAACAGTGCCTTGTTTCAGAATTGTTTTGCATAATCCACACGATGGCTTCATTTTTTTGCTACTTTGATTCACAATTTTTTCTAATGGTTTTAGTGTGCATGAGAATGTAATTATATTGAAACTTTTCTCATTCCAGGGGAAATGGTTGTTCAAGCTAAAAAATTAATATGGTTGCAGAGCACCTAAATTTTTGAGAATGTTTGGCACTGTTCGTATCTGTCACATCAGGAACTTAATCTGAACAATGTCCTATTTTCCAAAATGCAAAGGCCAGCACGAGCACCCAGGCTGTCAGCAATGACTAGTGGCACACATCATGCAGTGGATCAAAATAGAAATAATTTCAATATCTGGCTTCTTTAAGATTCTCAAGATATATTTTGAAAAGCAAAGCCTGGAGATATTATTAATTCTTTTGAGAATCTTAGTCTTTTTCCTACTAATAAAAGAAATATAAAAAAATAAAATCCAATAAAGAACTTTCTGGGCTCATCATTCATTTTGACCCACTATAAATCTGGAACTTTTGTAATATTTTTTCTGCAGCTATTTCATTCCCTGTACAGCATAACACTACAGACTGAAATGCAGTAGAAGAAATTCACCCCTCAGAAATTTAATTTCTGAAGGACAAGACATGCATGTATACCTGGGACTTTATTTTTTCCACCTGTGGGATAGGAGCAACTATTGCCTACTACTATTTCAAGATCTGCTTGAGTCCTGAATGTAAGAATTATGCCTCTGGGGCAGTATCTTAGATATGTTTTTATATGCTCAGTCTTTTACTGACAAATAAATACTATTGCTAAAACCAGATTACCAGTCTTTCAGTGAGTATAGTTGAGTACTTCAAAGAAGCAGTTTTAATTTTTTTTTTCTGAAAATCTGTAAACTACATTTCAATGTGTAAACATTAAACAGAGCAAATCAACACTTAGAATGATTTCTATTGCTACATGGTAAGATGTACCAACATTGGGAATCAACTGTCTCGCATAGAGCTGAAATTCCTCAGGTTAGTTTTTGTTATTTTAAGTAGTTCTCCTCTATACCTTTTTACATAGAGGAGATAAAAAAAACCCATAACAGTAGGAGAACAGAGGAGAAAAAGATAGTAAAAACCCCTGAAATTTTTGGGAAATATTTTACCTTTTTAAAAAAGAGTCTTTCATGTATCATAAACAGCATTTACTCAAAAACTTAATTGTGAATGCTGTTTTTTAAACCACTGAATAATTTTTTCTTTCCTTCTAGATCAGAACAGACAGGTTTTCTTTGACTTTAAATTTTGCATGCAGCCTTTTACCTTGGAAGATCAACTGTTGGCAAGACATCTTTAAGGTTTATTGTATTGGTATTTTGTAGCGAGGTTTTGGTAGCTGCAGGGGTGGCTTCTGCAAGAAGTTGCTAGAAGCTTTGTCCAATAGAGCAAATGCCAGCCAGCTCCAAGACGGACATGCTGCTGGCCAAAGCTGAGCCCATCAGTGATGGTGGTACTGCCTGTGGGATAACACAATTAAGATGGGGAAAAGAAACCTAGGATCAGTCTTTTGCAGCCAGAGACAAGAGTGAGAATATGTGAGAGGGAAAGCTCTGCAGACTCCAAGGTCAGTTGAAGAAGGAGGGGGAGGAGGTGCTCCAGGTGCTGGAGCAAAGATTCTCCTGCAGCCCATGGAGGTCCATGGTGAAGCAGATATCCACCTACAGCCCATGAAACACCCCATATTGGAGCAGGTGGATGTACCCAAAGTATGATATGACCCCGTGGGAAGACCATGCTGAAGCAGGCTCCTAAAAAGACTTGTGAACCCATGGAAAGAAGAGCCCATGCTGCTGCAAGTTTCCTGGCAGGACTTGTGATCCCATGGGGAACCCACACTGGAGCAGTCTGTTCTTGAAGGACTATGCCCCATGCAAGGAACCCAATGCTGGAGGAGGGGAAGAGTGTGAGGAGTCCTCCCCATGAGGAGGAGGGAGTGGCAGAGACACTGTGTGATTAATTGACCACAACCCCCATTCACTGTTCCACTGTGCCACAAGGGAGCAAGGAGGCATGGAGAACTGGGAGTAAAGCTAATCCCAGGATAAAGGGAGGGGTGGGGGAAGGTGGGTTTCATAAGATTTGGGTTTATTTCTCAATACTCTTATTTGACAGGTTATAAATTAAATTAATTTTCACTGAGTTGAGTCTGGTTTGCCTATAATGGTAACTTATCTCAACCCAGGAGCCTTTTGGTAAATTTTTTCTCCACTGTGCAGTTGAGGAAGGGAGCCATAGAGCAGCTTCAGTGAGCACCTGGCATTCAGCCAAGGTTAAACCACCATGCTTATACAAAAAATTGCTGAGTATAGTAAAAAAAGAGTTTTAGTTGATAGAAAAAAAATACCAGAAAAGGCTAATTCTGGCTTTCTACTAATGTGAACTGAAGCAACTTACTGGAGACATAAGTTTAGCTCTCAGCTTAGACAGCAAATTTTATATAAATATAAAATGTCTACAAGCAACACCCTCTAGTGATTTTCAGCATCATTTGACATATTTCTCTTGACTTCTCCCATCCTATCAAAATGTTTATTAGGAGAAGTTTGTTTTCTATAAATTATTATTTCAAAAATAAATGTCCAACTGGCACATCAAAAAGATAATTCTCACATGCTAGCATTTGGATAATTAATAATGACCTTGATGAGTGGTCAGAATAAGAAAGAAATTTAAATAATTAAATATTTTGTGGCATGTGTTTGTCACAGGATTTTGAGTGAAGGTAAGCTTTTTTGAATTACACATTTTTACAATTCAATTTTTTTCATACAGAAAACATATTAATCTCTTTGGTAGTGAATATAGAAACTCATTACCAGCTCCTAGTAATGGTGGTTAGAATAAGAAACAAAGCCTGCATTGGAAAGGACCTTTAGGAGTCTTGTCAATCCCCCTGCAACAAGCAAGGACATCTTCAATGAGATCAGGTTTCCCAATATCCCATTGAACTGGACATCAAATGTTTCCCGGGATGGAGCATCTATCACCTCTCTTGGAATCTGTTGCAGTGACTCACCAGACTCATCATAAAAAAAAATTCTTCCTTAGATCTGTTCTGAATATACCACCTTTTAGTTGAAACCCATTAACCCTTGTCCTATTGCAACAGGCCCTGCTAAATATATAAACCACTTCAAGTACTGAAGGGCTGTAAGGTATCCCTGGACCTTTCCCTTGTCCAGGCTGAACAAGCCCAGGTGTCTCAGTTTGTCTTCATAGGAGAGGTGCTCCAGCACTCCGGCCATCTTCATGGTCCTCCTCAGGACTTGTACCAACAGATAAATATGGTTGGCTTTCTGGGCTGCATGTTCATATTGGTGGCTCATGTAGAGCTTGTCATCTACCACTACCCTCAAATCCTTCTCTGCAGGGCTGCTCTCAATCCCTTCATCCCCAAACTCACGTGCAAGACCTTGCTCTTGCCCTTGTTGAAACTCAAGGTTCATGTGGACCCACTTGAGCTTGTCAAGGTCTTTCTGCATGGCATCTGGTTCCTCAGGTGTGTCAGCCTCACCACCCAGATTGGTGTCATCTGCAAATTTACTGAGGCTGTACTTGACTCCACTGACCATCTCATTGATGAAGATATTAAATAGTACTGGTGCCACTATGGATCCCTTAGGGACACCACCACTTTTCACTGATCTTCATCTCAACATTGAATCTTTGACCACTTCCCTCTGGATGCAACCATCCAACCAATTCCTCTTGCACCATCCATCCATCCATCCATCCATCCATCCATCCATCCATCCATCCATCCATCCATCCATCCGTCCATCCATCCAATCCATATCTCCAATTTATAAAGAAGTTTGTTGTTGGGGAGAAATCCCAATGGATAACATCCACGGCTCTTCCCTTGTCTACTGATGTGCTCACTCCATCATAGAGGGCCACTATGCTCATCAGGCAGGACTTGCCCTTGCTGAAGCCATGCTGGTTGTCTTAAACTGCCTCCCCATCCTCCATGTGACTTAACATAAGTTCTAGGAGATTCTGTTCAATAATTTTCCCAAGCATGGAGGTGAGGATGACAGGTCAGTAGTTCTTAGGGTCTTCTTTTCTACTCTTTTTAGAAATGGATACAAGTTTATCTTTTTCCAGTTACCAGGGAGCTCACCTGAATTCCATGACTCTTCAAATGTCATGGAGAGTGCCTTGGCAGCTATATCAGCCAATTTCCTCAGGACTCTGTGGTGCATCTTGTCAGGTCTCATAAACTTATGTATTTTCAGGTACTGCAGGGGCTCACAAACCTTATCTTCTCTTATAGTGGGAGGTCCTTCCACTTGAGATGTGTGGGAACAGAGATTGCCAGTGAAGAGTGAGGCAAAAATGTTGAGTACCTCAGCATTCTCATCATCTGTTGTTACTAGTTTGCCAGTCATGTTCATCATGAAGGGAAGAATTTCATTGCCTTTCCTTTTCTGGCTGATATACCTATAGAAGCCCATAGTATTCTTTGTGTCCCTTGTCAAGGTCAGCCCCAGCTGCACCTTGTCCTTCCCCACCCAATCTCTATACAACCAGATAGCATTCCTTACTCTTCCCAGGATATCTGTCCCTACTTCCATTTCCTGTGAATTTCCATGAAGAGACGATCCTGGTTTCTTGCCTTCCTTTCCTGGTTTCCTATACCTGGGGATCAAGAGCTCTTGTGCGATGTGGAAAGCATCCTTAAATATTTACCAGCTCTTTTCTTCTCTGGTGTCCTCAAGGGCAGTTTCCCAGGGGATTCTGTTGACTAACTCCTTGAACGGCTGGAATTTTGCTTTCCTAAAATTCAGGATCCTCAGTTTACTTTTTGATTGACCCATATCCCATGAGACTGTGAACTCTATCAGTGCGTGATCATTGCAGCTCCATTCTTCGTACTTTTCCTCAGAGCATAAAAAGGAGGCAACTGGCAATTTAAGAGAGAAATAAACCAACTCTTATTCTCCCTCTTCCATTAAGGCTGTCTCTGGGGGATAAGACTTTTGGACTCTCATCACTCTCACCACTGCAAAGGAGAAAATAATTTGAAGACAACTGGAAACTGTAGATTCGTATGAAAGATTTTATAATAGGAGAGGCAATCAAGCAAAATTTAGGTTCTTGTGGTATATTTCATGACTTATATTTCACTTGCTAATTCCTTTACATAAAAAGGCTGTATCATTAATCTGATTATATAATGAATCGGAAAGCCAAATTACATGAATAAAATTTTGTATCACAAACTATGCATGGAGAATAAAAAGTACAATTCTGATGACAGTGAACATTCAGAAAACAAAGAAAATCATCCTGTCAGGTCAAATAAGCAGGAAAGTTATATGCTGTAGGCAAAAACAATACCAAAGACATAGTGATGCTGTAAAGGCTATAGAAATAATATGTTAGTGACACTGGTGAATTTAAACCAGTAATTGCTTAGTCACAGTCACCTTAATCTAAACCTTTCCTGTATTTTTTTCAGTCTGAATATATTTTTCTTCATAATTTAATTTGAAAACACAATCAAGAATACTTGTCATATCAAATTCATATACAAATTGATATTTAAGAGCCTTATAAAGAAGAAACTTATAAAATAGTGTTTAAATTTTATTTTATGTACAAACAACATATTTTTATGTCCCTGAATCTATTACTTTTGCAGTCAAGTCAGGACATTACCATCTTATTATTCTCATAGTTAGTGCATGACCAGTTCATTCATCAGCTCTGTTATTTATTATTGTTCATATAGGTCAAGAAGAGAATCATTACTTCACACATTACAGGCAATGAAAAATAAAGAAATATATAAGGCCTTTACTGAATATACTTCAACAAAAACTTTTGAATTCCAAAATTTAATCATTCCACATGGACTAGGACAGATTGTTCTACAATGTTTAAAGATTGCAACATCCCAACATGCATATTTATTGCTTTCAATACTGGGCTTTTATTTTTTAATGTATTAGTTTTCCAGCTTAGATCTACTAACTAAGCAAATGAAAAATCTTTTTTACACCAGGCATTGGTCTCTATTGGAATCAAGGAGCTATTATTGCATGGTGTAAACCAAAATAAACATCTGTTTCTTTTGTCTTTGTAGAAGTAATTAACACAAAATCAGGAAGCACATTTCTCACAGGAGGAATTCTTGCAACCTTCTTACAAATGAGATTTGCATTCTGGCATTGCAGAGGCTTTTTAATAAACTTCCAGATAGAAAAACTTTGTACCAAAAAGACATTAAAATAGCCTCAAAACAAAATCCACAAGTAATAAATTCCCCTAGATTATATATTGCTGCTTTTTATAATAAATTATCAAAACATCACTGCACATTGAAAGACAACCTTCTAAATGCTGCCACCCATCTTTTTACAAATTCTCAGAAACGTTTTTACACTGGCAGGGTTTTGACCTTTGTATCAGTCACTGAGGTATTTCTTGCTCCCATTTTTAGTGTTCTTCCCTGGATGAAGGATTACTTCAGAGATACTCAATGTAATTTCAATTGTGAAATGCCTGGCTTTTTCACCCATAACAAAGCCATTGCTTAATTTTGACCTCTTTAAGAAACTGCTTGGAGAAATCTCACGGGCCAGGGCTCTGGAAGGCAGGGGGGCTCATGAGAGCTGTCTGATATTCAAGGATGAGTTCATCCAAGTTCAGAATCAGTGTATCTGTAAGAGCAAGAAATCAGGCAAGGGAAGCAGGAGACCTGCTTGGTTGAGCAGAGTTTCTGAAAAGGATTAAGTTGAAGAAGGAAGTCTACATATTGTAGGAGAAGGGACTGACCATTTGGGAAGACTACAGAAATTCTGTCAGGGTATGCAGGAATGAAACAAGAAAAGCCAAGGCCTCCTTGGAGCTAAACTTGGCAAGGGATTTCAAAGATAACAGGAGGGGTTTCTTCGAGTATATTAGTGGCAAAAGAAAAACTAGGAAAAATGTGTGCCTGCTCTTGAATGAGGCAGGCGGCACGTGATGGAGGATGCACATAAAGCGGGGTTACTGAATGCCTTATTTGCTTTAGTCTTTACTGCTCAGGCCAGCCCTCATGATCCCCAGACTTTGAAGGCAACAGAGAAAGTCTGGAGGAAGGAAGATGCTCCCTTTTTTGATGAAGATCTAGTTAGAGACCAGTTAAACAAACTGGATATCCACAAGTCCATGGGTCCTGTTGACATGCAACCATGAGTGCTGAGGGAGCTGGCAGAAGTCATTGCTAAAACCACTCACCATCATCTTTGAATGGTCCTGGAGAACAGATGAAATGCCTGGAGATTGGAGGAAAGCCAGTGTCACTCCAGTCTTCAAAAGGGGAACGAGAGATGACTCAGGGAACTACAGGCCAGTCAGCCTCACCTCCATCCCTGGAAAGATGTTGGAGAAGCTTGCTCCAGAGATCATCTCAAAACACGTGGAGGAAAAGAAGATTATCATCAGCCAGCATGGATTCACCAAGGGGAAGTCATGTCTGGCTAACCTCATATCCTTCTACTGGAAGGGTAGAGGGAGAGAAGGTGGCTTTGCCTACTGTGACTTTGGCAAGGCTTTAGACACTGTCTTTCACAGCATCTTCATAAGCAAGATTAGGAACTGTGGGTTAGATGGATGAACTGTGGGGTGGATTGAAATTTGGCTGAAAGACAGAGCCCAGAGGAGTGTGATCAGTGGCACAGAATCTAGTTGGAGGCCTGTTACAAGTGGTGTTCCTCAGGGGTCAGTTCTGTGCCCAGCCGTGTTCAATACATTCATCAACAACTTAGATGAAGGGATAGAGTGTATGTCAGCAAGTTTGCTGAGGATACAAAACTGGGAGGAGTGACTGACACACCACAAGGCTGTGCTGCCAACCAGTGAGATCTGGACAGGCTGGAGAGTTGGGCAGAGAGCAATCTTATAAAATTTAACATGGGCCTGTGTAGGGTTCTGCACCTAGTGAGGAATAACCCCATGCACAGGTTAGGGGCTTACCTTCTGGGAAGAAGCTCTGTGGAAAAAGACTGGGGAGTCAGCAATGTACCCTTCTGGCCATGAAAGTCAATGGCATCCTGGGGTGTGCCAAGAAAAGTGTGGCCAGAAGATTGAGAGAAGTTATCCTCACCCTCTACTCTACACTGGTGAGGCCTCATCTGGAATAATGTGCGTGGTTCTGGGCTCCCCAGTTCAAGAAGGACAGGGAGCTACTGGAGAGGGTACAAAAAAACACTGATTAGGGGACTAGAACATCTCTCTTTTGAAGAGAGGCTGAGGAACTTGGTACAACTTTAGCCTTGAGAAAAAAAGACTGAAGGAGCAGCTTATCGATGCTTATAAATACTTGAGAGATGGGTGTCAGGAGTATGGTATCAGTCTTTTTTCAGTGGTACAGGACAAGAGGCAACGGGCATAAACTTGACAATAAGAAGTTCCACCTAAACATGAGTAGGAACTTTTTACTGGGAGGGTGGAAGATCACTGGGACAGGCTACCCAGAGAGGCTGTGGAGTCTCCACCTCTGGAGATATTCAAAACGTTTCTGAATGCTGTCCTGTTCAACCTGCTCTAGGTGAGCCTACTCTGGCAGGGGGTTGGAGTAGATGATCTCCAGAGGTCCCTTCCAACCTGTAACATTCTGTGATTCTGGGGTGCAACGTCTGTTTTAAGATGGAAGAGAGAGAGGCATATACTGATAGCTGTATTGGAGTACAGCTGCAGGTGTCCATTGTTCTTTTTTATTTACTTTTAAAATTACATCTCACATCATAACATCTTAGTTATGATTTGAAACAAAAAATAGCTGCAACTAACCTTAGAAACGTTATAGATTAATCACAGTTAAAGTGTTTCCTTCTTATGGAACTTGAGTGACAAATGTTTATGAAGAAAATTTATAAAACACGCTTTAAAAAGGCCAACATGATGCAAGCAGTTAAGTTCATAGCAGTAGACAATAGGAATTAAATATAGAAGCACATTGAAGGACCACGTTCCCCAGTGTCTAGTAAAGTTGTAAACTGCTTCCCAACAGGTTATGACACATAAATATTTATTAGTTACTAAACCCATATTTCAAAGAAAAAATGTCATGGAAGTATTAAAATATAAAAAATACCAGGGCCCTAATAGCCCTGAACAGACTCACCTGGACCTGACCCCACTCCCCTGCCCACAGGCCTGGGGCATCCATTTCAACTTAGGCTCATTCCCCCTGTATTCACTTGAGCTATACTGCAATTATTTTTTTGTCCCTTGACATTCATGCCTTGTTGACTGGACATCCCTGACATGACCTCAGGTCTCTTTTGTCACCTTATTTTTATATGATGATCAGTAGGTAATTGACAGGACTTGTTCCTGTCACCAGCCCTGCTCTTGCTCAACCTGCTTGGGTCCATTGTGCTTTGCAGGAGGGATGTTGGCGTTCCCTGTGCTTAGGTGACTCTCAGCTCACTGCTGGAGCAGGGAAGATGCCACTCCCTGACTGTAAACTGCTGCACCCATCTTGGGAGGGTGCAAGAGGTAGTGAGGTTTCAATCATTGCTAACATTTTTAAAACACTGTTCAAAGCATTAATTCCTATCTATGATTATTCAGTGCAGTGATTGTAATGTCTTTGAAGTGTTGTTCTTTGGTCTTGAATTTGCCTCTATAAAACTAGCAAATTTCGTATTAGTACATTAAGATATTAATACGACAAAAACATTTGCATGAATTACAGAGAGGTGTTAGGAAAGAGGGATGTGAGAAAAAAATGTGAAGGATTAGTTAGTAGGTTATAAGTGTCTATAAAATTGAATAGGTTAGAACAAAGAAGATGGGAAGGAATTATTTAAAATTATGAAGGGTGATAAAAGCAAGAGTAATAACCTGAAACTCAAACAGGAAACATTAATTTACATATTAATACAAAAATTTTGATAGCAAGGTCAATTAGAAAAAGGAATAATTTGCTGCAGAATATAGTTCTACTAATATTGCCTAAGGTGTCAATGAGACTAATATAACCCATCTCTGTGTTAACAAAGACAATCCTTTTACAGAAGAGTGAAATGAAGATAGAGTTGATTTGCAAAGTACTTTTCTGTGATAGTGTATCCATGGATATTTTTATCTGGAAAAGGAAATTATACTACCTTCTTTGTTTGTTTTATATGGATGTATTTCAAAGTCAGTTTCCTGATTAATCTTTATTCCATGACACTCTTTACAGCGTCGTATTCCTATATTTTGCACTTGGTGGTTTATCTTGCATGTTTATTAAACATATTTCATGATATTAAATTCAGATATCTTATTAAAATATTGCTGATTGTTCTGCCTGCTTCTGGTTTTCTTTGAAGAAAATAAGAATGATATTCACTCCAAGTCAGTACACATTTTCTTCCTTTTCATTTTTTTTATTTAACATGGGAAATTGAATATGAATCTCTAACACTTTCCTAAATATTTATTTATTCACTTATTAGGTCACAAATACATTGATATTTACCTTCTTAGCCTTGCCATGATACGTGTTTAATTGGGCTTGCAATTCTAACTCTGTCACTAATTTAAAAAGTGGGTATTACTGCTTATTTATTTTAGTGCAATCATTTGTCAGGTAACTTCTTCAAAATTACTAAACTGACCCACAGTGTATTAATAATGCCTTTTGCCTTTTCTGGGATATTCATTCAGTCTTCTAAGCGGACCCTCTCTGCCAATTTTTCCTTAAAAATGGAAGTCTTTGATTAGCAATGCCACCAAGAGTGATGAGGGAAATCAGACTAAAAGCAAAATGAAACAAATGCTTTGACTGTTTACTATCAGCTATTCCCAGTCAGTTTTTAAATTTTAAAATATAAATTTCCATGATAGTTGAATGTACGTAACTATTTTTAGCATTCACTACTGAACACTGCCTCTTGTCCAAGGGGTTTCTGAAAAAAACTAATAAAGCTGGAAAAAATCATTGCTTTTTTCTAATTTCACTAAACTCAATAAGGCTCTGCACTGATTTCAGGGGGAGCCGAGTCATACTCTTTTCCACTTTTTAAAGTGTGTGCGTCTTTCTTAGCCAAATTGCAAACTGTAGAGATGATATCAGGCATACCTCTGTCCAGAGGTTTGTTAATTTGATCTCAAGTGGACTATGACTTCCTTGGTTTTCTCTCTGTTCTTCTTGACCCCAATGCTACAAGTTATAAAGCTATCAAGTAGGAGGACTTTTTCTCTGCACATACATATTTATGTATCATCTAATGTGTTTATATTTGTTAGTGGACTTAGTATAATAATGAGCTGTATGAATTTTTTTATAATTTAATTTTCTTTTTCCTAACATACTGTGAATCTGTTTAACAGTTCAAGTACTAACATTTTTAATAATCTTTTCTGAATATACTGTTTCATATTAAAATGTTCTGTCTGTTTTTAATGTGCAAGTAAAGTCTGTGACAACTTTTATAAAGGTTAACTTGGAAATATAATTAAAATTTGTTGGAAGTTAAATCAAATGGTTTATTAATCATCCATTTACTTCTGAATAATATTGGTCTGTTCAGTCACTAAATGTATGTTTTCCTGAAACATTACTTAAATTAAGATGCTTAATTCTTCCAAGAAATCATTACAGTAGTCTTTCTCTGAAAGAGGATCAGCAAACAACAATAAAGCATGTTGAGCACTGCTTTCAATTACAGTGCTTGAGGGTAAGGAGGTGTGAATTAACCCTTCACATGCTCCCAAATGAATAGTATATAAGGAAGCAATACAATGAGGTACAGATGATTGAGTACATTTCTACATTAGCAGTTGGGCTGAAGAGAGCCTCTATCAGAAAGGACTGAAGTTTTATTACAGTACTAGTATCACATCTCCAGAAATACTGCTGCTGTCTATGTAAAGCTTCAAGAAATTACATAAACCCTGATTATTCAGAATTCATATACTTTGCTGCGTGGAAATGTGCTGCTAAAATAGGCCAGGAATTGTTTCTAAACACTTAACTTATTCAGTCTATAGGAAGGCCTTACTAAAAAACAAAACAAAATTTAATATTTATATCTGATTTCATGTGCCTAACAGCATGGAAAATTTAAATAGAACAAACTGATTATCTATATTACTAAAGTTACCTTGCATGCAGGTATCCAGTTTTATTAGCTTACGGATTCATGGCAGTATGTTAGTGTGCTTATGACATTTGACACAGAAACTGAGCCTTAAAGGGAACAAAGCAGAGAGGGAAGCACAAAGATTTTTAAGCAGAAGACATAAGCAAGACAAACTACTGGCACTAAGAAATTACATTAAAAATATACATAAAAGACACTGACATTTGCAACCTGGTCTTACTCAATGTATGTATGTCACACCACAGTATGACTTTCTTTTCCTAAAATTGCATTCCTTCATGTATGTAGCAATGTAACAGACAGCATCTGTCAGAATGTTAATAAAATAATTAGGTCACATGACTTTTTGTGTGTGTGTGTGTGTTTGTGGAAGGTATTAAAAATGTAATCTAAGAGCTGTAGGATAATTACAATACCAACTGCACATCTGAAGTCATTACTGAAAAGCAGATGATATAGATTGCATTTTTACAAGCAATGTCCTAAAGTGTCAATTCTGGAAATGTTTTGAAAAATATTTTCAATGATGATCAAAGTATCAAATTACAATGAAAGATATTGATGACATAAATTTGAGTCATCCATAAATGACAAAATGAGAAAAGATATATTGGAAAACAGAGTAATAGGTACAATGTAGATTGTAAAAATATAAAATTCAAGGTCATATATTTGAGATTCATAATGATAATTCTGAATGGAGTTGTGTTCTAATCCCTTAGAAGTCGGTGGGGGGGTGGTGGTGTAAATGGGCAAATACAATGAATTCATGAAATAGAATGAAAAATATAATAGATCACAAACGAGATATATCCACGAATGAGAATATGACCATAGTGTGCAAGAGACAAATAACTACCATTAGAAATGATTAAACATATTACTTTGGAAGGGGTTCTGTTTCTACAGAAGCCAGAATGAAACTTTGCTGGACTGAATCTCCTGTTGTTGCTGTAATGCAAGTCAGAAAAGGACTTAATCAAAATGACACAATAAGGCTAGAAAAATCATAGAAAATATATAATGTAGCGATATCTTGACTGGGAATACAAGTTTACAGTAGTCATAAATTTAGCTTCACATCCTAAGAAGAAGAAAAACATTATTTGCTATAAATTTAGTTTTTCAAGGTGTTGAAGAATGAACTCCATCTATTATAAGAGAGATATGCATCCTAAAACAGGTCTACATAGGCCTGTTAGCACACTTTTGATTTCACATAGCCAGTTTTGTGGTCTTTGACATCACTTTTTAGCTTTTACTTTCATAACTACATGAAACCCATAAGATCATTTCAAAAATATTGTAAATGGTAAGAAGTCATGTACCTTTAAAAATATTTTTTACTAACATCATTAGTCTTGAGTTCAGCTTTTGTGTCATAAATATAGAATCCATGAAGAGAAAAGGGCTATTAAAGAGCAAATCATCCAGATTCTGAAATACTATAAATTATCATCTGAGACAGATGTGTTTGAATATCTCATTTCAATTTGTTTAAACTGCACTGCCAGTAAATGAATGATTAAATCCATGAGCAAATAAAATAATGAGTGAATTTTTCTCAGTAAGATCAAAATCAGTAGGTATGAAATGAAGACTATTACTCCTTTTAATACAAATTTTATACTCTGGTAGTATGTATGTATAAAATTCCAATTACAATGAAACCTATATTTTAATGTAGTGTAGTAGATGTCAAAAATCTGTACAAAATTAGATCATAAAATCGTTGAAAGTCATATGTTATTTTTGGTAGAGTTCAGATATTCTGTGAGCCAGAAAGAAGACAGAATCAGTAGCTTGCCATCACTACTAAGTCAGTCTCTTCCTGAATACAAAGAAGAAAGGTTTTTTCTGTTTGATATAACAGCAAACAACTTTTGGAAGTCTGCCAATTTCCAAATTGATTATAATTGCTATAATTGGATATTTTAAACTCTAGAAAGCAGGGTCTCATTTATGCTTGTGTTTGTGTGACTGCATAAAGTCAGAGCCAGATTTCAGTTTTGTCAGGTTACTTAGGAAATAAAAATATTGAAATGCCAGTGTGTATCACTAGCAGTTTCAGTCCACATAGCTTGATATGGACCAAATCCTGACATCATTACCCTTTTTGGAAGAAAAGAGCCTCTGTGGGAAGATATTTCAGGCACTGAAAGGCAGTGGAAATAATTAACTCCTTTAAGTCCCAGGGTAGATATGGGATTGAATTTTGATATGCAAAGGAAATCATAAATAGACTTTAGTCAAGTGAAAATGTGAAGAAGATAGCTTGTTATTCAAACAAAAGATTTGTTGTGCACAGGTTAGGGAAAAACTACTAAAATCTCCTGATAAACCACTATCAGGGTCTTCTGTTGTACTCTGTCATGTAGCATCCATGATTAGAAGTGGTCTTCTGTTGATGTTTAGGGGAAAAAATAGTTAATGAGCCTCCATTAAACTGAAATGCAGTGAAGTAAGTTCTTATGTTCCCTGATTCTTTTAACTAGAAAGGGGTGAAGAAAGTGTAGAAGGCCTCAGCACATTTATATTACATATTATTATCCCAATGTATTAGAAGAAAGAGATGTGTATTTGTATCCTCTTGTACCTATCTCTGACTAATCCCAAGACTGTAGATGAACTTTAAAACATCTAAAACCCTAGGAAATTGTTTTAATGGAACATCTCATTATGATGTTAACTTTTAACTTTTGATCCTCCGACATAAGAATATTGGTTTTAAGACCGATATACGTGAGTTTACTGTTCTCTGAATGAGCATAGATGATCTCCTAGGCTGCTTGATGTGTATAAGAATAATATTATTGCAAAATGTGACACAAATGACTTTATTAAAATTTAATACTATCTTCTCCATTTTTCTGATGAGCCTGTTTTCATGTCTGCATTCAATAATAAAAAGAAATTCAATACTGAACAAGTTGAAAATACAGTTCTAGTAGGATTATTCTCTTAAACAAATCAATAATGATGACATTAACTAGGCAAAAATCAGATGCCAAATACCAAAGAAAATTTTGAAGAAGAGTTACTCTTTCTACCCATGGAATCCACTGAAATTCTTCTTAGAATGTAAGATTTTATGTAATTTTCCTGGAAGCAATCTACAGGTACATCAAGTTTCCAAAGTGTGATATGATTATAAAGATTGCAGAGGTAAATATAGTGGAAGATCCTTAATCAACATATTGCAAAGACAAAAAAAATTGGGCTTTTTTGCAGACAGCTACAACTAACTTTCTATAGTAACAAGTTCTCATTCATCATGTTTCTTCTTATAGATTACCACTCCGTCAGCAGGAGATTCAAATTCAAAGTTTTTCTTGTGGCTCTAAGGTCTCAGACTAAAAATGTAAGATGTTCTTAAGCTGTTTGTACATAAATATGCAACAATTAAGAAGGAGCAAAATTATTCCAGAGCTCTGCTGTAACTATGGCAACCACTTTACACTGTACTTCATTTAGGTAAATAAATCTGACAGCTAGTAAGAATGAGTTTTAGCATTTTTTTTTTCATTATAGAATTGCCTGTGTGTTATTTCTTGGGAAAATAACATTATATATATGTATATAAATGGTATTACTTTTGTATTAAAAGTTTTCTGCCCACAAATAGTGTGTTCCATAATTTTAGGTTCGAGTCCCTATATATGAAATGTATATGCATTGTTTGTTATTTCTTCATTTTACTCAGAGAAAATGGATTTGGGTTGAAGTCTTAGTTCTAGTGAAACTACGGATTGTGAAGTATTTCACCAACTTGCCTTTGTTTTCTCAGGCTCCTCTAACTTCTGATATAACTTGGTCATACATATTTTATGTTTAGCAAAAGCCCAGAGAGGCCAAACACCACAGTACAAGTAACCAAATGTATAAATATGCTGTGAAATCAGGGCACTGTTACTGCTCTTCAGTAACAGCTCTGCCAACAGCCAGTTTATGCCAATTTAGGTCAGCAGTGCCATGATCCCACTTATACTTGTCCACAATTCTTCTCCTTGTTATGATACTGAGTCCTCCCTGCTGCCACAGTGAGATTAAACCCTGAAGAGTATTAAACCAGCAGAAAACTCACAAAAAAGCATAGCATGTGTCAGTTTAGCTTTCAGACTGAGATTGCATCAGGTCAATGCCAATGCTGGGCTAAGGGAGATAAAACTACCGCAAACTATGTTTGGCTTTGTTTGTACCACAGCAGCTTTAAAATATCTGAAAATCTGGAACACTTTGGCCCAGATCTTAAAACCCATTTGAAGGATTTAACTGCCAATTAAGTGGCTGCATATACAGGACTTCAGAGGGCAGATTTAGTCAAGACCTAATTTGAAGTGCCTAACTTTGGTCAATGGAGACAGCTTCCACTAAATATCTCATAACAAGAACAACATTTAATCCTCTGAATCACCTGAAAGTCTCTCTCTGGGAGGAGGGTGGGGGGGGATTCTAAATAACTTTGAAATTCTAGAATTCAAATCAGGAGGTAACCTTCAGGAGGTAACTAGATGATATTTGGAGGTCACTTACAACCCAAGGTCCCTTACAACCAAAATATTCTATAATTCTATGATTTTATGATGTCATGGCCAAAGCTAACAAGTTATGCATATTCTAAATATGAATATGTGAATAGTATTTAGATTACTCATAAGGAATCAAGAGTTGTAACACAGGGTCCTACTCATGCTGCTTTATTGCTGGAAATAAAAAAGGGATATCAACTAGTGTTCACTTCTGCTGCCTTGTCTCTGGCACCTACACACAAACCAGAAGAAAGAAATAATGCAAGTAAAATAATTTTGGTAACTGTAGTGACCTGGGTAGGACTCTGTAGGTGCCCAACCGGTGGAGTGTGGGTACCACATATGACACAGCCCTTACTGTGTGACTTCACTCAATTGTCCTTGCAGGATCTGCACTCCCTGGGAATATACTAAAACTGGGGGCAGCAAAAATCATAGGGGGTCAATAGGTAAGGTAAAATGGGCCTTGCTGCAAGTGGAAATTCTAGGAAATCAGAAGGAAAATGAAGGTTCTTCAGGGCTTAGTAAAGCTCAAGCCATAGTTCTCTGTTGGGATGAGTGGTGAGGTAGAATGTGGGATAGGTCACCCTCTGAGCTGCTGGAAGGTTCATTTCATATGGATAAGCTGACCTTCCTGTCTCATGTGAGACAGTATAAGGCAGAATTGCCCTAGATTGCACTCCCATCGCCTTCTTGTCCTTCACAGGACAAGTTGAAGGTCATTTCCAGGATTTGTTGCTCCATCACCTCCCCAGGGATGGAGGTGATGTTGTCAGTCCTAGCAGGGGTCAGGGAAAACAGCTGTGTGGGAGTAAGCTGTCCAATGGTCCAGGAAGGAGGAAAGCCTTGTTTTCCAAGAGGAGAACAGGGGCAGACCAGGGACCACAGGAGAAGCAGTCAGTGTAATGTTCCCAAGGAGCATGAGCAACAACACAGGGAATGTCCTCTCCTCTGGGTGATCTCTGTGTGAGCAGCAATTGCACACGCCCACATAAGCACAGGGGGTGTGCTCCATTAGAAGTTGTAGGCCCAGGCATCAGGCTTCACAGGTCAGGCAGTGTTTTTAATGGGCAACACTCTACAGGAAGCCATCAGAAACATCCCTGAGCCAAAAGACCTGCAGGGCTGGTTTGCGCTGGGGAAGGGACATGAGGACACTGGAAAGTCCTGGGCAAACCTAGCCCAGTTGTTCAGCTTACTTCCAGGCTGCGAACACAGAGGCAGCAGTGGGTTTGAGGTGCCCCACAAACATCCTTTCCTGGCATTTGACCCATGCCTCTGCGGACAGTCCTTTGGGCAATGCTGCTTGCCATTTCACTTCACTCTCTGCTCCCCATAGTGAGAACATACACAGCAACCAGCCCTTGCAGGAGGGTCCCCTTTGCTGCCAACAGCAGTGATGCTCTGGCATGGCAGACTTGCCCTCTGGAAAGCACCCAGGGCCTTTCCTGAGCTTTGCAGGGGTCTTTGCAGAGCCTAATTTCCCTCCAGGTGACCTAGAGTCTTGACCAGGCTTTTATGGGGCTTGTTGGAAGCCCTCCAAAAGTCCCCTCATTCTACAAAATCCAAAAGCCTAAAAGACCTCCCACTTTTAAATAAAAATTAGCTTCTGTGGATATTCTTGGGAATTGTATAGGTGTTGTGATTCAGCCACAGACATCAGTGGAGCTCACCACTTCACCGGGAGGACAAACAGACAGAGCCCTGCAGATTGGGATAAGGACAGCATACTGTCAAACCATCACAAGGATAATAGCTATATCAAGCTGTGAATGTTTGAAGCTTTCCAGTCTGAATTATGTTAGAATGTTTTGGTAAGTGGCATGGAGTCTAGTTGGAGGCCTGTATCTAGTGCTGTGCCCCAAGGGGCGGTGCTTGATCCAGTCTTATTCAACATATTCATCAAAGACCTAGATGATGGGAGAGATTGTACCCTTTGGAATTTTGCTGATGATACAAAACTGGGAGGAGTGGCTGACACACCAAAGACTGTGCTGCCATTCAGTGAGACCTGGACAGGCTGCAGAGTTGGGTGGAGAGAAAACAAATGAAATTAAACAAGGGCAAGTGTAGGGTCCTGCACCTACGGAGGAATAACTCTACGTCCCAGCACAGGTTGGGGGCTTACGTGTAGGGAAGCAGCTCTGTGGTAAAAGACCTGGGAGTCCTGATGGGCAATATGTTCTCCATGAGCTAGTAGTGTGCCTCATGGACAAGAAGGCTAATGGTATCCTAAGGTGAATTAAAAAAAGTGGCCAGCAGGTCATGGGAGGTTATGCTCTCCCTCTACTTTGCCTTTGTAAGGCTACATCAGGAGTTTTGTGTGCTGTTCTGGGGCCCTCAGTTCAAGAAAAAAAGGGAACTACTGGAAAGTGTCCAGAAGAGGTCTACAAGGATTGGGGTACTGGAGTATCTCTCTTTTGGGGAAAGGCTGAGAGAACTGGGTACTATGACTTTATATGGTTGGTCCTACCCTCACACCTCACACACCCCCCACCTCCCCTCCCTTCCCACCATACACAATGGAGTATTCTCTATTGTTATTCTCTAGTTCCCATCAGCAGTTAATGTTCAGCCACTGCCTGTGAGGCAGGGCCTCAGAATGTAAAGGGGTTGCTCTGGAGGATAAATGCCCCTCTCCTCCTTTCTCCCAGCTTTTATTGTTGAACATGATGGTACAGAATATCTCTTTGGTCAACTTGGGTCAGCTGTCCTAGTTATGATCCCTCCCAGTCTTCCAGTCTTTTGTCCTCCTACACTCTACTGGCCTTTGAGGGTTGAGTGAGATATTTGAGAGACAGCCTTGAGTCTGTGGGAGCACTGCTCAGCAGTAGTCAAAACACTGGTGTGTCATCAACAGCCCACTAGTTACCAACCCCTCTCCTAGCACAGCACTGTGAGGGCTGCTATGAAGAAAGGTAACTCCAACCCAGCCAGACCCAATGCAATCTCCACCCCTAGTTCTACAAAAACTTAACATTCTCTTAGGACTTTTCACTATAACGTTAGAAAGACATAACTGCAATGTTCTTACCAAGCTGCTTTTTATATTTTAAACTAAATAAAATGAAACTATTTTCTAAGCAAGTGTATGTATAAGCTAGCTAAGTAGAAAGCTTTGTAAAGGCACTCCTTAATGATGATTTTTCTATTACGTTCTATAAGGATCTACTTGGTATAATGATTTGGAATATCATACTGTAACTATGTACTTTTCATCATACTGGGTCCCATTTCTATAAGCTATCAAGATTTGTAGAGATTTCCGAAAGAGGTAAGAATGAAAAAGTCCTTGTTGAACTAATTAGCAGTTCACTGACACTTCAATTTTAATGACAGCAAGTTTATAACTTACTTATTTTCTTTTAAAAGGAATACCAAATTTCAAGGAACAGACATTTAAAATATTCAGACCTGTTTCCATAGTGTGTTTTCGGAGGTAAAAGGAAACCTGTATATTTGCACATACGAGAGTATGTCCAGTAAAGATTTTAAATTAATGATACAAGACACTTCAATGTATACCTTTATTTCTTATAGTGTTATACTTTTCCTTTAAATTAACTGGATTTATACTAAGAAAAACAATCTCCTAATTGCTGGAATCATGCTATGGTATTTTTGTGAACTATACTAAATACTGAAAAGAAAACCCAAGTTTCCATGGCAATAGTTCAGTGCCACGAAAGATTAAACTGGTCAGAAATATTTTTAGGCAAATTGTATTTATTATTCATCCATTAGCATTTTTCCTCATATATCATAGCAAATTCTGAAACTATTTATTTTCATAATACACCCCTTCTTCCACGAAATACTGAATTATTTCAGTCCACAGCAATTCAAAATTCACTTTATCTGCGTTTTCTCTTAGATGCAGAGCTGTTATTTTGAAGATAGTGATTTTCATTTTTTTCCCCTCTGACATTCTCTGTCTTCCTTCTATAGACATAAATATATATAAGCCAAAATTCACATGTATAAATGTTGTAAGAAATTCTAAATATGATTTGAAAATAAACATGAACGTTTCATCATAAACATGTTTTATATGGTTGCTAATATTGTGACACTTAGTTTGAATTTATTTGTTTTAATATATACATTTATAAGTAGTAGTCTAACACCTGCTTGAATTAGGATTTTTTTCCAGTTATACAACAGCTGAAATAGTTGATATATTTGAGTGGAGTTCTCAGCTGCAGAACTGCTATGAAGAGCATTTTGTGGGAGCACTCTAAACTTTGGCTTTGAATCCTTGTTCTCCGTCATGGAATGTAGCAAACAATACTTTAATTGATAATCTCCTAAGGCTTTTCAAAGAGGATTTAAGCATACAGACCAATGTATTATAAAAATTTCTTTTTGCTTGAAGAATTATTTTAAATAAACATAATAAGTATCCAGAGCAATGGATTGATGCTGGCTCCCTTTGATTTTGAAATGCAATAACAATAATGAAAAATCTTATGCTTTTTGTTATTATTTATAAACATGTTTAGTCATCATCTCTGCATTCCTATCACATTTATGTGATAAGCAATAACACACTTCTAACTTTGAAATAGAATAAATAATTAATATCCACACAGTGATGTTTTGGAAGTGATCTAACTCTATTTGTAAAGAAATTCTTAATTTTGTGTGCATGCTGTTGAGGTGAGCTGTCTACCACCATCCTTAATCCCCCTTTGCCAGATATTCATTATCAGCAGGAGCAATGTAGTCTTGAACAAAATGTTAAAAATTTAATTAATGTCCATGCTGTGTACTTATCAGCTATTGGGCACAGAAATATATTTAATTTGTCATTCTTTCACAGATAATTAAAATCACAATTTAGCGTATTCAACAGGATATTTCCCGTCAGCTGAGTTAATTTTAATATGATATAAGAAGGGCAATAGTAAATTACATAATCTGAGACAGGATCTAGCTGCAAATTTTTGAACATATTCCAAAGGAGGATGTCATGAATACGCATCTACAACAATCTGTCTTTGTCACTGAGTTGTCCATGCTCAAAATAATTGATTCTTGTGACCAAAATAAGTATGTGCCAAATATATGCACAAAAGAACAATCTGATATCATGCTATCTTGAAAGTGATTATACGTTGTTGTGAATAATAAAACTGAGTTACTAAGTCAATAATTTAAAGTTGTTGGGTTGTTTTTTTTTTTAATAAGTGGATACACAGTATAGTGAGTTTTCAATTAAAGTTTTCTGAGAAAATGCTGCTTTCTGTTTCAGTTCTGTTTCAGTGTTATTTTTCAAATTTTTCAACAGAATTCTGGTCAAGTGCATCATATTAGTGTTAGTAGTATAGAATTTAATTGAACATCAAACCTCCCAAACTACCTTACCAACTAACATATGTAAGCTAATGAACAAAATTCTTCATGAACATGACATTATTATTATTTCTGAACCTGAAAATGTGCATATCAGTTATGTGGAAAGCTTTACCATACCCCATAAATGTATTGCTACATCAGAATCCTGTAAATACACTATAACTAAAGAGAAGCAGAAATGAATGTGAGATGCATAGCTACAATTTGAGCCTTATGGATTTGGAATTATGCAGTATGCAAAAACCATCTGGGACTGAGATTCTGTATACTTTCTCCTGCTTTCAAGATATGAAACACCAGGGACGTATCTTGTGGGACATAGGTTTAGTGAGAACTGGTTTTGCTGAACAGCTGGGACATTTTTCACAAAGAACATCTTGTCAGGAGGCAATAGAGATAAATAAAAAGGAAAGAAAAGGACACTTTATTCTGTTCTTTGTTGAATACTGAGTTCAAGGCATTCAAGAAATCAAAATCTGGCATATAGACAGCAAAAGAAAAGATTGTCAAGAAAGATGGGTCGTCCTGAGGCCTAAGGGCAAAATTATGTGAGAGGGGAGACCAATACCTCAGCTTCTGTTTCATCCCTGATGCATGCCACCATCCCCCGGCCCTGAAGTCCATCCTTGGACCTGCATGTGGGAAAGAACTGCTGGAATTTCTGCTGAAGCATTAGGAGAAAGTATGATGACATTACATGACAGGAACATTTTGTATTTTATTGGTTCCTATCTTCAGTTGTTCTAAGACCTGGAAACTTTACAAGGGCCATAGAAAAATAATGCTAGTGTGTATCTTCAAGCCAGATTGTGAATATCTGAAGTTCTGAAGAGTTCTCAGAAGCATGCTGATACTGCCTTATGGGCAGGTATATTCTTATAAGATTTCTAACCCCCAGTCTAGCAATACTATTAACGGCTGCCTAAGAAATAATATGAAAGAGAAACAGGCAGTCTCTGAAAACAGAAAATATATCAATACACACAAGAAATAGAAAATTCTTTACAAATAGTGAATAGAAATCCAATACAAGGAGGAATAAAAATCCTTGTGCAAAACTTGTCTAAATTTACTTTTTTTTCTAAGGAGCTCATGTTTATTAGAAATTATGAGTTATGAATTCCAAGCAAAGTATGAGCTTTCAAAGCTACAGAAGTCCCACTAGAATATGGATCATTCCCTAAACTCCGTAAGATGACTAAGGTCAGCCTCTAAAGTACTGTCTGTACAAGACCATGTTAACTCAGTAAATCCTCTGCAGGCCAGTGACTACTCAAAGAACCAAGTATTTCTATAAAGTCTTAGTTTGTGAAATGCCTGGATGTTTAAGCCTGTGTTTGTAGGTAATTTAGTTAATGAGGTTTTCTATATCTCTAGTGATTGTTCATTTGTGTTGTTCCATTTGTGGTATGTTTGAAAATGAGTAGAAGTATAGTATATTTTTCTCAATAAAAGTAGTTCTAGAGATCTATTGCTTATCTTAAATATGAAATATGTTGTTTAAATCCAAATTCCAGTTGTGTTTCTGGTCAAATGTACATAAAACAAGACTGTATAATTCATCTACTGTAAAATTATATTAATCCTGTTTACATTTGGTTTAGCTTAGTTTTGGCATCATTATTAAAGAATTGTACCTGCAGTTGTTTTATAAAACTGCCATGCAGTGTCAAAAATGAAATAATAGCTGTAAGGCTATGGTTCATCTTCTTTTCAACATAAGTGAATACATTTTGGTCAAATTGGGAATCAAATTCTGTTTTAGGAAGTATAGGAGTAATGTCTATTCTCTGAAACTGGATTAATGATAATTTTACAGAATAGCAAACACTGGTTTTGAATTTTCAAAATGAAAGGTAATCATAGCTTTCACATACTCTCTTAAATTCACTTGACATAGAAAGCAAGACTCAAATGTACAGAAGTTTTTAGAACGTACTGATTTAAACTTTTTTTTTTACAAAAAATTTTGTAGGCATTGATGATAATTCTAGGGACTAATGTGCCTTGGAAAGATGTATTACAGCAGGGTTCAAATCTACATTAGTTCTGTAATTCATTCTGTCAGTTTAGGGAGAGGTAATAGAAACTGCTTTGTTATACTCGGCATGTTACCAAGTAGCCTGACTTGACTTTAGAATTTCTTTTTATAAACATGTTTTTATTTGGGGGTGGGGGGATGTCACAGACTAACTGTTTATAATTTTCCTAACAGTGGACTGGTTGACTGGGGATTTTTTTCCCTTTGCTCGTGTGTTTTAACACTGGTGGAGGTTGAAACTAGTGATTTTTGAAATGTTACATTAATGTACCAATTACAAATATAACAGCTGTTTTAATATCACAGATCCTTGCTGTTAGAGAGCTTAAGCACAACCTAATTAAATAAGTATGGGGCTCTTGCACTTATTAGATGTCTATATGCTTTTCAGAATTTCCTGGTCTTTCAGAACATGAAATTTAAATGTTTAAGATAAAAAGAAAAGCAACGCCTACAAACTCAAGTGAAAAGTAGAAAGGACGATACAGAAATACCTTGGAATTGTTGTGTCTGAAATTTTTGCCAATGGGAAAACTAAAGTTTCGTAAGTATGATTTTAATTAATTATATGCTGGTTGCACACTAGACCTGCACTATGACCCATACAGTTAATATGTAGATTCACAGCCCAATTTTGAAGAAAGCCAATTCACTTTTTTGTTAGGGGAAGAGTGGGGGTCTAAGGAGACAGTACTGGCTGAGAATATTTTCTGTCCCTGTTCTGCTCTTAAGAACACAATGTGCTCAAACAGTAATTAATTGTCTTAGCCTGCCTTACCCATCCATATCACCCACAGTTGTTAAGCCACACATACTTCGTTGCCTTCATGCTCTATACTGTGGCCAGGGTTGTACTACAAAAGCTGAGTGCAGAAGACAACCCTTTCGCAACATCAAAGCTGCTCAGGGCACCAAGGAAAATATAGTTCATGTTAAAATCTGAGTAAGAACATAGGTACATCAACAGCTTCTCTGCTTGTAAATGTAAATGCTGGAACAGAGGTGCACTGGCAGTTCAAATTCAAGGCCATCTCTTTGGAAAACTGCAAGTACCAATGCCCATTTCTTTCTAATATATAGGACATAAAATCTTGCATCAAATTATGGGGCCTTCAGCACAGCATCCTTCTCAGATTAGATGAACTCCCATAGGAATCATAGCATTCTAAGGGTAATGGCTATCTACCCTTGTTTTGGAAACTGGGAATGTCATGAGGGAATGGAAAATAATTTAGGAGAATTTACAGCTATGGGTTCATTCTTGCAAAAGGACACTGATGACTTGTTTGAAATATGTCATGATCAGGCCAAGGTCAATAGAATTCTTGTCTCACTTTAACTGCTTGCTTTGGGGAACTCAAACATGAATTTAGACCCTTTTGTCAAAACAGGAAAGATGCATATAATGTAACAAGTAAATACTGGTGAGAACATCTTTATATAACCTAAGGGTTACAACAGAGGTATGAAGAAAGAGACAGAGAGGAAAGGAAGCATGGGACGCTTCCCTCTGTCACAAGACTAGGGGTATAGGTGCTGTTAGGCTCTTTTAGTGAAAAGTGAAGGACTTGTGGTCATGTCAGCTCTCCTGTCTGGTATTTTTCATTTCTTTTCTTTGCTTAGAAGAGGGACAAAAGTTAGACAACAAGGGAGTTTGTGGAAATAAAGAAGACTGGCTTTCCCATTCTGTCTTAACCTTTTTTCACATGCCACCAAATGAGAAAGGACATCTGACAATGTAGGAAAGATATTTTGCTCTACTACACAGCGAAAGATAAGGAAATTAGCTATCAATGAAGGAAGTAGTTAATTGAGATTATCCAAGCTTTACATCATGAGAGAATGTGATGAGACAGTCAAGCAGGAAAGAGGGAGAGCTAGAAATTATTTGGTTTGGTTTTGCATTTTTGTTTGGTTTTGGGGTTTATAGTTTTGGTTTTAGCAAAGTGAATATACATGAATAGTTGTATCATTTATAAGCACCACACTGTGATTTCCTAGGTTCTAATTTAACAGACTTCATGCATAGACAAGTTTGGGAATTGAAACTAGTTTCAAAGGAAGCCAGTCTTCCCAAAACTACTGCATGACAAGAGTACATCTACAGTGCTAAATATGAAGATATGTACATAAATCTACAAGAGAATTATCCTACTGACAGATGGAGGAACCAAGTAGAAATTGTTAAGAATTATTATTGGAAGCCTGTAGATGAATTCCATAGTTTATCTACTGTATCTAATTCAGTCTGGTCATGTTCATTGGATCTGGACTGTCTTCCCATGTTTCCAAGCTAAGAGTCAAACATCACTGTTTTTGGAAGATATGGGGAAAGAATGAATTGCTTAAAGTAATTACAATGTCATACTGCTTTTGTAGAATATGAGTAACAAAACAGGTATATTTACTCCTCTTTGCTGTCATTCAGTGAATAATTACAGTGAATTTCATCAGGAAATACTTCCAGTATGTAGCATTATCACATAGCAATGTATGGCACAATAATGTTAAGTCTATCATCCATGTACTATATCTGAAACTTTAGCCCCTTGATGTTGGCTTTTTATACAATAACTCAGAATCTGGTGACTCATTTATCCCCATCCTCTCTAGCTTTTCTATAAATAGAGGACTCAACAACTGAAATATTCATACCACATATAAAATTGGCTTCATGTCTATTCATGTATATTTTTAGCTCCTTCCTGTTGGAACTTGGCTGAAATAATTAACTTTAACAATATGTTATGATGTTCTATTATTATCAATTGCTGTTTGAAAAAGCAGCCATCTCACCTAAGCAGCACATTAGTGTTTTATTCATGGAGTACTGTAACTGCAAAGCCCCAATGACAGATAAAAAATCCTGATTTTATTTCATTTTATTAAGTCAAAAGACACTGAAGCTACAAAGAGAAGAGGTCTACTGCCATATCACTAGTTGTGGCTGTAATAGGTTAAACTGTTAATTTTATCTTCCTCTAATCAGAAATTTCCTCAAGATTGACATCATTTGTCATGCACCAGAACAAAGACAATGTTAATTCAATACTGAAAATGAATGCCTAGAAGCCATTTAGTCTTTGGGGGGGATATTTTAATAGACAACCCTACCCCCAAAAAGATATTATTTGTCTCCAGCCCCTTGACTAGCCTGGTTACCTTTCTCTGCACTTGCTCGAGGACCTCAGTGTCCTTCTTATGGTGGGGAGCCCAGAACTGGACACAGTAACCGAGGTGTGGCCTCACCAATGCCGAGTACAGGGGCACAATTACCTCCCTAGACCTACTGGCCACACTGTTTTTGACACAAACCAAGATGCCATTGGCCTTCTTGGCTGCCCGGGCACACTGCTGGCTCATATTCAGGCTGCAGTCAACCAACAGCCCCAGGTCCTTCTCTGCCTGACAGCTCTCCAGCCAGTCTCCCCTAAGCCTGTAGCGCTGCATGGGGTTGTTATGTCCCATGTGCAGCACTCTACACTTGGCCATGTTAAACTTCATCCCATTGGTCCAGTCTGTTTAGATCCCTCTGAAGAGCCTCCCTACCCTCAGGCAGATCAACACTTCCTCCTAGTTTAGTGTCATCTGGAAACTTACTGAGGGAGTATTCAATCCCTTCATCGAGGTCATTGATAAAGATGTTGAACAAGACTGGACCCAGGACTGAGCCCTGGGGGATGCCACTCGTGACCGGCCTCCAGCTGGATTTTGTTCCATAATGACGCCAAATTGGGTGGTGAAATTAATGTTTCAGAGGGACAGGATGCTATCCAGAGGGACCTGGACAGACTGGAGAAGTGGGCCCAGGGGAACCTCATGAGGTTCAACAAAGCCAAATGCAGGGTCCTCCTCCTGGGTCAGAACAACCCCCGTTATCCATAAAGTTTAGAGATGAGGTGCTTGAAAACAGCGCTGAGGAAAAGGATTTTGGGAGTACTCATGGATGAGAAGCTGGACATGAGCCACCAATGTGCATCTGCAGCCCAGAAGGCCAACCACATCCTGGGCTGCATCAAAAGAAGTGTGGCTAGCAGATCAAGAGGACTGATTCTACCCCTCTACTCTGCTCTGGTGAGACCTCATCTGGAGTACTGTGTCCAGCTTTGGCACCTTCAATGCAAGAAAAACATGGACCTGTTGGACCAGAGGAGGGGCACAGAAATGATCAAAAGGCTAGACCACCTCTCTTGCGGAGACAAGTTGAGAGAGTTGGGCTTGATCAACTTGGAGAAGAGAAAGGGGGCCCTTATAGCAGCCTTCCAACACTTGAAAGGTGCCTGTAGGAAAGCTGTTCACAAGGGTATGTAGTAATAGGATGAGGGGTAATGTTTTAAACTAGAAGAGGATAGACTAGGTTGGATATTGGAAAAAAAATATCTTCAATATGAAGGTGGTAGATCACTGGAACAGGTTGCTCAGAGATGTAGTGAAGGCCCCATCCCTGGAGATATTCAACGTGTGGCTTGATAGAGCTCTTAGCAATCTGATCTAATGAAGATGACCCTGCTTACTGCAGGCAATGACTTCTGTATGCTGAGAACTTCCCGCCTCCATTCTGCTAAAGGAAAACTGAAACTACCAATTGTAGGACCTAGGGAACACATGTAGGGTGGGCCAAACGCCTCACCCAAGGCATAGAATCTCAGAAGCCTTGTGTGACATCTGTAACCATTTTAGTAAGGAGGCTTCCGAGTGCTAATTAAATAATTTAGACTACTATACTAGCAGTATATGTAATATGAGTATATATTAATTGGAGGAAGAATGTTTGATGTCCATTTTATGGTGTGTTCCGTTTTATCTGTGACAAGCTTTTGAGTGCCAGTCTCAAAGGGTTATTTTTCCAAAAGCTGAAAATCCTGGAGATGTTCAGTTCACAGGTTGAATATGGAATAGATGTTTGAGAAACATGAAAGGAGATTTCCTTGCAAACTGGTAGCTTTGAGATCTCTATAGTGCAGCAAGAGATGTGGGTTAGGTAGTCTGACGGGAATTTAGAAAGAATGCTTTCTTTTGGAATTATGTTTTCATGCCACTGAAAACATGGGTTTATATTTTCCCAGTGGGCAATGTCTTATACAAGCCTGGAAGAAACCTCTTCATTCTTTGAAACCTATCCCCCCAGGCAGTCATGTAATATTTTAAGTGTACAAGGATGCTCAGGAATAATTACACAAAATACTTTCATGAACAGAAGACTTTCAATATAAAAACCTAAAAAGCTTCCATGTAAGCAGAAGAGAGTATAAGAATCCAAAGCACT
This sequence comes from Gallinula chloropus, assembly GCF_964237585.1. Lineage (NCBI taxonomy): Eukaryota > Metazoa > Chordata > Aves > Gruiformes > Rallidae > Gallinula > Gallinula chloropus. The sequence continues at coordinate 30,494,171 of NC_140086.1, read as the reverse complement.
CCGAAGACATTTTCTTTAGCCAGTTTTCTACCAGGGTAAAATGTGTGTCCAGTATAATTGTTTAGTTGAATGAGACTTCAGATCTTATTTCCAATCTAAGAAGCAGATCCAACCAAAAGCAGGTTCTTCAGTAATTCTTAAAACCCTTGGTCTTATTTATAGTGAAATGAGAATAAAAAGATATACTTCAAAGAACGAGATACATTCTCCTTTTTTGTATATATATATAAAAAAAATAATCCCTTGAGTGACTTTAAGTCACTGTTCATCTCGGGTCTGCATGTGAACAGCAGAAGAAAAAAAAAATCACCTTCTGTCAAAATGCTGCAGGAGGCAAGTCCTTGTCAGTGTTTGTCACCTCTATGCCTACTAAACCACCAATTGAGTGGGAAAATGAGAATGATTTTTCAAACAGTGACTGTGTGCCTCCTCTCTTTGATAAAATTTCCTCTAAAATGTTTTCAAGAAATATGTCTATTCTACTAAAAAATGTTAAAGTGCCATGGATATTTTCTGTCACATAGATCAATGTATCTCTGTGCTGTTTCCTCTCATCTGTTTCTCTCCTCTGCTGAATTGCAGTAAAGAATTTTCACAAGAAAATAATCCCCCTCATCACAAGGATGAAGTCAATATAAATAGAAGGAAACTCATTGTGGCATAAACAATTTTTCCTACCAAATACTTTTATAGAGCACAGGGAGATATTGGTCCATGATGAAGATTTCTAACCTACTATTGAAACAAATGTCTTATGAATGATTTTTATAATTCCAGTCAAGTATTTTAACATTATTTTGTAAGAAAAACTATCTAATTATTTCTATGCCATTAGAATTTTAATCAAATGTAATTTGTATGGCATATTTTAGTCTTTCTGCATTGAAATATAAAGTGATTAAAAAGAAAAAAAAAAGAAAAAACCCGCAAGCAAATAAACAAAAGCTACAAACCAACGTTAAGAAAAGTTTTATAAATATTCACTCATATTCACATTTCCATTTTCTAGACCCAAATGTAAAGAAAATATCATACAGGTATCACTTAGTGACAGGAGTGGTAGACTCTCTTTAATTATTTGGTTTCCTTATGTTTTTGTATTGCTTGGTCATTTATTTCATCTTTGCTTCCCTTGATTTTACTGTTGCGATATAGTAATGACAATCAGTACTCATAAAAGAGAGCAGAACTGCCATTTCCTTTTAGAAAATAGCAGGGTAGTGTCTGTATTCTAACACTTTGTGTATTACTGTAGAGTGAATCATTACTAAGGACTGAATTTAGATTGTTCCTTCATTTCAAATAAGTACTTAAATTAAGGCTGGGAAATTAAGTCTTCCAACGCATAATACTAAAATAGTCTCCTTTTCTCTATATCTTCTATTTATTAATAGGTCATTTACTCTTGTGCTCAAAATCTTGTTTAGGAGCAAAGGGGAAAATCATACGTAAATAAAAAAAAATATTGTTAATACAATTGAAATCTTGGCATTCCAATTCAAGAATAATTATACTTCTACATCTATTTATTACAAAAAATACTTCCTTACAGAAAGAAACAAATAATATGAATAATACAATTAAAATTATAATGCACACACTTTGTGGCTTCTACCCTTTTCCTCGATGTTCATGTCACGCTTCCTCAGGTCCTTTTAAAGTGGGTAGCTTCAGGCTGCTGGGGTGGATATTACATAAAGTCATCAGCCTCAATGGAAAAATATGATATTCGTGCTGGTGTTTTTTCTTCCTGACTGAACAATCCACAGGTTTTAATACCTTTCCTTTCCTCCTTGGTCTACAGGTCCATATTACACTCAAGTTTACTATAGATGAAGCTTTTGTTTATGCTATATACTGCTTCCGTGCTTGCCTTGCTACCTCTAAAATTAGTTCTGTCTTGGTGCTGGTTTGCATTTCTTTTAACCTATCATTGGTGCGATGTTTTTTGCCATGGGGTCTCTGGTGCCAAGATTCTGCATCACTCTTTTTATTCTCTGCCTGGAGTCCTCTATATCACATCATTTTACTAGCAATGGCACTACTGGGCTGTACAATTCTGGGCTACCTTCCCTGAAGGTCTGGTTCCTTCTTGAATTGCTTTCATCTGATGTTTTCTCTAAGCTTCCTTGACATGTTAAAGAGCCTCACTTTTAATCAAGGAGGCTGAAATCGATCTCTGAAGAGAAGAAACCTGAAGTGTCTGAATGATAGATACAAGTTTCCTAGTCCCATCTGAGATGTGCTCTGGCTCCTAACCTACCTTTCCACATGTGAAAAGACTCTTGTAAGTTTTTTATCATATCTTGCAACTCCATCTAGATGTCCTGGTCAATCAGTGTATCTGAAATAGTATTATGGACTGATGTTCAAATAAATAAGTGAAGCCATATGTCTTCCATGTCACACATACCTGGTGTTGATGAATCAGTGGAACTTTCCCTCATGCCAAAAGACACTGAGTGTCAGCTACAGAGAACTACAGGTTCACTGGCTTCTCTGAAGGAGCCTAAACCTCTACCTTATGTGTATCTACTTCCATTAAAGTGTCTGCTCTCTGGTATTTGAGGTGAGCTGCCTCATAATAGAAAGCAGAAACTGCATTTGGCCTCCTTTGCTTACCACAATGGGATGTTCAAACTCATTCCACTTGCTGCATTAATCCACCCTAACTTGCTACTTCTAACTCAGATATTCTGAGCACTGCTTTTCACTTTATTAGGCAAATGCATTCTTGTGAGAGATGTAGATACTGGATGAAAGCTTTCATTTTGTCAGTTCCATGTGTCAGTAACATTTCTGTCATTCCCCGGCAAACACAGCTATGACCTTGTGTTTTGCAGTTGGTTTATACTCTAATAAAGATGCTTATATTTATAGTTGCTTCTAGTGCTATGCCAGCTCTTGTTTACTACTTTGTTTGCCTCTTTCTGATCTGTAAGATAGTGCATAAGTCATGCAACATCCGAACAGCAGGGACAGAAAGCGACAGCACTCAAGGACTGATGTACACTGATTAAAATTTCAGTAAGCTTTTTAGGCGTAAGATATCATCAAGTATCTTACTGTTAATGATAAGTGCTAACATGCCTGTTCAATGCTAACACTTAAATAACTTCGTACTTGAATTTGGTTTGTACTTTATATATGTTTATATGTATATTTGGTGACATTTTTAACTGTTCCTTATTTATAAGTGATTCTTTTTAAACATGATTACTTTGGAAAAGTAATTTTACTTAAACATATCCACAGAAAAAGTCAAACTATGTAGTTCTTGTTGCTTTAATCTGTAAGTGGTATGTAAAGTCTGATTATGTCAAGATCTATGATACACAGATCCTTTGGAGCTCTACAGTGGTAACACTTGATTTCAAAGAATATTGGCTATTCTTCTACCTGTATATATTAGTTAACTGACTTTTATTTCAGAGAAAATTTGTGTCCTCATACTGGTCTTTGAAATGTTCAGTATCTCAGCTGTTCAGCCTCAAGGATACTTATTTACCTGTCAAACCTAGACCTTGTTTCTGCCATCTTTCCTGGTAACAAGGAACTTCTGCTGACCAGAATCCTTGTTAATTCTGTGCGTGTGCAAGATATTTTGCAATAGCAAAGTGTACCAGAATGAATTCTGCAAGGAAACGTCACCTTATTGCTTCTACTCAGTTTGCTATCAAGTGATATGTCCACAGAATAAAGTTAAAAACTCAGTTGTCAGGAAATGAAATGCATAACCAAATGTGTTGGAGTGGACTGACCAACTTCTACCTTCCAAATACAGTAGCTACTTACAATTCTCTTGATAAAATGTTCCGTGTTAATTATGTCCTGCATGTAGACATTCTTGCTTACATGATTCTCCTTCCTGTTCAATCTTTCACAGGCAAACCTGTAAGAAGAGATTGGTTAAAAACTTTGACAGCAAACATACTGTCACAGAGAACCACTAGGTTGGAAAAGACCTTTAAGGTCATTGAGTCCAACCATTCCTGTCCTATGCTAAACCATATGTCTAAAATAATGGCTGAAAGAGAAATTTATCACCTCTGTACAGAAAGAATAGTCATAGTGGACCCTGGAATGTTACACTGCATCTAAACATAGAAACATCCTCAAAATCCTCACAGATTGCAATAAAATAGATTAGCATCTGCATTTTTATTTGATCCTTATGAGTTAAGAACCATGTTTTTAAAAGTATGCATTAGAATGAATTATTCAACATTTATTATCTCTATGAAGGAAATCACACATTTAGATAATTCTGCAGACCACATTTAGTTCATTATTCCAATGGACAGCTGGTTTATTGTACAACTCAATTAAAGGGTGATTGATTGTACTTAATTTGCTTCCTTAAATGGTTTGCAGATTAGAGGTGAATTTATCTCAAAACATGATTTTCAGTTTTGAATTTGTAATTTCACTCATACTAGAGTGTGATTAAATACACTTACCTTTGGTCTCATAAGCTAAATTTTCCCCTCCCTGCTCTTTGATAGGACTAATTTTTATCTGCCTAGCAGACAATATTAACATAATACTCTCCTGTTCTTCAGAAAGGGTTTTTGTGAAGATCTGACACATAAAATTAAACCTGTGACATTACAAAACCACAAAAACAACCTCTCTCTTCCTTTTATTTGCGTGTGGAGGTTTGTAGTTTATTGTAGCTAATAAATACGTGTTTATCAAAGATGAACTGATGAGAGGCTTATGTTACACATAATAAAACATGACAGAACTGCAGCTATGTTTTTAATATATACATATATATATATAACAACAGTGAAGAAAAAGTTGTTTTATTTTAATGCAATTTGCCAGGATGCATCCGGATCACTACCTTCATGCACCTCTCTGAAAGCAATGCCAGCCCTCGGATGGAACCAATGTAGACCTTTAACCATGGAAAGAACCTGGTGAGTGATTTTGAATTCACAGGTGAGGACAATTTCCATGCCTTTTATTTTCTATTCTTTGCAACTTTATTCATTATACCCTCTAACATTTCTGGAGGTGCGAAGATAGGCATCTTCAAGGTTAATGTCATGTGCATCTCTTGCAAATAATTATACTTGTGTTCCTTTTTGCTGCAGTTTTTTCCTTCATCTTTGATTCCACTCCTTTACTTATGCCTTTCTGTTTTCTTACCAAGACTGTTTAATTCCTCCAAGTCCAAAAAAACTTCTTCCTATCCATCCATTTTAGCCAAATAATGGGAAATAACAGAGTGGTTGACCAGTTGAGGCTGGGTAATCACTGTGCATGAGTTTTGACCTTTACAGTCCAATTCTGGTTTATCATAGCAAGTTCACTGTGCTGAAATAAAACAATTGGCTGCTTTAGACAACAGCAATCATTCAGGAGTGCAGTGGGGTTACAACCTTTTTTTTTTTTTCATGAGTTCAACTTCTGTAAATCACGATGTTTCCAACTGTGTAGGGAGTTTGCTAGAGTTCAGATAACGGAGAGATTTTCTGTTTGGCAAAATGTGAGAGTTCAAAGTCCCACAATGTACAGCATGGAACAGAGACCTTTCAAAGTTTTGTTGCATTTTACACAAAAAAGAAACATTGAAAATACGGAATTGAATCAAAGAAAGGTATTTCCTATGAATGCTTTTGAAGCTTTTTTGGGGACAATTTTCTATTTTTTCCTTTTTTCCTCAGTCCAACATACACACATATAATGCATTATTTTAGACTAAAAAAATAGGTTTCTATTTGTGTTTCCTTTACTTTTAAGAAAAGTGCATTTCATTGGAAAAACCCTGCACAATTAAATTTTTCAGATATAAAACAAAGAAAACAACTGTCGCTATAAGAAGGACATTGAGGTCCTTGAGCAAGTGCAGAGAAGGGCAAGCAGGCTGGTGAAGGGGCTGGAGGGCAAATCCTATGAGGAGCAGCTGAGGGAGCTGGGATTGTTTAGTCTGGAGAAGAGGAGGCTGAGGGGAGACCTTATCACTGCCTACAACTACCTGAAGGGAGGTTGTAGAGCAGAGGGCGATGGTCTCTTCAGCCAGGTGACAGAAGGTAGAACAAGGGGAAATGGCATGAAGCTGTGCCAGGGCAGGTTTAGATTAGATATTAGAAAAAATATTTTTACTGAAAGAGTTGTCAGGGCCTGGAACAGGCTGCCCAGGGATGTGCTTGAGTCACCTTCCCTGGATGTGTTCAGAAAAAGGGTTGATGAGGTACTTTGGGATATAGTTTAGCTTAGGATGGGAATGGTTGGACTTGATGATCTTCAAAGGTCTTTTCCAACCTTGTGATTCTGTGATTCTGTGATACCCAACTAAAAATCATCATTGTCAGAAGGATCAAATTAAAGGAGTATTATTATCAAAAGGAGGAAATAGGTCATATATTTTAAAAAAATGTTTCAGAGAGTTTTAATATAAGGCAAATAGGCGTTGAACATCTCTTCAGAACGTTGGTGACAGGGTTTTCATGGTGTTACAGCAACTATCTTCTACTTATATTAGAAAATGAGAATATTGTTAAAAATTAACTGCTGGACCATATGTTAATAGAAATTACAGTTTCTGGTATGGCTTCAAGCTACTGAGACTGATAACATTTAAAAAAAATATTAACCTCCAAAACCTGTGGCATTTACATGTTGTCCCGTTGGACATGTTGTACTGAAATATCAATGATTCTGACAGCTAATGCATAGAGAGGTTTTGTCTGGGTTTCTCATTTATCAAAAATAAAATTTTTGACAATTTGTCAAAAATCTTTTTATGCAATCTCTTTTTTTAATAGAAATAATTTGGAAATCAATGTCTCTATCTAGCTATCTCTTTTTTTCCTTTTTCTGACTGTGTGAGATAAGTAATTTCATTAACTGAACCTTCTCAGCTAAAGGATACAAATGGCCTCAGGATAATATTTCTTCAGCTAAATTAAGCTTCTGAAATACTGGAAATTTAGTGGCACAGACAAATCTGACCTGCTGTGTTAGGTAAAAAGCTTTTAAAAGTTAATATTAGACAGTCTTAGATCTTCCAATTGGATGATAATTGCCACAAAAAGAATCAGAATATTGCTTACAATACTTCTAACCAGAGACAATTACTTGAGCATTAATAGTAGAAAATAAAATGGTGCCTATAGTTTTGCCCTATTTGCAGGACAAAGGATACAGATAAGAAAACAACTGAATTTGGATTCAAGAAAAAGATCAGGCCATGGAGACAAAATATGGTTGACATACCCAACTGGAGACTGAACAAAAATTTATCTATTTTTTCACAGAATCACAGAATCATTAGGTTGGGAAAGACCTTTGAGATAATTGAGTCCAACCATACCTGTCCTCTACTAAACTATATCCCTAAGCACCTTGTCTACCTGTCATTTAAATACATCCAAGGGTGGTGACTCAACTGCCTCCCTGCGCAGCCTGTTCCAGCGCCTGATGACCTTTCAGTAAAGAACTTTTTCTTAATGTCTAAGCTGAACCTACCTTGGTGTAGGAAACAGAAAAGTGTCTTTCCACATATTCAGTGTATTTAATATATGCACAAAAATATGTACCAAGGTAATAGGGCACAATATGTGAGCACATCTTTTTCATCATCATACCATAACATATAATAAAATCATAAAGTGATTAAAAAAATCAAGTAATGGATTTTAAACAGTTCTCTAACATCATGTAGACCAGACCTAATTCATTGTTTGTTATTTTTCAACATGTATTAATTTACTATCACTAGACAAGCCTGTTAAAGAAGGACTACAGGCTCTATCTAATTTCTACCACTACTTAAGGTCACATAATTCTTTTCCAGCATTTCATGGGACTAAACTCAACACACATTAAAAAGTCCTTTGAAACAGTTGGGGATGAGAAATACATCATAAAGAGCTAGATCAAAAGCCAGTCAATATACAGTGGCCATATCTTGCACATACACCTATAACGAGTAGCACTATGATATCACACCAGCAGACCAGCCCTGGGGTAGGAGGATCACATCTAATACCCTTTTGGCAGTCAGTTTTGTCACTGATGATCTTTTTTTTGTAGGATCTATAATATTTACAAGTTCCAAAGTGAATTACACCACAGAATTTAAGGTAGGTGGTAGCTGAATTCCTGTGCTACTACAGCTTTGGTAGTCTTACATTTGTGTTCATTCACAATAATATTCCAACATGGAAAGATGTATATGGGCTGTATCTATTATCAACTGTACCCTGCAGTCCATAGAGTGTGACTAAATTCTGCTCTATGTGATAAAGTCATGGCATCCACCTCCATTTGTTGCAATAATCATTTAAAAATTAAATTTACTCTGGCTGAAACCTTGCCCTGATGTTTGAAAGGAGCATATGTGATCATTCTTAGAAGGCCAAGGAGACACTCTAGGTCTAAAGACTAAATTCATAAGGAAGCAAAATATAAGGACAAATAGTTCTATAATACATGAGAACACAAGACTATAGAAGACACATTATTTTTGCAATTTATGCATGGTATAAACAGTATGAGTATATTGGCATACATAATGAGATGAAATGTATTTTAATGTTATAAGAGATGAGATCACAGAAGGCTATGAGATTGGTCGAGCACAGTCTCCCCTTGGTGAATCCATGCTGACTACTCAAGACCTTCTTCTCTTCCAGTTATTTGGTGACGGTATCCAGAACAAGCTGTTCCATAACCTTTCAAGGGACAGAAGTGAGCCTGACTGACCTATAGTTGCTAGGATCCTCCTTCTTGCCCTTTTTAAAGACTGCAGTGACATTGGCTATCCTCCAATCCTCAGGCACTTCTGTTCTCCAAGACCTGTCGAAGATGAGCGGCTCCGCAATCACTTCTGCCAGTTCCCTCAGCACACGTGGATGTATCCCAGCCGGGCCCATGGATTTGTGTGCATTAAACTTTGAGCCGCTCCTGGTCCACCCCTACTTCAACTAGAGGGAAGCACTTCATTCCCCAAACACTCCTACTTTCATCCAGGACCTGTGGGTCCCGAGGGGCCTTTGGAGAGAAGACCGAGGCAAAGAAGGCACTTATTAATGAATCACATTAATGTTTGGATTTGTAAAAGCAAACAGTTCTCCCACAACTGGAAGTTATTTTCAATTCAATGGCAATTGCAAATCAAAAAAAAACCACAACCCAAACACTTTTTTTTTCTGTATACATCAGAGCTTTCAGCCCATTCTTCCCACAAGAAGAAATATTTTCAAATAACTATAAAGAACCAGAAAAACTATGAGCTTTAAATTTCTAAATAAATAAAGTAATTCTTTGTATTAAAAAGTATCCTCATAGTGCAGATGGATTGTCATATGCCTGTGGACATGTTTCTGAACTGTACATTGTTTGGCAAGTTGAACTGTATCTCTGGATATTTCTGCATATTTATGATTTCTAAAATTCTTCTTTTATAATTGACATTGTATTATTTGAAACAGCTGCTACAAGAGGTATATAGTTGAATCATATTCAAATATAAGCCTTTTTATATCATAAATGTGTTCCAAACAATATGTAATATGACACGTTTTATTTGGACAACCAAGAAACAAGAATATTTCTGCACAGTGAGTAATAACATGGATATAGAAAATATTGTAGTTGTGTTGAGAACAAAAACAAACTCATTACCCAGAGAAGATATACAAACATTTTCCTCATAAATTTTATGGTGTGTTGTGCAGTATTTTAAATTCTAGTAAAAGTAAGACCTAATACTTCCCATAAGATTTCCCAGTGGACAACTGAGACTATTTTTCCTGCCTTCTGAACTTCAACTCAAGTGTATTGCCAAGAGTCTTATTATTTTTTTGATCAATCTACTGATAGGAGCAGTGCTCTAGTATGATCAATGTGACTACATTTAACACCTTCTAAGCAGAGATTTTTATAAATAAAGGTCCAATCAGCTGTAGATCATTCTTCACTTGTGAAAGGCTCATTCTTTTCAATCTATGTGGATTTTTTTATTCTTTTTTGTGTGTTTTACTACTTTTTGTTATATGGAGAGTTATGTTCAGATATTGTATATTAAGGGCAAGGAAAAGTTGTGTAAATTGTGTTGGGAGTTGCCCTAAATAATTTTCTTAGAAGAAATAAAGGAACTTACATTTGGAGTTTTTGAAATTAATGAATTTCTTCTAAAGGCTTTCTCAAGGTTTACTCCTTTCAAAATGAAAAATAGTGTAACGGATTTTTTCTGACCAAAATATTACATTAAGTAATTATATTATCTCAACCTCAAATTCTAACCTATAATTTTAATTCAATTATTTACAATATACTTTTCTTTTTCCTCCTGACTTTTGTGTACCGCAAACTGAGATTTCTGTCTGGTAGTCACTCATCACCCCGCAATTAGTTGCATTTTGACACCCTGGAGTACAAAGGAATGCAATTCCAGTCTGATGACATAAAAGTCGATAGTATTCACACGATCTTCAATGGGAACATAATGCACACTAACTTATCTGCTATCTACCTGGTACTAATTTTGTAGAAAGCAGACACACTTCACAGAAGAAAGAGAGTGTCCAGCAGCATTCCATCCTCTTCTGCACAGCATAGTGCATGTGAGCACACATAAGGTGCCCATGAGGATGTCTGAGCCATCACTGCCAGTCTGAGACAGCCTGCACAATTCACAAGTGTATTTTTAGAAAACCCAATAAAACAGTTACTTAACTACTCTTTCTGTGTGAACAGTTTTGGAAGGAATTCATTTTACCTGACTTGAGATGCTGGTAATACATATCCTTCCACATCTGGCTGCCATCACTTCTCTTTACAGCAAATGCAAAAAAAAAAAAAAAAACCACCAAAAAGGTGCGGTTTTAGAACAAAGGTCAGCTGACAAGCTGTTCTATTTGAGGTACTTTTGGTATGTAGTGAATCAGACTCTAGAAGTGGCTACTTATCCCTCAAGATCATAAAGAGTTTTGATAACTAATTCAGACGTCTGCAGTTATTCAGAAAAAAAGAAAAAATTCATTTCCTGTGTTCTGTATTCCACCTTAAATCCATGTTAGGTATTGTTGATTTTTACTCAGATAAAAATTACTAATCTCTGTGGAGTATATATGCAGGACTGGATATTGGTTGCTATAGTAATGCTAATTCTTTCAGATTTACATTCAGGTCTTAAAATATATAAACTAGAGAAAGATAAAAAATCACCAAAACTTTATATATATTTAGAATGCTTTGCTTATACAAATAGAAACAATGCAGTCATTGCCATAGCTCTGTAAAATTTTCCATAGATTTTTTCTTACGTTTCCATTTTTGAAATTTCTGCAGTAACAACATTATGAATTTTAAAGACATGAATAATTTGAAGAAATCTTTTAGCAGTCTTTATGGACTGATCCATATAGGTGATATTATGTCCATTTAAAAATACTTTGAGTATAATTTTAAATAGTATTTTAGTTTTCATTTTGTCAGCTTGAATTCTCAGGTGAAAAGAAAATGCTCTAGCTGTTCCTTGCTGTTAACAAAACATACAGGTTACAATGAAACACATACTATCTCTGATTATGTAACTCAGTATATACAGCTTTTAGAGTGAGTAATCAGTACTTTTTTCCTGCATAATAATGAATAAATATATATATAGACAGAAAAATATGACTATATTTTCTCACTGTCAGGACTCATACTGCTTCATGTGCATGATGTCACTACCAGTGCATTCCAACAAGTCACCATAATGCTGATTCTGTCTTCCTTTTCTAGATAAGAAATGAATAATGTCTGTATTTTGGCTGCCAGATATAAATTCATTTTTTGTGTCATATGAATACTTTGGTTTTATGGTGCAACTTCTACAGTCATTGCACAAGTTATCACTGTATATATGTGTGCAGAAAGCCAAAAGCTATCATTTTTTGATTTCTTAAAGTAGTAGCACAGATGACACATACACACTCTCTAAATCAAGAAGATATTATGATCCCCAGTCACCTGACTGGTATCTGTCACGTAGCCCCCAGGGCTGTGAAAAAACCCAAGATCTTACTGGAATGAAGAAAGGAAGATTGTATATGTTAAGTGTGAAATATTCACAATAAGGTGTCAGCTGAAGTTTTGTTCCCAGTTCTTACTACCTTGTTTCAAAAAAGGCATGGATTTACTGGAGGGAGTTGCAAAGACAAATCAAAGAAACAGATACTTCGGATAGGGTGACTGAACCATTTTCCTGGGCAGCCTGTTCCAATGACTGTTAGCCCTGTTGATGAAAAGATGTCTTGTAATATCCAATGTAAACCTGCCCGGGCCATTTCCTCTCATCCTATTACTTGTTACTTGGGACAAGAGACCAAAACCCACCTTGCTACAACCTTCTTTCAGGGAATTGTAGAGAGCCGTAAGGTCAGCCTGCTTTTCTCCAGGCTTAACAAACCTAGTTCCTTCAATGGCTCTTTGTAATGCTTCTGGTCTAGACCCTTCACCATCTTTGTTACTCTTCTTTGGGTGCAGTCCAGCACCAAAATGGTTTTTTTGTAGTGGGAGGCCCAAAACTGAGCACAGAACTCAAGGTGTGGCCTCATCAGTGTTCCAGAGGAACAATCACTTCTCTAGTCATGCTGGCCACATGATTTCTGATACATGCTGTTGGCCTTCTTGGCCACCTAGGCACACTCCTGGCTCATATTCAGCCAGCTATATTGACCAGTATCTCCAGGCTCTTTTCTACCAGGCAGCTTTCCACCCACTCTTCTTCAAGCATTGCATAGGGTTGTTGTGCAGATCCTGACACTCAGCCTTGGCCTCGGCCCACTGCCCCAGCCTGTTCAGATTCCTCTGTAGAGCCTTCCTACCATCCAGTAGATCAACAATCCCAAACAAATTGGTGTCTTTTGCAAATTTACTGAAGATGCACTCAATCTCCTCATCCAGATCATTGATAAAGCTATTAAATACAACTAACACCAGTTCTGATCCCTGGGGAACAGAACTTGTGACTGACCACTAGCTGGATTTAACTCCATTCACCACAGCTCTTTGGGCCACGCCATCCAGCCAGTTTTTTACCCAGCAAAGAGTAATCTGTAATCTGTCCTAGCCATGAGCAGCCCATTTCTCCAGGAGAATATTGTGGGGAATGGTGTCAAAGGCCTTATCAAAGTCTAGGTAGACAACATCCACAGCCTTTCTCTCACCCACTAATTTTGTCACCTTGTCATAGAAGGAGATCGGGTTAGTCAAGAAGGACCTGCCTTTCAGAAACCCATGCTGACTGGACCTGATCTACTAGTTGCTCTGTACATAAAGCAAACTTCTTATTATTAAAAATATACAGCTAATAATTGATCAAAAATTAACAGAAATATGTTCAGTTTTGAAACATTCTTGGAAAAGATTGTCTTCCTTCTTCCTTGTCAATTAATCTTTTGTATATACTGAATGATAGTTTAGTCAACTAATCAGCACAGAAGTTCAGTCATATTTTTCAAGACACATCTACATTAAAATGTCCATCTACCTTTTGGGAAATAGCAGGTTTATAATGAAAACCTTGGGCACTCTTTGACAGTAAAAACTATGTCAAATATATGGGTCAAGGATTTGCTAATAGGTAGATGAAAAACTCATTAGCATCATGTTTTAAAACTGGATTTTTTTAAGTTGATTTTGGTACCAAGGAAAATGAGAGTGCATTGCTTATCCTAGTATGCATTTTGTGTTAAATATTTATAAATAAATACTTCATGCAAATCATAGAATCACAGAATCATAGAATCATGGGGTTGGATCCGATCTGTTCTAGTGCCTCACCACCCTCACAGTCAAGAATTTCTTTCTAAAATTTCTTTCTTTCTAAACCCATTACCTCTTGTCCTATCTCTATACTCTCTTGTAAATAGTCCCTTTCTAGCTTTCCTCTAGGCCCCCTTTAGGTACTGAAAAGCTGCAATAAGGTCTCCAGGCTGAAAAGCCCAACTGTCTCAAGTATGTCTTCATAAAAGATGTATTCATCTTCATGGCTTTCCTCTGGACTTGCTCTAACAGCTCCATGTACTTCTCATGAAGAGGGTCCCAGAGCTGTACACAGTACTCCAAGTAGGGTCTCAAAAGAGCGAAGTAGACAGGCAGAAACACGTCACTTGACCAGCTAATCACACTACTTCTGTTGCAGCCCAGGACACAGTTGGATATCTGGGCTGCAAAAGCACATTGCCAGCTGATACTGAGCTTCCATCCACCAACCTTCTGCTCAGGACTGCTCTAAATCAATTTTCTGTCCAGGGTGCACGGGATTACCCTGATGCACATGCAGGACCTGGCACTTGACTTCGTTGAACATCATGCAGTGCATGAGCCCACTTCTCAAACCTGTCAAGGTCCCTCTGGATGGCATTTCTTCCCATCAGCATGTCAACTGTGCCATACTGCTTGGGTTCCTTGGAAGACTTGTTGAGAGTGCACTCAATTCCAATGTCCGTGTAGTCAACAGATATGTAAAACAGCACTAATCCCAATACCGGCCCTTGAGGAATGCTACTTGTTTTGACTAAGTTACATTGACACCTTTTGTACTTCTATTCCTAAACCCTTTTGTGAACAGGTCTATGAAATCAAATTATTGACAGATTATTCTATGACAGTGATTAGTATTAGACAGAAAGTGAAATATCTGTAAACATAGCTGATCGTGATGATTCGTAGGTTGCTGGTCCTTAGAGGAAATCTCAGCATGAAGTAGAATACAAACCAGGATTCTTGACTGATACATCCCTTTTTTTTTTATTCTGTAAACATCGTATTATCCTAGCCAAAATTCCTAAATAGTCTCAAAATATTTATTAAAAAAACTTACTATACGGATTGTTGAAAACAAAATAACCTGCTTCCTAATATTCCAGAAAGATCAGTAACATTCTGGAATTACGAAACAGTAAGATTTGGCACAATAATAGATATATATGTTTCCTAGTTGCTTTATTATTCCTTCAGAAGCAATACAGCATGACTCCTACATCTAGAAAAGCATTTATTTCCACCTCACTAGCTCTGATGAGCACATTGGGTATAATACAGAACCATTTCAATTGATTAGTAGCATTGTTTCTTTTTCCAACCTGTATTGGCTACACTAGGGTTTGAGAAATAATAATAGTCCTGTCCTAAGGCCTGTGATGAAGTCTGATTCTGATTCTCAGTAATTTGAATTGTTCCTGTGTGACAACTTCATTGTCATGATGGTGAACTGTGCCTGAGGCATTTCATCCAGATCATGTAAAATAATTAAATAGTAGGCATTAATAAGACTTAGACACTGAAGAAGTTGTAAATTTCCTGGATTTTTTTTCCTCTATTTTATTATGTCTGGATGATAATGAAGTCTATAATTATAACAAGTTTCTTTGCATTAATGTTTCTGCTCATTGTCTTTTCACAATGACGCAGTTTCTGAATTTTACGTTTCAGGTGGGAGACAAGAACTGCAATTGTACAAGCATTGCTATTCAAAATTAGCTCTGTATTTCACCTTCCCTCTAAGTTTGTGCTATTTATTTCTCATCATTTTGTTTCTGCTTGTTGATCTACAAGATGGTGTGCTGCCTGTGTTGCTCACACCTACAAAAGGTGAGCAAGCTTATAGTTATTTCCAGATTTTCAGTTACTTCTAGAGCCTCTGGACATTGTCCTGCACATCCCTTCATTTGTGAAGCAAGTCTACATATAATTAAAAGTAACAGCAGCATACTTAGAATCATAAAATCACCTGAGTTGGAAGAGACCCTTAAGACCATAGAGTCCAAACACAGCCTAAATCTGCCTAGTCCGTCCACCTCTAGATCATGTCCTTAAGGACTTTATCTACATGCCTCCAGGGATGGTGACTCCACCAACTTCTACATTTTTCCTCAAAGGATACATAGTTTTTTACTGATTTATAATATATAATTTATAAATCCTGCCATTTCTTCTGAATTTATATTGAATATATCCACAAAGTCATATGAGAACCCTGTGTTTTATGCTCTAAAGAACCCCTTATTTTATAGCTTGATTGATGTGTTAGAAAAAATACGATCTTGTTATAGAGTGCAAACTATACTCTATGGGGACAAACCCAGATGATTTTGCTATACAAAGCTGACCATCACTTTAGGATAACACTCCACCACAATTTGAGGAGAATTTTTAATTAGTGTCTAAAGAAATGTAAGAATTATCTCATAATATAAATATGATCCAATTGTGCCATCTTACATCCAGCTCTAGGGATTTTCCCATTGTTATTGATTTTTTTTTAACTTAATACCACGAAGACATTTCTAATGTGTGCTATTTATAGTTTTGACACATGAACACTATATTCATTTATGGTATCATATGTCTCTATACTGCCAAAAAGCCAATATGTTAAGTGCACTCGGGCGCAGGCTAAAAGCTAAGTGCAGATCATGAGGAAACTAAGTGCACACAAATGGTTCAAGCTCAACCCATTCAGCTTCATTTAGGGTAACTGAATGACCTGGACTCATAAAAGTTACAAACGTGATCATGTTACTACACTGCATGAAACAAACAACAACTTTTTTTTCCTGTAGTCAAAAGAATAAACAATTTCTAGTGCAGCATTTACTAGATTTTACATTAAAAAATGCAGAAAAAGCCCCAGACACAAAATGAGGGAAAACTGAGAGTAAAAACAGGTTATGGAAGTAACTCTTCCCTATTCTTCTTGCCCATATGCCAGCAGAACTTGAACTTGTCTGGGTATTTATCAGCCTAGCCTGACGCCACAACAACAAAAGCCAGTAAGATGGCTATGCCTTAGCTCTTGGATATGGTTGTAGAAAGGGATAACATAGTCTTCAGGCACACATTCTTCTTTATGGGACTTTCTTTACAATGAAGAGTTTAAAAAGTAATAAATAAATAAATAAATAAATAAATAAATAAATAAATAACTGTAGCAGAAAACTGTTCTGTGAGTACATCTACTACATATTTTGGCATATTTTGGCAAAATTCTAAAACAAGGAACTAAATTCATCTGGTTAAAAAAACGAATCAAAATTTCTCTGCAGTGGATAGAATGGAGAACTAATATCTCAGGGGTATTCTTATTCATCCCGTCACACTTGCCTAGCAAATATAATCTGTCCAGGCACATAGTCATGCATCTTAGAAAAACAAAGGTGTCATCCACAGAAACTGATACTCTAACCCTTGACTATATTCAAAAATCACCACAAAGTGGATGAAGCATCAATCTGAGTTCATTATGAAATAAGATTATTCATTTCAGTTATCGCATCACTCCTGGCTTGCTTTCTCTAGTACCAAAAGAAGGAAAACCAGAGGATATTTTCATCCCAGAGTATCATTTATTTTCTGTTAAACTAAACATTTAAGTGCATGATTAAAATATGTCCATCCTAAAAGGAAAGAAGGGAAGCTAAGGCAGTCTCTTGCATTCATTTTTGATACCGATGTGCCTATAACAACATGACTAAACAGAGGACTGGAATTTAATTATTTAGATGGCAAAGCAAATGTTCCAGATATAAGGCTTCAATTTATAAATTTTTCTAAAACCAGATTGAAATTTAGTGTGCACTTAGAAATTTTATTTAATTATAATTTTCTCTACTGATCTAATTCTGCCTTGGTGAGTGTTTATGGATTCTCTTGCTTTCTGCCAGGGTAAATACACAAAAATAGACACATGTGTATGTGCACATATACATATATGCAGAAATATAAGATGGTCTATACGTACATAAATATATGTGTTTATACATATATATATACACATATATCACATAAGCATGTGTCTGTGTTTATATATATGTAGTGTATATATGCTGTGGATTAACCCTAGTAGGCAGCTAAGCAACACCCTGCTGCTCACTCACTTTCCCCAGAGGGATGGGGCAGAGAATCAGAAGGCCAAATTTGACAAAACTCTTGGGCTGAGACAATGACAGTTTAGTAAAGCAAAAGCTGCATACCAAGCACAACAAGCCAAGGAATTCATTCCCCACTTCCCATGGGCAGGCAGGTGTTCAGTCATTCCGTGAAAGCAGGGCTCCGTTATGCATACTGGTGACTTGGGAAGACAAACACCACCAGCCCCTGGTATGTTGTTCAGCATGATGTCATATGGTACTGTGTTCAGTTGGGGTGAGCTATCTCAGCTGTGCCTCCTCCCAATTCCTTGTGTACGCCCAGCACTCTCAGTGGTGGGGTGGTGTGAGGAGCAGAAAAGCCCTTGGCTTCGTGTAAGCCCTGTTCAGCAGTGACAAAAACATCCCTGTGTTATCAACACTGCTTTCAGCACAAATCCAAAGCACAACTCCACATCAGGTGCCACGAAGAAAATTAACTCTATCCCAGCCAAATCCAATACACACACACACACACACACACACATATTTTCAATCTATAAAATACCTATTTTTAAATATAAAAAATCTGTATGTATATTTATATCTATATACAAACCCATTTACCGTGGTCAAATGGAAAAGTACAAGTTCCAATATGAATGTTATTCACTTAGAGTTCCTAGAATAAATATTTTTATACCTGCTTGGAACAAGAGTCATTTAGAATGTGGGCAACCATATCTACCCCTGTTCTGATATGTCTGAACTGAGATACGCTGTACTACCCTAATATTTACTGGAGAGCTTATCAATAGGGTTACCAGAATTTAGGGAGTAAATTATCTCAGCCCCACAAAGATATTTACTTTGATTCAGATAAACAGCACCTTTTATACCATTTAAACTATTGATTATATCTCCACCATCTGCAGTGCTCACTTAGACAAGTCACACCTATATTATAGGCAATTAAAGTTAGGTGAAATTAATCCTCTGATCTGCCGATGTATGTGGTCTTTCAATCTTTGAGTAGGGCAGAGAACAT
The DNA here is from genome assembly GCF_964237585.1 of Gallinula chloropus. Taxonomy (NCBI): domain Eukaryota; kingdom Metazoa; phylum Chordata; class Aves; order Gruiformes; family Rallidae; genus Gallinula; species Gallinula chloropus. Next base: position 30,475,268 of record NC_140086.1, on the reverse strand, counting down.
AAGAACTCTGGATTCCATCACCACATAAATACACATTGATATAACAAATAATGTTAATCCCTGCTGATAATCAGAAAATGTACTTGATGTTCTCTGTGGTCATTTCTTTCATTTATTTTAATTTCAAGACAATCATTTGAATAACAAAAATAAATATAATGCAATGACCTACACTAATACCAGTGAAATGTGTAACTGAGAATAAAATATTTAGGAGTGTTCAGTTGTTTTTTTGTAAATAATTCATCCATTGATCTTGCTCTCTGCAAATGCTAATAAATCACAAGTTGAAATTGATTTTACTATGTGAGAAAAATTTAGGGTCATAAATACAGAGCAAAATGTCTTATAGAAAGAATGAACTTTTAAAATACATAATTTGGTGACAATTAGTGTTATGCTAAATATTTTAAATGCTATTCATTTAAATAGTATTTGAAAAAAAACATCCTGAGTTTAATAGATATACCTGTAGAAAAATTTCAATGTTCAAGGAATCTAAACAAATGTTAAAATGAAAAAATGGAGAAAATGACAATGTGCAGTCCATAGTATATTGCTCCAGAGCTGAGAAACCAAATTCCCTGCAGTGGGGTTGGACTAGATGACCTCTAAAGGTCCCTTCCAACATTATACATTCTATGATTCTGTGATTCTAAAAATCTTACAGGACATAGTCTAGCTTAACCTGCAGTAGCTAATCTTCCTTTGAGCAGGAGAGTTGAACTATATGACTACTGGACTAGTTGAACTGTGTCCCTTTTCAAGCTCAATGATTCTGTGCTTCCATGCTTGTGATATTCTCATTACTAAGGGGTGGAAAAAGTAAGGTGTGGAAATACACTCTGAATATGGAATATCTAAAAAAAAGTGAAATATTCTGAATATTTCAGAAAATCAATAGGAAATGAAATATTTTTAAAACAGATAATTTTTGTCATTTCCTACCTTTTGAATGCTTGACTTTTCAAACTAAATGTCCTTTAGCGTTATGAAGCAATGATACATTGGCTTTGATTGATGATGTCTTGTTTCAAGTCAATGAATAAAAAGTTTTGCAGACTATTATTCCTCGTCAAAAAAAGAGAAACTTTTGCAAATAAATATTAATGACTTTTAGTTCTGGGTGCTGTTTGTTTCTTTTCATTATCATAATGAAGAATAATAGTGTAGGGTTGTTTTCTTTTAAGGTGACCTTACAATGTCATTTACAAAACTATCACAGCAAAATAATTTTCTCTGTCAAACAGAATGTTAATTTTTAAAAAGATACAAGGTGAGAATTTTTTGAATCATGTTTTCTGCTTTATTTCACCCACATAAAAATAGTTAATGTGAAATAAAACACGTCTTTTCTCCTAAGACTGGGAAAATACATAAAATTATTAAGGCAGGCTTTTTTCTGCTCTTTATATCTTCTTGCAAGACCTTTTCTCCCCACTCTGTACATATCACACCAAGCCTTCATCTTTTCCAAGGTGCTTTTTCAAAACATACCTCTACTTTTGGCAACACACTGAAGTCATCCAGTGAGTCCTGCTATTTTTTAATTCTGAATTTTATAGGAAAAAGAAAACATGGATATATATACAGTTTTCATTATAATAGTGAAGATGGCTTCATATATCTTATGGGATATCTTGACACTTCAGGTTTTCTTTCAAGATGTTTTCATGTAGTTATTCCCCTTCAGCTGAAAGATGTTTGATTGGTCAATGATCTTCTACTGGATAGCCAAAGTATCGATTCATATGCCAACATATCATAATACAATCAAATTAACCAGCATATGTTTGTGTAGCCAAGGTCTGGTTAGATCCTTCCTTTGTACACACACATACAACCCAACATTTCTACCTTTCAGTCTTGCTGCAACAATGTATCTGTGAGAACAAAGTTGTGTTTCACATTTGGCAAAAAAGTTTCAACTCTTGGCGTCTATCTTTAATTCCAAGTTTGCCCTTGATGCATAGTTGGTAAAAATAAACACAAAATTAAAAGAAAGCCAGTGTCTGAATAATAATGTGAAATAATGGAATTTGCAGTATCCAAACAGCCTGAGGCTGACATACAGGCAAGACTTTTTTGTGTCATCATCTGCTGTACTTTGGAGGAGTATGATCAGATGAATTCAAAAGCCAATGAACTAAATGGGACTCTTCTATGGCCATTAATTTCAGTGGCTTTAACACCAAATCCCATGTTCATGCAGTGTGGTGGTTTAGCCCTGGATGGAGGCCAGACACCCATCAAAGTCGCTCCATCACTCCCCTTTTCCACTGAACAGGGGAGAACATATATATTGAGAGGCTTAGGAGTTGGGGTAAGGACAGGGAGAGATCATTCTGCAATTAGTGTGACGGGCAAAACAGACCGAACACACAATAAAGGAAAGGAAACTCTCTAATTTATTACAATACACTGCATACCCAGTGAAACCGGAGTTGGATAAGGAGAAGTGCGACCAGATCTTAAAGCAGCCCCTACCCCTCGCTTCTTCACAGACTTCACTTAATTCGTGATTTCGCACTTTTCACCCCCATTGTGGCACAGGGAGGGGCAGGGAATGGGGGAATGGGGATTTTGGTCAGTTCCTCAGGAGATGTTCTGAGTTGGGGCGGGTGGGCTTTCCTCACATCCTTCCCCTGCTCCAGCACGGGGTCCCACTCAAGGGAGACAGTCCTCCAAAAACTTCTCCATCATGAGTCCTGTTCACCAGCTGCCCCAGTGTGGGTCACTGCTATGGGTCGCAGTCATAAATCACAGAATGTCTCTCAGCCTCTCAGGCCCAGACTGCTCCAGCCTGGTCCCCCCATAGAGTCACAAGCCCCCCTCTGCAGTAAACCTGCTCCAGCATGGATATCTCTCTCTCTGTCATCTCTGTGTCTCTATCTCTCTCCATAGGCTGCAAGTGCTGGCAGAGGCTTCCTCCAAACGGATCACAACGTCTTCTGTATGTCTCCACCTGCTCCAGCATGGGACCTCTCCACAGGCTGCAGGTGGGGTCTCAGCCTTTCCCATGGCCTGCAGGGGGACACCCGCTCCACCATGGATTTCTCCACAGTTTTCAGGGGCAGCTTTCTCTCCAGCACCTCCTCTACCCGTCCTGTGCAGCCTTGGTGCCTGCACAGTTTCTTACATCTCACTCCCTTCTCTGGTGGCAAAAAGCAGCTGCTTCTGAGTTTTTTTCCTTCTAAATGTGATTCCCAGAGGTGCTGTGACCGTCGCTGCTCGGCTTGGCCTTGGTCAGCAATGAACTGGCCTTGAGTCAGCTGGTGTTCATTCTGTTGGACCTGCAGAGAGCTTCTAGCTGCTTCTTGCAGAAGCCACCCCTGCAGCCTCTCCAACCCACCCCTGACCTCCACCAAAACCCAGCCATGCAAAAGGACAATATGTGGTCAATGGCTCAAGGTTTTCTTTAATGTTATTCATACATATGCATGCCAGTAAAATAAATATACGTAAGCTACTTTATACCAAATTTCTGACAGTCTGATCAATTTAACAAAATATCTCAAAGAGTAAATGGCAAGAATTTAATACTTACATATCATATTGATTGGACTGGATTTTTTTAAAAATTTTTCAAGGGCAAGAAAAAAAACCCTCTTTCTATAGTTCTAGTGAAAGCTACATACTGCATATTTCTCTTGCCAGAAGTCATAAGGCTCAAAGTCTCTAAAGCAATAATGCAGTCCAGCTTGAGAACAATATATGTATTGTCTTTAATGATCATTTTACTTTTTATCCTAGTTTCCAATTGGCATCCAGTTCCTAATGCTTCTTATGATATTTAAGGTTAATTTCACTTCAGGAAGAATAATTTTAAATAACAGAGGTTTCTGATAATAGGAACCATATTGTTCAAGATAGATAGCTTAGTGTTTCTCCAAGACAGAATGGAATAAAAATAAAAACAAACCTGTACAGGACAAATGTCATGCAACTGAAAGGAAGAGGCTTTGAATAGCAAATATTCTGAGCTATGGTGCTGTCCTGTGAAATTACCTCTATGAACACCCTTTCTTCTTCAGACATATTTCTTAATAAATTACATATTGTCAAATTTGCATAATATTTCATGTTGTAAAAATATTTGAGAGTTCTTGCAGTTGTAATAAATATTAATCAGGAGATGTAGCTAAAATATCCACCTACAATTTGCAGTATTCATTGGACAGTATAGCACTTGCATGTTAATACTAATACGTTTACTACAAAGATAAAAATTCAAAGTTTTGTACAGCTTTTTCTGAGTTTGAAATCTTTTTTTCCCCGTGATTTTTCTTGTTGGATGGGAGCCCTCTAATTCAGTCTAACTTCAGTGAAGCATGGGTATTAAAAATTTTCTGAAAGGAGACTCAAAGAACTCAAAGGAATTCCTACCTAAATGGTGAAGTACATAAAATTGTATGTATGAAAATTATTCTTATGAAGTATTTGTAAAACCTCTTTTCTCGAATAATAAAACCTCTCTATGCTCCCTATATAACTCGGGAAGCTAGCTGGGAGGCAGATTTCCTGCTTGGAAGCAAACTGGGCATCAGGTTGTTTTATTTTCTGCATGCAGTGAGGAACTACATTTCTGCATCCCTTTGTTTTATTATTTTTATTATTATAATATTTTTTTCCTCTATTGTATTAAACTCTCTTTATCTCAATTTTAAAGTTTGCTTTCCATTCTCCTCCCCATTCCCTTGCAGGGGAGTGGTGAACAAGTGGCTATGTGCTGCTTAGTGACCCACTGGGATTAAACCATGTCAATTATATATAGCATTACATTTTCTTAATGATCATAATGATCGTACTGCTTTGCCATTATTGCATGAATTAATTTATTAGAACAAAGAAGGTGTCTTATTTACAAAGACATACCCAGTGTAGAGTCAATATTATTTTGATAGCTAGGTAACCCTTGGGTTTCTTATTTGTTAATGAGTATCCTCTCTGTAATGACGAACTACAAATCTTAGCCATAACATTAAAATATGTCATTATTTCGTTTAATTTATTCAATAGTTTTATCTCAAATTTACCAATGCACACATCCACCCAGTGTAATCTGTTGGGGTTTTTTTCTCTTTTTTCTTTGAGTGTGTTATTATACTACCATAAACCAAAGTGTTAAATATGGCACAAATGCATTTAGATATATTTGTAACCATATTTAAATACACCTACATGTATATGCATGCACATATAAAGGACATGCTTTTTCTTATCTGTACTTGTGAAAACATATATAAGTTTAAGGAAGACAAAAAAATTGAAAATCCACAATGTATACTTTCTTTTGTTTATATGCTTTGAGACTCAATTATTATGAGAATTACAGTATAAATGCTGAAGGAGGGTAATTGACTGCTGAGATAGCTTGTTCCTTTTTCATTATTCTTAATAAACACAAATGGCACCTAAATTGTGTTTTCCCGATTATGTTCCCCAAGAGAAGGTCTATAAAGCACAGTTTATATAACATAATATTGAAGTATGTATCTGCATACTTCATTAAATGACCATAGTACAGTTTGTAAGATATAGTAACAAAAGCAATGATTTTATTACACTCCTTAAAAATAAGTAAATGTACATAGTTTTTGAATGTAGCCATAAAGGATGAGGCCTGTGCTAGCATATACTCTTTAAATTATATGACAGAATCTCCATGAAAAGAATGAACAGCAAATTGATAAAGATTTCTCCCAGTCTTCTCTCTTACTGTTTAGGTCTGTGCATAGCTGTCTGCAAACATAGAAGTTATTTGATCTCAGTATCTGAAGAAGCTAGGAGTAAAATTTACAGAAAGCCTTACTGCATTAGTTGCTAAGGCATTTTCTGTCTCATTTAGTCACTGAAGCAAGTAGGAGCTTGACTCTTAGAAACCTCTGACAGTTTGGGCCATGGTGACCTGTACTTTCAATATATTAAAACTTTGCAGAACTTTACTGAGGGCTATACTTAAGAATACCCCAAACCACAAAACCCCAACAACCAAAACGCTCTCAGCTTTCATCTACATGAGCTTTTTTCCTTAACTTAAAGATCCTGTTGTTTTCCCCTTGAGAACAAGTTAAATGAAGACAAATGGAAGTGCACAACAGGGCAGAACTCAAATTCTGAGTGTAAAGTACAAAAATCAACTATCTTGATTATTGATGGTACCATTGTAAGGAATTTCAGTCAACTAATCTGTCACATTTTCAGTAAGCAAAATAACATCTGTGTCTTGAATACAGGATTACACTTGGACTGCACAATTGATATTACACAAATATGTCAAATTCTTCCAACCTAGAGTCCAGAATTAAGATTATTTCTTTCTCCTGTGAAAATGGGAGAAGAAAACTTGATATGAATGAGAATAGTTTCAAGAACATCAAGAATTAATGAAGTCAGTGATGACCAACTATGAAATGTTTTCAATGTCAAGCAGAAGTAATAAATGGAAAAGACAATTGCTGGTAACAATGAAAAATAATTGGGTTTGGGCTTCATGTTAAAAGACACAGGTCACCAACCAATTGCTTCTAAAGCAGCAGGCCTTGTTAGAATTTGCATTAAACTTGTCAGAAAGGAGTTACAAATTCTTAATCTTGAAGAGCTGATAAATACGTTTTTGGCAAAAACTTAAAGGAGGAGATAGAATTTCTGTAATGCAAAGATAACAGTTTGAATCACTGACTTCCAGGGATGTATCTTCATTGGCTATGCTATCAGTTTCTAGTCATTAGTCATTTCTCTGCTGTGTCAGAGTACCAAGTACAACAAAAATGGAGGGGATGGTGCCCAATTGTAATCTTGTTTCTTTTGTCTGTTATTCAGCTCCTGAAACACTTGTTAGAAGTAAGAATGGTACCTCTGGGTAATTCTGGGACATTCAGTTGCCATGGTGTTTTAAAATATCTGGTAGTCAGAAGAAAAAAGGGGATTTACAAGCAGTAACTTTCAGGAAGACTTCAATTTTAGCTCAGGATGTGTATGTTTGTCTCATGAATATGAGTGGCTATTCCAAATAGATCAAATTGATCTTACACGTATTGTAGTTACCAGGCTGGAAATAGATCTATGATATATGGCAGAGGACTGGGATGAATAACTGACAGTTTTAATTCAGGTAGTCCATCATGTCAGAAGAGAGGTAGGAGATAACCAGTGACATTAACCCTTTGCACTTTTACACCATTTTGCCATGCAATGTTAACTTTAAAAGCACTTTAAGACATATGTTTAAGCTTCTTGACAATAGAGGCACTATGACAAACTATTAAAGGCAAAAGGAAAACACCAGTTATTGCATTTGACTGGAGAGAGCCACGTTGAGTGGCACCATGATTTGAAGTGAAAGCTTAAAAGGGTGAAAACAATTGTCACCCTTTGTCAGTTATGTGTAATGAATGCAGGTACATGTAAGTTTTTTATGGCATTAACTGCAAATAAATACTATTGCAGATTACTTGCTTCTGTGCAAAAAGCTCTCTGTGATTAAATAATGGGAAGACAGGATTGAACAAATCCTGAACAAATGCATCCCAAATAATTTGTCCCAGTTGAAATTCTGAACCTGAATTTGAATCATGTTTTCTGGAAACTGAAGACATTCAGATATCCATACTATTATTTTTTGTTATTATTTCTTGAATTCATATTGCAATGATGTAATTTACAATGCTGAAGTTTGAGAGACAAAATTTTAAAAAAGGAAACTAAAATTTGTATTCACAAGTGACTGCACAGAAAAGCACAATATTTAACTTTCTTCTACCTTACTCTGTAAACCTTCAAGAACTCTTTTCTGTATCTGCAAGTTCTATGAAAATAGAAAAAATACATAAACTAACCTGAATTGTAAAAGAAGGGAAAGATTTCACAGAATGGTTGAAGTTGGAAGTGTTGTCTGGAGGTCATCTACTCCAATGCCCTCTGCTCAAGTTTTTCCACCTAGACCTAGTTGACTGGGACTGTGTCCAGACGGCTTTTGAATATTCCCAAGAAAAAAGATTCCACAACCTGCCTGTTCAACTTGTGCCAGTGTTCAGTCACCCTCACAGTAAAAAAAATGTTTCCTGATGTTCAGAGGGAAACTCTCGTGTTTCCTTTTGTGCCCATTGCCTCTTGTCACTGGGCATCAGGGAAAAGAGCCTGACTGTGTCCTCACTGCACCGTCTATTCAGGTATTCGCACACCTTAATTACAATCTACAGAGCCTCCTCCCAGCTCTCTAAATCTTTCCACATACAAGTGATGCTCCAGTTCCTTAATCACCCTTGTGGCCCTTTTCCAGATTCTCTAGTATGTCGCTGTTTCTTGTACTGAGCAGTCCAGAACTGGACTCAGCAATTCAGGTGTGGCTCCACCAGTGTTAAGCAGATACCTGCCTTAACTGGCTGGCAATGCTTCGTTTAATGCAGCCCAGGATAATATTTAATGGTTTTGCTGCAAGGTAACATTGCTGGCTCATGTTCAACTTGGGGTCCACCATAACCCAGAAGTTCTTTTCTGCCAAGCTGCTTTAGAGCTACATGGCCCCCAATATATTGGGGGAATAGTATATAGGTTTGTTCTTCCCTATATATTAGTGTATAGGTTTATTCTTCCCCAGGTTTTCCTTGATGAACCCCATCATGTTGCTGTCATCCCATTCCTACAGCATGTTGCGGTCCCTCTGAATGGTAGCACAACCCTCTGGCTCATCAGCTTCTCCTCCAGTCTGGTGGTGTCTGTTTTCTACTGTATGACTATGGTGGAAATTCCTTTCACAGTCTTAAACATCAACACTTCAAAACGTGATTTCTTAAAACCCTATTGTTTATTCAGGATCATACTTCCTGAATAGTCATCATTTCAAGGGTGACCAGTATTTTAGCTTCAAGGGTTTTTTCCTATTTTTCTGATCTTCTACATCTGTAACATCACTGTTGGAAATTATTCCCCTTGCAAAAACAGAATTAAGAAAGTTATGCTACAGGAAGAGGAAAGGGTTTTTTTTACCGTTTACATACTTCCTGAAGCATCCTTCATTCTTTTTATGCTCATCATTTCTTTCAGGAGTTGTTTTCTTCTGCTGAACTTACAAGACTGAAGGTACAGTGCTTATCTCAAAGGAGTTGCTGAATCTTTTAAAGCCTGTTTTCCAGCAATCTCTAGAATGCTCTGTAAATCCTAATATATGAACAAAATGTTTCTTAATTACACATTGGAGTGGATGATTACAGCATATAAACCCATACTCTAACATGTGAAATTGACACATCTGGTGCATTTTTCCCATTCATTATGTTCCTGTTTTCAAGGTAAATTGAATTTTACTTAGTCTGCTTAAAGCAAGCAGGGGTTAATTCCTGTCTATAAAAAAAATGAAGCTTCATAATGAACAGCATATATTTGTGGATTTCATTTTTGTAAAAATTTGAGCTATGTGAACAATTAATGTATAATTATGAACTCACTCAAACTAAGGATAGGCTTTCTTTCTAGCTTTACTTTCAGACACATCTGTGAATGCTTATAGTTTCAAAACATTGCATTAAAAGGTTATAAAAAATTCTCCATTCTATAAAACTGTTTCCTGAATTATGTATTGAATTAATTATTTGGTTCTGGAAATAATAATTTTAATGAAAATACATGACAAATATGTATGAACTGTATTAGAATTTTAAAATGCATTTCTTCTATTTTCTTTCTTCTATCTTTCCTTCATGAGGGTTAGAACCTGTCAGAACTGGCCAGTTCTTTACACAACTCAGGCTGAAAGAGTTGGGCTTGCTCAACCTGGAGAAGGAAAATCTCCAGGGAGACCTAATTACCAATACTTAAAGGGGTCCTGTAGGAAACTGGAAGAGGGACTGTTCACCAGGAAATGTAGTGATAAGGCAAGGGGTAATGGCTTCAAGCTGAAGAGGGTAAGTTTAGGGCAGACATTAGGCAGAAATTCTTTATTATGAGGGTATTGAGGCTCTGGAACAGGTTACCTGGAGAGGATGTGGAAGCCCCATACCTGTAAATATTTAAGGCCAGGTTAGATGGGACTTTGGGCAACCTGGTCTAGTGAGGCTGTTCCAGCCCATGGCAGGTTGGAACTACATGATCTTTGAGGTCCCTTCCAACCCAGAGCATTCTATGATTCTATGCTATTATTAAGAAGCACATATAGTCATCATTCTGATTTATCAAGAGAAATTTCTCTGCTTAAAAATATGTAACCATTGTGTATCTGTTTTCCTCTAACTATACTATTTCATCTAATATAAAATTGACGTGGTACAATTCATTTGGAACTGTACTCTCAGGTCCAGGTTTTCTAGAAAACCAACCAAATAATTTTAGAAATTGCCATGGCTAAAGAGATCAATGAAAATGCAGAAAGTCATGGCCGTGATCAAGTAAAATATCACTCTTACTGTATCCTTCTTCTAGTTTAAATCTTTAGAATAGCAAATTCTATTTTTTTTAAATTAAAGTGAGGAAAACAGTTTCTTTGGGGTTTTTTTATGGGTCAGTTTTGAAGTTCTTTTAGCCACAGTTATCTTTGCATCAGCACAGACTAGATGGAAGTCCTTCAATCTTTCTGCATAAATTAATATTTCTGAAATTTTGGTGACTTTTTATAGTATTCAGGAAAAAATGGAGCTGGAAATTGTACATGACATTTCAGCATTAGTCACACAAATGGCATATCTAGACCTATTATAATGCTTTTTTTCATAATAGAGAAATCTCTAGTAAAGCAGTCCAGAAGACAAGCTATCCTTGCAGAAACAGGGCTTGCAATTTACTTGTAACTGGAAGAATAAATTTAACACCAAAAACTCGGAGATTATAATTAAATGATCTAGATTAGTTCACTTTGATAAAGGAAATTCCCTCAAAATAAGAGTTCTGAAACCAGTCAGTTCATGGGTACACTTTGTGTCAAAGATAAAACTTCTGTAAACCTCATCTTCTGATACTGTTTTGTTGCTGCTTCTGCATCAGTCTCTTATTACTGAGGTGCTTTGTTTTTTCAGATCTTGCACCACAGAACCCTTAAATAGTACATGGAAGAATGTTCTGAATTTAGGAAACAAACAAAGTAAAAAAACTCAAAACACTAGTTCATATTCTTTATGGATTAAAAGAAATAGTAGCAATTACATAAAACATGGAGGACTCACCAAACAATCTTTCACAGTGGAAGTGTGTCAGGAAGGTTGACTCATAAATTCAAGAGCCTGCTATTGTTCAATAGAATGTCTATGTAAAGAGAGTATCTGAAAGAATTAAAGAGATGCAGATAAAAAGCTGCAGTAAATCAAAAGTTACCAAGGAAACAATGATATTGCACCCCTAGAAGAAAGTAAAGACAAAAGTTATTGGGATAAATTCTTCCAGGGGAAAAAACCCAAACAAAAGAAAACAAGAGAAAATGAAAATTAGTAAGGAAATAATTTTGTGTTGTGTAATCACACATCACTCAGAGAAATATTTAGATATCAGGTAAATATATACAGAAGCTTCCAAGAACTCTGTGTTGCATTAGTTCTTTCTTCTCTTAGCAGTAACAGTGCTAGCTAACCACTTTTGACAACCATAGTAACTTTATTACTGTCCTACAATCAAAACCCATTTAGATTGGCAAGAAACTGAAAGAAAGAAACTTTTTTCTGTCTAAAGTCAGATCAGGTTGCTCACATTCAACTTAACTTCAACTGAAATGTGAAGATTGTGCAACAACTCTGAGCAATATGTCCAGTATGCAACCACTCTCATACAGAATTTTATGTAAATGGCATATATGGCTGTACTGGTATCAAGAATTTACATGCAGGACTTTCAGAGGACCAGATCGCTCAGCAGTTGCAAAGATTTACCATAAATCCTAAAGAGCTAAAAATCTTCACCAGTATTCATATGGCATCCCACATTGTTTATAAATTATTTCTTTATTCAACCAGCACAACTTTTGTCAGCCAGCTCTCTAATTCTTCAGAAAGCTGTGGGGGTTTTGGTTTTAAAAAGAAATCTCTTGTTACATTGCTCGGATCCATTTGACTTACATTTTTAGGACAATTGTTTCAATAATAATGGCTCTGAAAAAAAAAAAGTATGACTGCCCCATTTATCTCTATGTCTGGTAGGTTTTACGCCCAGAGATTGTAACAATTAATATTAACTCTCCAATTCTCATAAGAACAAGTTAGGAAAAAAAGAAGGCATAATCAACACATGAAGTGCCAATAGTCAGCCTCTACTGCTATTGAAAATAAACTAGAATAGCAGATAACAGTTTCTTTTTCTGACACCCATTCAATAAAAACTGTAGGAGAACCTAGTGGGGCATCTTGGCATTTCAAAGAAATGTTTAACTCGAAACAACAATGAGAAATGTACAACTTACTGAAAGAATGAAAAAGGCCAAGCAGCAGGTGTGATCATGGTTTGAAAACAAAGTATAAATAAAAAAGCTAAATGCATTTTAACAGATTCTGCTAAAGTTGAGTTCTTTTCTGTTATTGGTCTTTGAACGCTTTTATATTATTACTGAGAAGTGTTGGGTCCTTACGGTTTTTAAACCTTAGTGCAGCCCTGATGCACACTACTGACAGCCAGAGAAGGAGAAACATATTTTACAGCCCTCAAGATATATTTTAAAGCCTGCAATAGTAAAGGAAAACTTATTGTATTGTTTGTCATTATCGAAGGGTCATAGCTGGCAAATTAAAGAGAGCGCCAGTGTCACTGTAAAGAAGGTCTGGTCTGATACAGTATCTCTGGTCTGATACAGTATCTCTAGTCTGATACAGTACCTACTTTATATCAATTTCATATGCAGTGGTGTATTGTTTTTTTATCTACTAATTAGTATGCATAAACATAATGTACTCAAATCCCCAAAGTCCTCCCAACATTGATCAAAGAATGACAGACATTTTTCACAGGTGTTTGTCACATATGTCTGTAAGAGATTATTTCCAATATTGAATTTCCAGTGGAAAATGTGTGGGTTTCATGGTTTTGAGTAAGAACTGGCTCAGACATGCTGATCCTTCTCCAGACAATCCCTTTTCAATATACGTTACAGAGCACTGGTTCTGAACAAATATTAGAGGTTTATAGAATCAGCTATCATTTTCCTAACTGCTAATATAAAATTAAAAGAAAGTACCTTAGGGAAGGAATTCTTACTTAGTTGAAGGAAAACCAGAAAAGTTATATTGAAATCAAAGTGATGTTTGGCAATGGAAACTGTGCAGATCATTGCTTCTTCTGCATGACTGCATGGTTTTTTTCTGCTTCTGGTTGGGGAATATATTAAGACCCTTTTGTCTTATGACTGAAGGGCCATGTGAGGAGAGAATGGGAAAATTATATGGCAAAACTAGGCTGCAGGTTAAGAGTGGAGCAAAGCACAAAGTCTTACAAGTCAGGCTTTTTTCCATTACATGATATCCTCATCCCAAGAGAACAAATTATTGCTCAGCTGCATATCTGGCCAGTGATCTATATGCCTGACATAGGGAGTAACGGTGGGAGAGTAGAACCAGAGCAAAGTGCTGAAAATCTAAGAGTCCTGACTGCAGTGGTATCTGAGGCAGAGCAGGTTGTTTGAGTCTGACTCTCATGGTCAGAGTTTTAACACATACACACACTGCACTGGGAAATGCTAATGGTCAGGGTACGAAGGGACCCAGTGTCTGACTTCCTGCAAATGAGTGGGATTCCTGCACAGAGAGGTCAAAATATGTGTTTCAGACTTTCTTGTATCTTGCATTCTGCAGCAGTCTTGCTGTCAGAGATGTATCCTGCTACTCACAAGGCTGTTTGCAGATTAGGGAAAAGAATATAATAAACCAGCTTTATTTCTTGTAACCATGGAGAAAGGATAGACAATACATATCCAGCAACACTTCCAGTGTGTATATTTACATCTCCAGTTAGCAGCTCAGTCTTTTGGTTTTCTTTCTTTCTTTCATACCAGTTTGGGTAGTATGATTCATTTGTTTCATGGAATGCACAGTCTCTTCATGGAGAGCACACAGAGGGTTGTTCAAGCTTTGTTTACAAAAATGGAAGCTCAATCCAGAGTGAGTTAAGAGTGGGTTAACTGATTACAAGTAATATTAACTGCTGATTTCAATTTCTTCCTCAGGGACCGTGCTGATGATACTGCAGTCAGAGTCAGTTCTTGAGACCAATGATGATGATGGTTGTCTTGAAAAGTAGCAAAAAATGAACCTATAAATATGTTCAGTAGTACCCATAAAGATAGACATTCAGAGAAGGATACCAAATACTTATAAACAATTTTCTTAATCTTGGTAAATAGACTTTCCCATTTCTGGCCAGGTTACTTGAAGTGCTGCCAGCAGGAAAAAAACCCCACCATATATATATACACACACATATATATATATACTTTTTAAATCATAATAAATTATATTGATATATCAATGTGGTGAGTTGACTCTGGCTAAAAGCCAGGTGCTCAGAAAAGCCACACTATCACTCGTCTCCTCAGCTGGACAGGGAACAAAAGGCTCCTGGGTCGAGATAAAGACAGGGAGAACAACCAGCAGTTGCCATCACAGGCAGAAGATACTTAACTTTGGGAAATTAGTTTAATTTATTACTAATGAAATCCAAGCAGGATAATGAGAAACAAAACCCAAACCTTAGAACACCTCAGTCACTCCTCCCTTCTTCTGAGGCCTAATGTTCCCCTGATTTTCTTGCCCTTCTCCCCCTGGTGGCAGAGGGGGATTGGGAATGTGGGGTTGGGGTCAGTGCATCACGCCTTGTCTCTTCCACTTCTTCCTCCTTAGGGGAAGGACTCATTATACTCTTGCCCTGCTCCCACTCAGGGTCGCATGGGAGACAGTCGTCCATGAACATCTCCAACACAGGTTGCAGTTCTTTACAAACTCCTCTAGTGTGAGTCATTTCCACAGGATGCAGACCTTCAGGAACAGACTGCTTCACCCATGGGGTCACAAGTCTTTCCAGCAAGCCTGTTCCTGCATGGGCTCCTCTCTCCTTGGGTCCACGGGTCCTGTCAGGAGTCCGCTCCAACATGGGCTTCCCACAGAGTGATCGTCTAACTTGGGTGCCTTCACCTGCTCTGGCATGTGGTCCTCCATGGGCTGCATGTGGAATCTCTACTTCCTATCATCCTCCATGGGCTGCAGGGGGACAGCCTGCCTCACCACATTCTTCTCTATGGGCTATAGGGGAATCTCTGTTCTTGTGTCTGGAGCATCTTCTTGCCCTACTTCTTCACTGGTTGCAGATTTACTCCTCTCATATCTTCTAACTTCTCTCACCAGCTGCTGCTGTGTAGCACTTTTTTTATTCCCTCTTAACTACATTGTCTTGGAGGTTCTACCACCATCACTGTGGGGCTCAGCATTGACCAGCAGCAGGTCCATCTTGGAGCTAACTGGCATTGGTTCAGTCAGTCATGAGGGAAGCTTCTAGCAGCTTCTCAAAGAAGTCACCCCTGTAGCCCCTGTCTTCCCTGTCTTTAGAATATATGTAGATAATTGACCTCTAGGTAACAATCTCTTAAAAACCATTAGCTTCATCTCAAAAATCCTTTAACTTTTGCCTAAATTTTCCCTTCTCCTTCATTCATGTCTGTATTAATATATTTTGCATTTTCATACTCTATATGACAGTAAAGCATAAATTAATTTTTTTAATAATTTAAAAAAATGTATATGCCTGATATTGATGCATAATAGTACTTGATTGTAATAGCTATAAATGGGTGTTTCATGGAAGTGTAGGGACAGTTTAGAGGAACGGAGAGTCTGGCCCATAACTTTTTAATGAATTAGAACAAAACTGGAGAGAACAAAACCCAGAAGTTGAAGTTGATTGAGGAAGTGCTCTGCTTAGCTTTAATGATCACATAAACCCCTACATTGCTTTTACTACAGTGAACAAGTAGGGTCAGCTGCAAAGCACTTTTGTGCATTTTAAGAAATTCATTCCTCTCACAGATTCGGATGACTCCCCAGATGTCAAGAGGCAATGTGTGCTGTCAAGCTGCCCACTCAGCAGACTCTGTGTACGTTTATAAAAGTGGGGCAGGGTCATGTTTCCCAGGAGGAGGCACAAGGGCTCAAAGTCTCAGCTGCTACAGTTTGCAGTCAGGTAATTGAAGTTCACCTCACTCACCTCTACAGGCTCAGAGATGAGTAAGATAAACCAGATAGATGGCTCAGGATTTTACCTCGGGAGGTAATTGTGCCTTAGTACTTGGCATTGGTGAGGCCACACCACGAGTACTGTGTGCAGTTCTGGGCTCCCCACCATAAAAAGGACATTGAGGTCCTGAAGCAAGTGCAGAGAAGGGCAACCAGGCTGGTGAAGGGGCTGGAAGGCAAATCATATGAGGAACAGCTGAGGGAGCTGGGGATGTTTAGCCAGGAGAAGAGGAGGCTGAGGGGAGACCTTATCACCACCTACAACTACCTGAAGGGAGGTTGTAGAGAGGTGTGAAAATGTCTCTTCAGCCAGGTGACAGGAGATAGGACAAGGGGAAATGGCATGAAGCTGTGCCAGGGCAGGTTTAGATTAGATATTAGAAAAAATATTTTTACTGAAAGAGTTGTCAGGGCCTGGAACAGGCTGCCCAGGAGGTGGTTGAGTCACCTTCCCTGGATGTGTTCAAAAAAAGGGTTGATAAGGTACTTAAGGATATGGTTTAGCTTAGGATGGGAAAGGTTGGACTTGATGATCTTCAGAGGTCTTTTCCAACCTTGTGATTCTGATTATGATTTGCCATACATTCATTTACCGTGCATGTGTTCCACTATTAACGAAAGAGTACAGGCAAGTTATCTCCCATTATCCCTTTCCAGCAGAGACTGTACTATGTCATTTGCTACATCAGGAAGTGAGAGAGGAGTAGGACAGTTGAAGACAAAACCATTTTCCATGCTGCTTATCTTCATAGTCATTAAAAACAGGACCTGTATCTTTCCTCAGTTTCTGCAGTCATGTAAAGTTCCTCTACTGGGGGAAGAAAGAATATGACAACCTTGGCATTAGAGTAGTTCAAAGGAAATAATCCTGCTTTATTCCCCACAGTGAAGTTTCAGCCAATAGTCTAGTAAAGAATTGAAAACCTCAACAATTTTTTTTGTTTAATTACCTTATTCCTTTTCTTCAGTTCATAAAGCTAAAAAACTTTAACATACCCCCCTGAAAAACAAAACAAAACAAAACAGAAGACAAGAAAGAAAAAAAATCGTATACGCTGATATAGACATAAATTGCTCATGTTTCAGCATTAAAATTAAATTATAATTTACCTAGTAAACAATAATGAAAAATAAGTTAAGCCTTTATAAAAATCTATTTGTATGGTAAGCTCCAGGTATTTGTCCCCCTGTTGACTGCAAGATTGAATCACTTGGCTGTGAAGCAGTTGTACAAAAGGACAAGATAAACTCAGTAGTTAGACAGCCACCACCACCTGACTTCAACAGACACTAGAGTAAGCAGTGTATATGGTTTGTAAACTTCTTTTAAGAATTCAAAATAATTTGCTTTCTATAGAAAATAGCTATTGTGTATTATGATGGACAAGCAAAATCTGTGATATATCTTTTTTTTACAGAAAAATGCAAAAACATTGTATACAGCATTTGTAAGCAAAAGAAAATCATAAGGAATATCTTAAAATCATAATAAAGGTTTTTCTTTCCTTTGGAAAAATATTTATTTCTACATTAAAGGGTAATATTCTTAAGAAAACATTATATAAAAACAGTTTTCACATTATTTTCCTTCCTGTCTACCTTGCCAGCAATGCATAAATCTTGTGATTTTCATATAGGTTGCAGATAGCAGGCACTTTATTACTCCCACATCCCTGAAATTAGGATTGGGTCTTTCAGGGTTTCATTTACCAACAAGGTAAAAATAATAGCCTGGTAGGAAACACTGTTTACTATCACTGGTATCAATTTTAAATACTTGCTCTGCCAGAATAATGTTAAGTTGTGGAGACTTTTTTCTTGTTGGTGGCAGTGATGTTTTTTAAGGTTTGTTGGGGTTGTTTTGTTTGTTTTTGAAAAGATTATTTGCAGAGGAAGCACTGAAGAAAAGAAATGGTGTATGAAGGCTTAAAGCAGACCCAGCCTCTGGTGCCAATGGGAAAAACAATCCAATCTATAGATGTTTAAGGAAGGTCATTGTGGTGGTATATTGTTGTGGTTCAACCCCAGCTGCAGCTTAGCATCATGTGGCAACTCATTCATGCTTTCCCTTCTGGTGGGAAAAAAGTAAAACTTGTCGCTTGGGATCAGGACAGTTTTCTGGGACAGCAAAGTAAGATGAGAATAAAAACCACAATACTTATAAAATATACTGAGCAGGTGACACAAAATGCATTTTTCTCACTGAATGGAACCCGATGCCCAGCCTGTCTCCAAGCAGGGACTCAAATTCCCTGGTCAGGTCCCCCCAATAAACTGAGTGTGACATCATGGAATGGAATATGCCTTTGACCAGTTTGGGTTGGATATCCTGGCTGTGTCGCCTCACAGTTTCTTGTGAAAATTACCTCTATCTCAGCCTAAAAGCAAAATGCATATATGTCAAATTGTAACATGAAATACATTCTGTATTCATCATATTATTTAAAATCTGTGACACTGCCCAAAATAAAACTATTGCTTGAGAGAAAATGAAAGGTTATTAAATCTCAAGGTCTTATCATGACTCCAACCCTGAACTGCTATGTGGCCTTTGATAAATAACTTAGTTTCCACATTTGAAAATGAAGACTGCTTTGGTTTTCCAGTACACAAAACATTTTGAAGACATTGCTTCAATGCTTTGTTCATTTTTTTTTAAATCAATCCCATTTCCTGTCTATGCTATAAGAGTTCGTTGTCTTTAGATATTTTTTGCACTTCCCATGAGAAATTTTCACTAGGTTGTATATAATGACACCCAGATTTTCGTCCACAGAATCACAGAATCACTAGGTTGGAAAAGACCTTTGAGATCATGGAGTCCAACTATACCTGTCCTCTATTAAAGCTTATCCTTAAGCACTTCATCTACCTGTCATTAAAACATATCCAGGGAGACTCAACTGCCTCCCTGGGCACCGTATTCCAATGTCTGATAACCCTTTCAGTGAAGAACTTTTTCCTAGTGTCTAATCTGAAGCTGCATTGGTGCATCTTGAGGCCATTCCCCCTCATCCTATCACCTATCACTTGGGGGAAGAGACCAACACTCACCTCTCTACAACCGCCTTTCAGGTAATTGTAGGCAGTGATAGGGTCTCCCCTCAGCCTCCTCCAGGCTAAAGAACCTCAGTTCCCTCAGCTGCTCCTCATAAGGTTTGCTCTCCAGCCCCTTCACCAGCCTGGTTGTCCTTCTCTGGATACACTCCAGGACCGTGATGTCTGTCTTGTAGCAAGGGGCCCAAAACTGCACACTATATTCGAGGTGTGGCCTCACCAATGTTGAGTACAGGGGCACAGCCACTTCCCTGGACGTACTGGCCACACCATTTCTGATACAAGCCAAGATGCCATTAGCCTTCTTGGTGAGCTGGGCACACTGCTGGCTCATATTCATTCGACAGTCAACCAACACCCCTAGGTCCTTTTCCGCCAGGCAACTTTCAAGCCACTACGGATTTTTTTCCTACAGTTTGATTTCAAAGGATGGTTGGCAGGTCTACCTGTAATGTCCACAAGCTCACTTCATAACTGAATCTGTTTCCACTTCTGAAAGCAAGTTTTCCTTTTTGAATAGATCAATCCATACACTGAAGAAAGTGAACTGATCCTTTTGTTTTTATTATGGAAACCTGAAATGACTGGTAAATATCCACTATCCAAGCATTAGAAGACTTCTACTTGTATGAAGATCTCTTTGTGTTTCCAGGGTAGAAATTGTACATCAAATTAACATGTCTTTCTATCTATAACAGCACAGATCGAGATCTAGATTGTAGGATTTCAGTATACTCATTTCTGAAATTTTTACTCATTTCATGAAAAGGAAAACTACCAGAGAATAAAAGGCTTGATTGCCCATGAAAAATATTTTAGACTTTCTTTCAGTGTCTCTTTACCTTGATTTTGAGATTCAAATGATGGCTGCAGTGAGGACATACATATAAAGCATTTTCTGTTTCCAATGAGTTCTTGAGGGTGTTCAAGCACAACTGAAATTTCATGTTTTACTCCTGTTCTCTTTTTGAACAAGTGTTCTCCTTGAGGACCTGAAAAACATACCTTGTGTGCCCTCCAAAATCTCATTTGCATGCCAATAGGTTTATGGAAGGAGGACACACACGGGTAGTTTTGTAGACTGTGAATTCAGTTTCTACAAGTGAGGTAGCACTGACTTAAGGTAGTCCATAAAGGAGTCAGAACTTGGGATCACTGAAGACTTTGTTAGTAAACAGATACTGTATGAGGAACGTCCTTTCCTGCAAAGTCACCAACAGAGTGGAAAGGGCCTTTGTTGATAGAATTGTGAAATTTTGATGAACTGGAAAACAACCAGATTTCCCCTTTCCTCATTCCAAATAATCATTTTACAGCAAGCATTCATCATTATAGAATATTAATTTTTATTTATAATAATAATATTTATATTCACATAGTTGTTGTTGAGTAGCAAGGGCATTACAACTTTTTCCTTCAGTGTCCTAAAAACATAGTTTTCTTCATCCACTGAACTAATGACTTGAGGAAATGATTAGAGTCTCAGACTTGATTCTCTTTCATGTTTGCTGAAACATTTTGCATTCATACCTGTAATCACAGTAAATATTCACTCTCCACACAGTTGTAGTTTAGGTTCACAGACATAACGGGACAGGGCAGGAAAATTTACTTTTGATGATGTTTTGGAATTGCTTCATTATCAGTGCTGATGCATTTATCCTTGCAAGCTTCCCTGCCACATCTGTGCTTATCTTCTATTTCAGTGAACCTGAAAAAAACCCAATGTGCAGTTGAATGTTGTCTTTGTAGCATTCTCTATGTACAGTTTCCCAAACTACTCACAAATTCTGTGAGATGAGCAAGGAATGATTTACAGCAAAGCCATTGATATTAAGCATTGGATAGAAGAGAAGCTCTCTCCCTCAGTAAAAGACTGTCTTGACAGAATAGTAATTTTTTTTTACTAGATAAGATTTATTAGGAAAGGGAGTAACAGGATTTTTTTTGGGGTTTTTTAAATTTAGTCATTTTAGGTCGAAATGCATGGTATAAGCAGGAAATATACACTATTTTAGGTTCAGTATGGGTTTAACTTAAAAATATGGTTAACTGTTAAATATTTCCACCTAAAAGGCATTGATGTTAAAGAATACACCAAATTAGTTGTATCATGAAAAAAGATAATTTTACAGTATTAGCTTTTCTCCATAAATAACAACTATTTACAAGAAATTGATTTTTTTATTTCTTTTTAAAATAGAATTTGACTGCAGTTTTTCAGCTGACTTTGCTCCTATTTCTGAAACAGAATTGCTTCCAAGTACACTTTTAAAAGTAAATTAATGCTTTTAGCTCTGCATCTTTAGCTGAATCAGCACAAATATTGCTGAGCTGATGACACCTTCTATACCTAAAGGAGCTGAAATCCAGCACTTAATGAAGTCTTCCCTAATCTTTTGGCAAGTGAAGGAATAGTTAAGTTTTCTGAAGTTGCTGTCAGAGGAAATGGAAAGAGGATATATCTATTATCCTAGCACCATGTTAGTGCCAATACAGTTTAAAATGATCAGTAGTGCTTTCCATTCTCCAACGTCTATAAGCCAGCTCAATACAATTGTGCAGAGGTGCAAGATCATCGTGGACATTTACTTCGGAGCACCAATCTCTCTGTGACATTTACAAAGGAAATAAATGCTGTGCTGTTTTTGAATGATGAAGGTGAAGAAGAATAAAGTGATATTTTTTATTTCCATTTCCTTGCTCATCTTGCAGGAATTAGGAATAAGAAATCTATTACTGTCATCACAGAAGATTCAATAAAATGGGCCAATGTAACCCACTGGCAGAAATTTATAATTTTAAAGTAAAATGCTAAACTTGTGTATATCCTGAACATGTGTCAGGCAATAATACTTCATCGCTTCATCATGATGGTGGTCTTAGTAGCCACATCTCAGTGCTTACATCTGGAGACAGTCACTAAAGCTCAATGAGCATCAAACCTCTGTAGTCAGGCACTTCAAAATTTTCACTTCTTTTAATGTCCAAATGAGGGTGTGACTGTGTAGAACTTGACCTGATGTGCATTGCAAACAAGTAAAAAAAGTCATCCTTTCCCTGCTAGATTCACAGTATAACTTAAAATACTGCAGATGATGAATTTTTGCATCTAACCATAATGAAGATTTGTCTTTAGAAGCAAAAAGAAAAACACACATACATAGGAGAAGATTTGATTAAAAGAGTAATTTCTGCTCTTATGCACAACTCAGCAAGAACCTAGACTCCCTACTAGCTTCATTTTACCTTCTTTGTTCTTATTTGTATCTGTATTAATCTTTACTCCATTGCAGCACAGTAAGTGTGGTATCGCCACTGCTAGTCACAGAGCATAGGTTTTTCATTAACACAGTGATGCAGAACTTGATGGCTTGTCACACCTTTTCTGCATTTATCTGTACTGTTTTTATCTTATTGCAACTTGCTTTAGCTAATGGAGCAAACCGTTGAAAAGTTTGCATTTGCACTTATTTTTTTGTGAAATAAATTGATTTTACTCTACAAAAATTACACCATATATGATAAAGGCTTAACAAGACTCAGTGATCATTGCATAACTAAACTTGAGGGCCAGCAAGAAAAATGAGTGGTCAAACAGATTGATAACCAAAAAAATAACTGTAAGTGGAACAACCAAAGTGAAAGGAACCCTAAGAAAAGACCTTAAATTACTCAGGCCAGTGAGGAGTCATCCTGAGACCTTTCCCCTTAAGAAGGACTGATGGTTGATCTCAGGGTCCAGTGACAGGCACTGGAAGAGTGTTGGCCAGCAGTAAAGGGATAGATACTGGAAGGACCACATATATAAGTCGTAAATGCATTATTATTGGCAATAAGCTGTCATTGGATCATTCACACTGAAATTTATAACATAATTGCAAACATAATGATATTTCTTTTTATAACCTTGAATTTGTTTTTAAAATTCTGATAAAGTCTCCAGTAATTTCTTTGTTACACCTATATGCTATTTCTTCACACACATAGTGTAGACACTGTTGCAACAGAAATCAGCAAACTTCATCAAGGAATTAACAGCAGCTATATAAATAATTTCTAAATTCATATTTATGTCTTGCAGAAAACTGAGGAGATCACTACTTGATAAGAAACTCAAATGACCATATGAAAAAGGAAAAGAGGACAGATTTACTCTCAAAACCCATTATTGAAACATTTTGTGAATGTTTCTATTTTGCAAATTATGCGTTCTATTACTTAGGCCAGATTCAGTGCAGGCAGGAGGCTAAAGATAATCAGCCATGGACTGAAAACAAGTCTCTGATTATATATATATAAAAAAAAAATATTATTGAGGTTTGCCTAGGCTGTGAATAATTGTGTATCACTATATGGAAGAAAAAGACAACCGTAGGGGACATTTGTAGAATAGAGCCTCAGGGAAGCAAAAAAAACCCCAGCATTTTCATGGCCCAAATAATCAGTCCTGATTCTTCCCAGCAGACAGAATGAAACCTCTATATCCTAGATACAGATGCAGAGAAGTATGTAGGTGTATGCATCTTCAAATGCAATGTACATTTAACACAATCGATATTGGGAACAGAATATTTGCGTGGACTCATTCCCTACAGTTTAAACTTCATTGTAAAGCAGAGCTCAGAGTGAAATGTAAAAGATTTCCTTCTGCTTTTGCAGACAATCCTGTCAAAAAGCATTTACTGAATTAGATACATTTTGCATAATCTTGTCAAAATGCCAAGCAAGAAATTAAAGAAATTAGAAGCAAATAAGGAAAAAAATTCTAGGACTGAGAGACATACAAGAACCTCGGCCCTAACTCAGAGACTTCTAGATCTCACTAGGACACAAACCTAGGGATTTCTCTTAGAGAAGAAATATTATTTCCTCAGTGATTACATTCAGTAATCTGCAGTTTGGTAGTATAGCTGTTATACTTCACATAGCCTCCATACATGAAGAGGGATTTTTACACAATATGTGTATTCTCCTCTGTAGTTCTCATCAGAAGCTCTGAAAAATGCTGCCTGGAAGGATTCTGTCTTTATCTTGCCATTTGACATTAGTTGCCCCACATGTTAGTCTGAAACACCACATTGCAGATTTGCCATGAGCTGTGGATGCTACAAATTTTTCATCTGCAGATATCATTAAATTTATTGTTTCCCTTGATTGCATTTTCATTTGATACTTAACAATGGAGAAGCCCTATATGAAAGCAGCACGCTTAATCTAAAACAAAACAAAAAATTTTAATATCTGATTATGAAAATTAAATTAGGGTGGTTTTTTTTTTTTTGCAAGGGTTATCTCTTATTTACATGAATCTAAGATTCACTGCATTCCTTTTAATCATGACACTTTCATGGATTGGGATCTTACCCCCCCCAGGATATTTATTTTTTTCGGAACATGGAAAAATGCTGGTTGCTACCTACTGCATAGAGGTCTCAAATGACTGAGCTTTCAAGAAACTTAAAGGAGCTCTCTTTTAGCAATATATGCTATTATAGGGAACGTTAACTTACTCAATTATTAGCATCTTTGATGAAGAAAGAGGGACTTTGAAGGGCTGATTCTGCTATTCATATTTATATTTTGCTCTTAGACTCACTCTACTAGAAGCTACAGGATTACATCCTTAATCAGAGCAATTGTTGAGCAATGGCACAGTAAATCAAACGGACATCAACTTGAGAACAAAGACAATTGAGCTGCTGTCATAAATTTACTTTATGAACATTTTATAAGGGATAGCTCCTAAGATTTTTGCAGCAGTGTCCCTTTTCCTTTATTAGTATGCTGTAAAGACTACAAATACCGTATTGTTGCTAGCTAATTGATAGTCTCTCATAGATACCACATGTGACGTTAGTGCAGATGACAATCTCAGCATTTACAGTGGTTTGGTTTGTTTGGGGTTTTTTTATAATTATTTTTCCACATGTTGGGAATGGTGGCCATTACAAAGGTTACAAAAAATAAAAAACAACCCTGCAGAAGTTTCATTGCAGTTCTACAAAATTTTACTGGAATAAGAACTGTAAACCAAGTTCTCCACAGTAGTAAACTTACATCTATTAATAATCCACCTTCAAGTAAGTGTAACTGGAAATCAGAGCTTTTTTTCAAATGAATTGGTATTCATAACTGGTGGCAATTTGTTTCTACATTGACCTTTTTTCTATGAATAAATGTTTATTCAAGAGTTGAATTTTTCCCTGTGTTTTCAATATTACTCATTTAATATCTTATGTTAAGCCCAAAAGTTGTCTTTACTTTTATGGAAGCTTTCTTTACTGTATTTCCTATATGCATATTTTATGTAATACTGTGATTGTGTCCAATTTTTCATTGCATATATGAGAACTTTAAAGAATTTTTCCCACTGTTAATAGATGTATTTTTTATGCTTGGATTGTACTGCTTTAAAAAAAAGTACATCTACTGGAAGAAAGGCTGAACACATGGATTACTTTTGGAATTAACAAGCATATTCTTCACTTTTGAAAAAGAAGGTTGGCCAAAATTTTGTACCATTGTTCAATAAATTACATAGTAGAAGAACACACACATTAAAGCAAAACAACCAGAGCTACATAATAATACCACTAGGGATTCAGGTAATATAAATTTAATTATGAAAATGCACTCACAATTTTTTGTCAGATTTAGACTGCTCTTCTGCAAAGTACTTTAGTTTCAGACATGTCAGGACAGAATTATTTAATGAAGAACACATTTATTTAGCTCTACTAAAACTCATCCAGTTGTAACAAAAATAAAGGAATTAATATTAAGCTAGAGGTCACATACTATCATAAACTAAAAACCCAGTTCATAAACATTTCAGCTATAGATAAATTTAATGTGGATGTAGTCATATTTTCTTTGAAATTTTAGGAATTCTGATGCATTAATTTTTAATGGAAATTTAAATAATATATTTTTATATATCTCTGAAATTTAGAGGATATTTTCAGACTTTTAATTTCAAGAAAATGAATAAAATCTTTAAATAAAATTAAATTGTTTCAGTCTCACATGTCTAAGTTGATGAAATTATTTTTTCGCATCAAGTTTTGATGCCTAGTAAATGCTGTACTTTTAATCTGTATGGAGGGGAATCCACTGTCTAAACAGTTCTTTCAGTCACCAATGCAGATACAATACATTCAAGTAACATGGTTGCGTCACTTCTCCAAAAGACAGAGAAGTCAACGTAGCTTCCTACAAAGGAAAGATTTCTGGCATAGCATCGCCACATTTTTAGCATTAACTTTTTATACACCATATTGTCGAAGAATTACAGAATCACGGGAAGGTTAAGGTTGGAGGGGACCTCTGGGCTAACAGAGATCATCTAGTCCAACCCCTCTACTAAAGCAGGATCACCTACTTATGCAGCACAGTGTCATCTGCAGGAGGGTTGTGAACCGCTCCAGAGAAGAAGACTCAAAACCTTTCTGGGCAGCCTGTACAAGTGCTCTGTCACTCTCAGAATGAATAAGTTTTTCCACATATTCAAGTGGGACTGCCTGTTTTCCAGCTTGTGCCCCTTGCTTCCTGTCCTCTCCCTGGACACCTTTGAAAAGAGTCTGGTCCCATACTCTTGACATCCACCCTTTACATATTTATAAGTATTGATCAGATCCCCTTTCAATCTTGTCTTCTTTAGGTTATACTGATCCAGCTGTCTCAGCCTTTCATAGAATCACAGAATGTGTTAGGTTGGAAGGAGCCTTTAGAGGTCATCTAGTCCAACCCCACTGCAGTAAGCAGGGACATCTTCACTAGATCAGGTGGTTCAGAGCCCCATTAAGCCTGAACTTGAATATCTCCAGGAATGGGGCCTTAACCACATCTCTGGACAACCTGTTCCAGTGATCCATCACACTTATACTGAAGAACTTTTCTTAATATCCAACTTAAATTTCCCCTTTTCGAGTTTAAAACCATTACCCCTTGTCTTGCTGCTTCATGCTCTCGTGAACAGTTATTCCCCAGATTTCTTATAGGAACCTCTCAGATACTGGAAGGCTACTATATGGTCACCCTGGAGCCTTATCTTCTCCAAGCTGAACAAGCCCAACTCTTTCAATCTATGTTCATAGGAGAGGTGCTCCAGACCTTTGATCATTTATGTGGCCATCCTCTGGACACGATCCTATAATGGGTTGATTTTAAAAAATAAAAAAATAAGGAAAGATAATAAAATGGGGAAAGAGTCCAAAGAAATCGAAGCAAATAATGTAGAAAATATTTGTTCTGGAACAATCTTTCTAAGGTAAAATTTCCTCCTAGTATTTATCTACATATTGTCTCAAATTCACAAATTTTGCTTCATATTGTACTTCCATAGCATATGATTCCCTCTCTTGACCTTCTCCCTGCCCCTTCTCTCTCCCATTCCTGGAAAAATGTGCTCCAGCCGAACACTCCTGTACATTTGTTTTGCCATCCAGGATGCAGTTTCCTTTCTCCCTCTTTTAATGTCAGTGTTTCCCTCTTTCAAATTCAAGCTTCTGAACATCAAAGTTCTTGTCAATCTGCCAAGTTATGGGCATGAAAATATCATATGGTGAGCCTTTTCATTGCATTTCCATTCATTTCCTCTTAAAAGGCAGCCAACAGTATGTGTTCAGAACAGCTTCAATTTTTTCTTTTTTTCTCCTGATCCTTCTAGTAGCCCCACTTAGCTCATCCTTCTATGATCCCTTCCTAAATGTCTCACTTTCATGAGAAAGAATACGTATTTCCTTTCTATTAACTTTTAAAAGTTGTGAATATCATCTTTATCTTTTTGTCTATATTATTCTTCTATGCTACCATAACCAACTTCAGTCATGACAATGCTAACAAAAATAATAATTTACTTGCTTCTCGCTATCTCTTTGTGCTAAGCAGCTTGTTTCTCTCTAGGATATCTAATTACACGTTAAGCTTGATTCTTTTTTTAATGAGATTAATAGAAGTTGCAATCTAATTTCATAGTAGTAGTTTTGCATCAAGATGAACTTCAGAAAATCATGTCCCTTTTAATGTGTTTTAATATATCTGTCCCTATAAAGTTAAACATGCAAAATACACTCATCCCCTTTGAAAACCTTAACTAGATTTTCAAAAGCCTAACAAAGATCTAGACTCACACTGTATTCCCAAAGCTATTAAAACCTAGAATGTTTCATCACATCTGGGACTAGTTAAGAAAATGATTTTCCCTTACACTTTTCCCAAAAACTTAATCTCTTCAATTTGTCTGAACATCAAATTGAGTCCAAACAAAACTTCAGATGGAAAGGAAAATTCATATTATCAATTGGTTTAAAGGAGTCCTTGGGATTCAGAATGCTGAAGTCTGAGAGATTTATTTTTTTCTGCTTCAGTGAAGGTAGACAGAAGGAAAAAAATATATTTTACGAGAGAGTCACGGTCTAATGAGGCCACTCAACTTTTTTTTTTTTTTTTAAATAAAAACCAAACAAAACCCTGCTTACCACTCCCCAAAACAAGACAATTTAATGTTGCTTTACTAATATTATAAGGTTGTCAGCTGGCAGGAATTTTTAACTAGTTTCTAGTAGAATGTGTATTTTTTTCCACTGAATTTCCATATTGGTCATATCAAAGTGAAAACATGAGTACAGGATAAAAAGACTTGTTTGGGGTTTTTTTCATTTGCACTTCTGCATTAATATGCTTATTAAAAATGTTTAAATATGTTGTTGGTTCTGTCATAGCCATGCAAACCAAGCAGTAGTGACAATTAACCGAGATTCAGGCAAAAATGACCTACATAGACATCTCCACTAAAAAGAATAATATGGAAAGAGAATATGGGTATATGGGGAATCCAAATCAGTGCAATCAGACATCCTAAATGAGGTCAGAAATCCCAATATTGCTAAAATAATACAATTTGGTCAATTTTAAATTATTCGGTTAATAGGCCTCTCTGCATGACAAAGCTAATATTAGCCCCAAGGGAGACCAGTGTTACTTATTCTCAGCATGTGTTGCAAGTGAAATGTATCTAAAATTTATGAAAAAACTGCATATGTTAAATGTCAGTAATTGAATAAATAGCTTTGCCAGGGTTTTTTTCTTCCATTTAGTTGGATTGTTCAAATCTCGCTTATGAAGCTGGACTTGCCAAATTGCAGAAAAATTAATGGAAATCTGCTCTAGTAAAAAAATGGAAGCTACCTGACTGCCTAAATCAAAACATAGTAGGAAATTGCTGTACAAGCAGTTGTGTGGTATGAATTAAAAGAGAGGAGGTGATTCAAAAAAAAAGAATCAATAGAATGACTGGATGTTCCTTTATTGTTTCTCCTCGCAAGAAAGTTTGAGTGCCATTGTTAGGCTTCAGAAGATATGAGTGGGGAAAAAAGTTCACATTTTGTGGCATCGAGATTCATATAATATAGGCACGATACCAACTCTGACAGAATTTTCTTGTAGGAGCAGACTACAGAAATTGAGATTTGTGTCAGTTTCCCGTGCGTAAGATGGGGACCAAAGCACTGCCAGCTTTCTATTTTTTTTGGTCTTTTTAGTTAGACTGTAGATTCTTAATAAAAACAACTATTTTTTAGCAAAGGCTTTGATTAGGCTAAGTTTTGTAGGTGTTATACAATTAATTATGCAATTAATTACACTATTAAGATGAACAAATTAACATCGTTTAAACAACAGACTACCAATGCATTTTCTTCTGTGGGTAATGATTTTAAAAATCTTGAAAAAACACTCAAAATTCTGATTAAACATTTATTATCTGATAGCAACTCTGCTGTTACGTGGCATTTATCCAGTGATGAAGGAATAAGAAAGCTAATTCAAACTGGGTCATTTTCAACTTGCAGTGCCAGGGCTTCCAGAATTCCTGAACCAAGGCACCTGGGACCTAGGCACTTTGGGAGACACTGCAGTCAGTTTCTAGAGCTCCAAGGTTGCTATCAACTGGCAAGCTAAGAAAGAAACATAATTAGTTCAAGAAAAATAGCTTGAGATCTGGAAAGGATTTTTTCACACATCCTGTGAAACAGCTCCGTTTAGATCAGCTTATTCTAGTGGTGATGAAAACAAGAGTGAAAAAGGGAAAAAAGCAAAAAGTATTAACACTGTAATTCTAACTGTCTCTGAAAACAAATCAATTGGGGAATCTAGTGTCTGCTGTGCTTAACTTGTCACTTTTTGAAGAAAAAGAATATGAAAGACTGTATAAACCATTGAATTGATTTGGCTGGACTCAGAAAACTAATCATAAAGTCAGATAAAATCGGATATTTATACAGTACTGTTAATCAAGAAAATGTATTACTTTAAGCTTTCTTAAGTCCCTGTTGTTTATCAGTTTTAGCAAACCAATCAGCCTGGCCCAAGACATACAAAGGTGCGGAATGAATAAGTACATGAAGTGGGCTTTGTGGAGGGGCTATAAAGATGCCAGTTACAAGGTGTTTTTCCATGTGAGTAAAATGTGCAGCTCAGGTTGTTTGGTAGACCCCTTGGAGTTGACTAACCAGATGGCCTTTCCTAAATGTATATCCTAGTTTTTTAGGGTTCCACCACCCATTGCTCTTAGTGTGGTTTTTAACAGTATAATACAATTTTCCCAGAGGCTGGTTCGGGATAGGGAATATGACATACCCTTTCAATGCCGTGCACTTTGGCCTATGTGTCTATGAGACAATATCAGTTTTGTCAAAGAAACAGAAAAATCTGAATTCCATTCACCATAATTTTGCAAAGAAGTCATCAGATGCTATTTATGTAAACATATGTTTAAGTAGTGGTCTATTTCAGGCTTCAAAAATACTCCAATTTGTAAATAGTAGTGATTTAGATATTTAATGCCTTTAAAAATTTGAAATAAGACATATAATCTGGAAATGTCTTTGGAAGTTGCAACTGAATGACCAATAGTTGTGAAACTTCATTCAAAATGAAATGTTACTGTTTGAGTTTTATATACATCTAGAAATGTCTAATTGACAATATGCACTGTTAATACTGATACATGAGAGCACGACATTGGCAAACTGTAAGGGCTGAAGTACTTGATTTCTGATTTGCTCTGTTTTGAATCTATTTTACATCTTTATTTTATTTATTTTATTTATTTTATTTTTGTAAAGTCTTCTACTATGCTGTACTGATTTTGGAAAGTATTTCTCAACATTTCATAAGGTTGATTGTGATCAGTATCCTCCCAGTGATCATAATAGACAACTACCAATATTTCAAAAACCTTCTGGTATATGACTGGCAGTGATAACTGTAGCCATAGTACAGGTCGTTCACCAGAAAGTGTTGTGCAAATGTCCTTCCTGTACAGCAGGTAATTTGCCTTCTTGGTTATTTAAATTTCCTTTTTCTCTGCTAAAGGAGAAAATGATGTGTTAAAGAATGAATTTTTTAAAAAAATTATTACAATTTAACAGTTGCTTTTTTTCAGAATGAAATTACAATGAGTCCTGTTTTAGTGTGATGTCAGCTCATTGACAGAGCAGCAGCATAATAATTAATAGCTCTATTTCGCTACATTTCCTTATCACAGCCCATTCAAGCCTACTGTCTCTATTCTGTTTTTAAAAATGGATGAATTTACTTCATGTTGTAATTTAGCAGTTGTACAAAAATAGAATCATAGAATATCCAGAGTTGGAAATGCCAAGGATCAGAGTCCATCTCCTAGGTGCACACATATTGATTGACCTCAAAGTTCAACCATGTATCCAAGAATTCTGTCCAACTACTTCTTGAATAGTTTTGGGGCCATGATCATCTCCCTGAGGAGTGTGTCTTGATGACTCTCTCAGTGAAGAACTTTGAACTCCTTAGTACTGTTCACCATAAATATCTAAACAAAGGCTGAATTTCAAATGTACAGCAGCATCAAATTCAGGTATCTTGCAATAAAGTTGTGTCTTTGATTCCCCAATTTAAAATATTAAAAAAAAAAACTGAAAAAGCCCCACAGTATGAATAGAATTTTATACAGTTTAAGAAAGACTTTTAAAATTACTACCATACAGATATTCTAGAAATTAACAGAAAATTTCTTTGCTTCTTGTCTTCTTTATATCTAAAACCTTCTAAGTCAATAATAGTGTTATCATTCGGACCGAGTGTTATTAATACCTGAAGCAACGGAGGAGTAGCTTTACAAGAACTAGTGTAAATGCTGTAGTGACCTAATGTGAGCTGGCTTTGGTGCCCAGTAACTCCACCCATTGCATCATCTCTCCTGTCCTGAGTAATCATCAAGGTAAATAGATCTCAAAGTCATGGATTAAATGAAGTCAGTGAACATATTGTAGACATTTGTGGGTGTTTATGGATGTTTTACAGGAGTGGTCCATAGACAAGGGAATAGTATTTGTGTATTATACCAAATGATAGGAAGGGGGATGTTAATAAGGTTGCATTTGCTAGTGTAACATCTGAGCATGATATGGAATAAAGAGTGGAGAACATGCTGGTTTTGTCTGGGACAGAGAGCATTTTCTTCACAGTAGGTAGTGTGGGGCTGTGTTTCAGATTTGTGTTGAAAACAGTGCTGATAACACAGGGATGTTTTCCTTACCTCTGAGCACTGCTTACACTGAGCTAAGGCCTTTTTAGCTTCTCACACCACCCCACCAGCAAGGAGGCTGGGGGCGCATAAGAAGTTGGAAGGGGACGCAGCCGAGATAGCTCATTCCAACTGACCAAAGGGATATTTTGCACCATATGATGTCATGCTGAGAATAGAAGGGGCTGGGGGAAGAGGAAGGAGGCAGAGGGGGGAAAAGTTCAGAGTGCTGGCATTTGTTTTCCCAAATAACCATTATAAGTGATGGAACCCTGCTTTCCTGGGGATGGCTGAACACCTCCCTGACCATGGGAAATGGGAGAGAAATTCCTTGGTTTACTTTGCTTGAACAGGCAACATCTGTTTTACTCATTAAACTGTCTTTATCTCATCATGAATTTTCTCATTTTCACTCTTCCGATTCTCTCTCCCATCCTGCTATGGGGGAGTGAGCAGATGCATGGGGCTTAGCTACCAGCTGGGGTTAAACCATGACACACTGACAAAAGAAACTATGGTTGAACTGGGTGACCTTTCTTTTTGTTAATAGATATGTCAAAAGTCTTGTTACTAGCCTACAGGTGTGATAAGATATCTTAGGTTTATACAGCTACTGACAGTTTCTCCAGGAAATACTTCTAATTAGCTCCGGGGTTTTGGTGCATAATGACCTGTTTCTGGACTGATGTCCATTGGAGTCCAAATGAACATGCGTATAAAGAAAGATAATACAGCTGTGGTCTTACTAGAAATACAAGTTCAGCTTGCAATACAGCATAATTAGGTTTGTTTTAAAATTGTCATTCCTATATATGAGTCCCTTTGTGCATTTGGGCCTAAGGGCCTTCAACTAACTAGCAAGGTTGATTAGCTACAAATGAGAGAATACTTCACAAATCAAACATTAAATCCTTTTTATAATTGCTGTGAGATTTTGGACCAGCTATACAATTTATTATCAGGGAATGCACAGAAAATAATTTCCGGTTCATCTTTGTGAAAATTGAATTTCTGAAGTAGTATTGTTAAGATTAAAAATATTGTATTCAAATGACTACTATTACCTATGTTCCTCATAGCTATTTAGTTTTTTAAATGTTTTGTGTTAACTGAGAAACAATTTGCCATGCAGTGCTGTCTATTTTTCTTCTAATATGATGAGCCCTACTGCCAAAATTCTAATTAGCTCCAACCTATCGGCCACTTTTGAGATTAATTGTTCTCTGTGTGGCACCATGTAGGTTCAAGATAATTGCTGTAGGACTTATGCATAATACTCATTCCCTTCAAGAAAGCACTTACTCAATGAAGTAAAAAAGAACATGTACTTAAAATTCATTGGTGAGTTAGGGCACTTTTCACAACAGGATTTCCATACCTAATGGAAATAAGAAAAGTATAAATCAAAATTTCAGGGGCATTTCAACCATAGCAGACTTGCTCATATATCAACTGGGGGCACTGAAATTGGTAAGAAATCTGGCCTATGTTTCATGGGTCCTGGAAACAGAAAAAAAAAGGAGGCACCAGTGCAGTCTCTTGACATAAAAGTGAACATTTTTTTCATTACGACTTCTGTGAGCTGAACTCTGCTGCCCTACAGAAATGCTAACAGCGTTGGGAGCTCACTTCAGACACTACTTGTCAACATCACAAGATGGCACTGTAAATAATATTTGGAAATATAACTGTTTTAATTTGATGCTGCTGAGCTAGGCTCTCTGTTCCTGAGCTGCTCAGATCTTCATCCCTCATAAATCACTTTTGCAGTCAAGCATGATTTTCAAGGAGACATTGACTGAGTGAATGTCTTCCAACACAAACATCAAAACAAGCTATCCCTTCAGGAAGTTCAAGAGATACAGGACATCAAAAGTCAGAAATTGGTGTGAAAGCTTTGGAGTCAAGCTCAACAACACAGTGTTAGAGAGCTATCATATGGCAGAAATCATAAAGAATCTGTATGTGCTTCAAATATACCAATTGTCTAAACTCTATTATTGAAGAAAAATACCACCCCACCCCCAAAATCCCAGCACACAGCTGTTTATTGAAAAGCCTTTGCTTCTTGGGTATTCATCGGACCTCTTGGGTACTATTTTTTCTACACATAGGACACTTCTACTGGGCATAGCTTACTCTGTGCAGTCATATGAGGTAAAGCAAATGGAATGTGTGGGAGCAATTCAGCTGCCCTGAAAGATTAGAAATATTCACAGAATCACAGAATGCACAGATAGGCATCCAGACGGGTCTTGAATATCTCCAGAGATGGAGACTCCACAACCTCCCTGGTCAGCCTATTCCAGTGCTCTGTCACCCTCACTGTGTAAAAGTTCTTCCACATGTTGGTGTGGAAGATCAGGCATTTCCTGATCTTTTCACAGCTGACATAGAATATCTGTAAAAGATGTCCCATTGTTGTCATGTAAGTCAGTGTTACTGCTGTAAACATGCATGCAGAGGAGAAAGAAACAGAAAAATATGCCCCTGAAAACTGATCTTGTGCTACCATATAATACGAATTTAATCTGTTGTTCCTTTCAATAGAAGAGGTTCTCATCAGAACTCTTTCTGTTTATCACTTTGTTTAATATTATTTTTATGTGTCATTTGAGTTAAAGGAACCATAGGGTGGCATGGTATATTAAAGTAAATTAAGGAGAGAATAAGCTAGAGTATCAGCAAGACAAAGATGCTGATTGGTATAATAACATAAATCAGAAGTATTCAACCTTATTGGTTCACTTTCAGATGAAATATTATCATTCCCATGTATATATGTGTACACATTCACACACACATGCATCCACATTAAGAGGTAGTATATCTTCCATGAAATTATGTATTAAATATTTGGAATTTTTACTTTCATTTGAAGAAAAGATTGAGGTTATTTCCCTTAAATTCACACAAATATTTCTTATCGATCTGGTAACTATTTTTTTTTAGATTGTTTATTTAATTATTTTTTCAGATTAACTCAACGATATTAATTATTATTATTATTATTAGTTATTATACACACCAAAAAGACCTCCAGAAACAATGTGAACTGTAATACCAGATCACATGCTTTGGCCCATGTATTTCTTTCAAATACTGGTTTAGGTGCTGTTTCAGCAAGTTTCTTCTGACTTTGTCAAGACATTTTCAGCAAGTGAATGAAAGAGCTGAGGATAGCTTATGGCACCATCCATCAACTTTACTAGCCAAGTATCACTGGCAGAAGAATGTCACAGAAACTGATTTAATATCTGGGAAAACAAAATAAGGTAAACAACTGTCCTACAGAACAGAGAATCCATGCTATATAAAGTATCCTGTTTTCTATTGCAGTTTTACAGACCTGCAACTAGCATTCCTTGAAGCTGTATTTCTTATGTCTTGACTAAAAAAGTGAGTGATTGTTATGCTGATACATTCTATGAAGGAACAGCCAAATATTAAGAAGATAAAATGTAGATTACTTCATGAATAGTAAAAAAAGTTAGGCTACCCTATATAACTCTACGTATGTTGCCTAATGTCTGGACAATTAGGTTGACTGCTCCATGCTCTTTACTGAGGGGCTGGTTGGGCTCTGGAACAGGCTCCCCATGGAAGTGGTTACAGCACCAAGCTTGAGTGAGTTTAAGTAGTATCTGGATAATGCACTCAGTCCCATGCTTTGACTTGTCTGGCCCTGTGTGGAGCCAGGAGCTGGACTTGGTGATCCTTGTGGCTTCCTCACAACTCAGGATATTCTATGATCCTATATTCCACAAATCTCTGGCGTCCGGGATAAGAGTTCTACAGGCATAGATAGCTCCTAATGAGTTTCTGGGTAGGCTGCAGAGCCAGGGATCTGCTTTTGTGTAGGATGAAAGTTTGGGACAGATATGCATAATTCATTACTAGATCCTGCCAGATACACAAAAGTGAAATACATATTCTATATAGGGAAGTGTAGATCTTTCAGCTGTTTATTGAGCTGATGTCTGAGTCTCTGCTGTGATTGTAATTGAGGTTATGATAAAACTTAAGGAGCTCTGTGATGCTCAGGATTAGGTTTTAGAACCAAGAAGTAAAATACACACTTTTCTAGTTTGGCAGGATGCATTAATAATGGCAGCTGAGTACTGGTTGAATGGTTCCTAATTAGCTGGGGGCAGAAAGGGATGTCATCGTTATGGTTAGGAGCAGGGTTGTGACTGGGGAGACAGTGCTGAAATGCATAATTTACTGCTAGACCCTTTTGATCCATGCTGTGAAAATAAGAATAGTGCAGTAGAGTTTTGATTCAGTACCCAGAGCCTGCAAATGATCTTTCTT
The DNA here is from genome assembly GCF_964237585.1 of Gallinula chloropus. NCBI lineage: Eukaryota > Metazoa > Chordata > Aves > Gruiformes > Rallidae > Gallinula > Gallinula chloropus. Next base: position 30,438,143 of record NC_140086.1, on the reverse strand, counting down.
AATGAGTCCATTAAGTAAAACTCTGGTTTTGGGTGTATCACACATAGTCACAAGCAAGATTATTTTGCTTAATTGGTAGAAAAAACCTGAGGAAAGACTTATGAATTCAGCAAATGCAAACAGATAAACAGAAGACAAAAACATATAGTCAAACTAAAAATAAAGACCAAATAACTTTTTTTGTGTCCCTTGGTAACACTTTGCAATACAAGCATCAGGATACACTTTTTGGAAGAACTTTTGTGTCTATTTTCACAATCATATATTTATTCATAAACAAAATTGCATACCAGATTTTGGCATTTAATTTTAATTTAATATTTATTCAAAACAGTGTAAATGTCCATAGGCATGCAACATGTAATAACGTTCAAATTTAATATCCTCAAAATGGTGGACTTCTTACTTCTGTTGAGTTATAAAAATTGGCAAGTAATGTGTATTTTATTATTAGCAATTAAAAAAGAAGCTGGATTTGATGATAACAGGTTATGATTTTGTTTTAGCAATACACAATTCATTTTATTGACTAGGGTTTAGAACTAGGTGAAATATTTTAACTTCTAGTTTTAAAATAGAATTATTTTATTCCTTGTCTCTGTATTATTCTACGTTGTTATGATACTCTAATTCTGTGTGTTTAATACCTTTTCAGAGACAGCTGTAGAAAGAGCTATCATGAAACTGAAGCTATAGCAGACTTATGCCCCAAAATGCCAATTTGTCAAATAGATCAGAGCAAAAGATGATTATACTGCCCCACAACACTGGTCAAGGTTTCAAAAGGTTTCCCATTCCACCTTGTAATGTCATCAAAATCCTTACTGAATCATAGAAAAAAAAGTAGCTGTAAAGATACTGGCAACTGAGGTACTACTGGGGATTAAGAAAAAACAATCTTCAAGACATTTCTTTTTATACCCCACAGGAATAGCTGCAGAATTTTTTCCTGGTTTTCACCAAGGGTACCAGAGAGGAGTCATTCACCCTACCCATACTAATGCCTACTCTTGCATTGCAAATGGGATATGCTGCAATAATAGAAGGAGTTTTAACTGATGTCAAACCCTGACTTTATCCACTGCTCAGTAACTCTCTCTTGCCTCAGGACTCCTTTCAGCCAGTATGAATTCCACTGCAGAAGACAGCAAATGGTGGCCAGTGAAGATTGAGTGTGTTGCAGCAGACAGAAGAAAGGTGTTGCCCTTTTGAATAATAGGTAGTTAATAGTTGTTAACTCCAGTCCCATCACTTGATTTTATTGTTATAGTTATTGTTTATTGTTTCTGTGTGGTATCTAGAGTGAACAATGAATATGGAGAGAGGGAGCAGGGGTCCATCTGACCACAAAAAGCTCCATACCTTAGAACAGGAGATAAATTAATGTCTTTTCAGTTATAGTGTAAGTTCTTTTTGAAAATAAAATGTTAATCAAACTTTTCCACTATTGTTTTATAATAATTTCCATCATCTTAAATTTGGAAAAAGAATTTAGTGCATTTTTTTTCTCATACTGAGAAAAAACCAACAACAAAAAAGAAAACCCAAAGCAGTTTCCAAGAAAAAGTATCAGTTTAGAGGCAAAAATTTGCAAAGAGGTGTCCTCTCATCACTAGACTGTTAGCTAACCAGGACTGAAATCTTTCTTGAACACACAAACATAAGCTTATTCATTCAACAAATATGGTCAGGGAAGAAGGGGGGTGTAAGGGAGCATTCTGACACTGATAATTCAGCATTCTAGTTATTAACAACATGATTTTGTGATAGGAAATAACCACAGTGAACTGTCAGATTTTAACGATGTGTAATAGGAGTTTAACGCTAAATCTCTTGTATTCCAGGCTATCAGGGATTACTTAACTTTCAGCGGTTGGGTGCAGTTTCTTCTGGCTACTTTGAGAGGTTTCACATTCAAAAAAACCCCAACTAATGCTGAATTCCAAAATGTTGATATTTTCACAAAATATACTTCTTTTTTTCCAACCAGCCCTTTTGTTATGAAATTTCAGAAAGCACACAAGAGCACACCATTAACAACTATGTCTTTAAGCAGTCAAAAATATTGTCTCTGAGAATTTCAGGTAAAATTTGATCCCACTTTTGAGGCAAGTAAACAGTGTCCCTGTATTAATAAACAGGCTGCAGAATCAGGAAATAATGCAACCCAGGCAGCCAAACCCTGACACTTTGAAGACTCATAGATTACTGCATATCAAAATCATACCCTGAAGGCATTCTTAAGAATCTAACAAGGAAGTTTACCTTTAAAAGTGACTTCTTAATTAGGTACATATAAAAAAAAATTATCTTTTTTGCATTTTTGCTTACAGACATCTATGTTTTCCAAGTTATACAGAGGAGCTTTGGTGAAGGTGCAGTTTAGTTGGATCTCCTGGAAAGAGTCCAGCAGACAGCTATGAAGATAATTAAAGACCTGGAGCATGTCTTCTACGAGGAAAGGCTGAGAGAACTGGTGCTGTTCAGCATTGAGAAAAGAAGACTAAGAAGAGATCTTATTAATGTTTATAAATATCTTAAGTGTGGGAGACAGAGGAAAATAGCCAGCCTCTTTTCAGTTGCCTGGGGAGACAGGGGCAATGGCTTCAAGTTGGAGCGTAGGAAGTTCTGCACCAATATGTGGAAGAACTTTTTCACAGTATGGGTGACAGAGCACTGGGACATGCTGCCCAGGGAGGTTGTGGAGTCTCCTTCTCTGGAGATATTCAAGACCCATCTAGATGCCTATCTGTGCGATCTGTCTTAAGGAATCTGCTTTGGCAGCGGGTGTTGGACTCGATGATCTCTTGAGGTCCCTTCTAATCCCTACAGTTCTGTGATTCTGTGATTACTTGTAGCTATAAGGTTGATTTGATAATCTATGCTAGTCTATGATGCTGAATAAGTCATTAGAAACATACTACAGATACTACTCACTAGTCTATCAAGCTTAGCCTTTTTCTGCCTTAGGCAGCCATACCATGGAGCTACATCTAAATATACTAAACTCTTTTTTACAATCTTTAAGATTTCTTGCCTTGTTAATGGAAGTCCACTTCAGAACCTCTCCCTTATGATTGTCAAACCTCTCCTATTATCCAACAACGTTTACTTTGGAGAATTAAAAAGCATATACTTTATTATAACTAAAAAAAAAAAAAAGCCTGATCTTTGCAGGTACCAATGCAAATACCTTAGGAAGTAGCTGGCTTATAGGCTGGTAAGCACCCTCCCCATAGAGGTAAAAAGTTGGCTGTATACCTGACAAGGATCAGGGTAAATTATTCTCTGCTTATAGATCTGTATGTCTTCAAGCTTCTGCATTATCTGTAAACTGCCCTGAAGCCATTAAACTCTATTGTCGTGGAAATTTTATTTTTTTTTAAAGAAGGAGAGAACAAATACAGTTTAGGCAATATGTGCCTGATGGAATTTGAAACATGAAATTCAGAAATGAATCTTTCTAATTATAACAAAACAAAGGAGTGTAACAAGTTTTCTATTTATTTTGATGATGCAAACCTACCAGCAGAAGCAGAAAACTGGATAAAAACCAAGGAAATCACTGCATATGTTACTTTTTTTTCCTGCGGTTTTGAATTTCTATTGCATTGATGGACCAGTTAATAGATTCTGTAATATTGGTCTAGATTCAGTATTGTCTGTATTTGGTTGTTAATGATTAAATTATGAATAATTCATAAAACATGAAAATTAATCAACTAACTCTGATTTTAAAGGCCCTGTTGAAGGAAAACAAATTCTTCACATGGCTGAGTTCTGTTAAGTTTCTGATTTTTTATGTATAACCTGGTCCTAGAATTTTATGTATGATACAAGATAAACAAAGTCCTGTTTAAGAAGAAATGTTCCCTTGAGTAGTCAGAGTATAAATACATGTTGAATTATGTATTAAATATCCATATTAAATATGGTTGTGAGGAAAAACTCCCACTTTTTTCCATTTTGATCTAGTTTTGAATGCCAATATATTCTAAATAGTATCAATTGATAACTGCCAGAAAGAGAACATCAAAAATTAATATTATTCATGTACTTCCTATAAAGCTAACTTAAAGTGTTAATTAAAGATTTTTTTAATGTTGTCGTGGTTTAACCCGGCAGGCAGCTGAAACAACCACGCAGGTGTTTGCTCACTTTCCCACTCCCAGTGGGATGGGGGAGAGAATTGAAAATAGAAAAGGAAAAAAATAAAACTCATGGGTTGAGATAATGACAGTTTAAGAGGACAGGAAAGGACAATCATGATGATGATGATGATATTAATATACAAAGCAAGTGATGCACAGTAGAATTGCTCACCATGCACAGACCACCAATGTCCAGCTGTTTCCTGAGCTGTGTTCTAAATAACTGGTCAGGGAGGGTTATATGCTGAGCATGGTGTCATTCGGTACATAATATCCCTTTGGTCAGTTGGGTTCAGCTGTCCTGGCCATGTCCCCTCCCAGCCTATTCACTGGTGGAACCATGTGAGAAGCTGAAAAGTCCTTGATTTGGTGTAAATATTGCCTACCAAGAACCAAAACATCAGTGTGTTATACTCTCATCCTAAATAGAAAATACAGTACTATAACTGCTACGAGATAGAAAACTAACACGATTCCAACCAAAACCAGGACAAATGATTATGTTCTGAAATAAAATATTTGCCCATCTAACTTCAATGCTGCACATTTTTTTTTTCAATTAAAAAAAAATAATGTCTGACTGTGAAGGGATTGACATTGATTGCAGCAGGAACATTGGATCAGCATTCACTTGGAAAATTTCTTAGATTTGCTCTAAAGACTTGTTCACATCTTGCCACCTTACCTTTGTACCATCTCTTTTGCATCTAAGTTCACAGAAGTACTAAATATGAGTCATAGATATGACATACACTTAAAAGTAACATTATTTATAAGTTGAGGACAAAAAGGATAGATTTTTAGGTTTTGTTGTCAGTTTTTTATTGTCATTCCATTGCCATACCACCTTTTTTGTAGTCTTCTCAGATTTTTCTAATGAATACATAATACAGCCAAGTCACTAGAACATCATCTGTCAGACCACCTACTCAACTGTATGGAATGAAATAGCATGGATCATAAAGTGTTGTTATAAAGAATCAGCCATGGAGATACAATGTAAGAGAGACCTATTTCGTGCTCTGATCTGATATAAATTGTTTAAATTTAGATAATTTAAATTAATTCAGCTGAAATTGTCATAGTGTTATATTTCCGAAGATTGTTTAACTACAGTATCAGGAATAAACTTTTAAGGTTATATTTAGTTTGGTTTATTTTCTGAGATACAACTTTCATACTGTCTTACATGGCACATTGTTAAGAGAAAGAAATCAAATAAACATTAAGACATGTAAACATACAGTTCCTCAATATAATAAAACAGATTTACTTATCAGAGTGACTATCAACTAGGGTGGTTACATAGATATGTTAGTCCAAGAATAAATGAGACTAAACTAATAAATGAGACCGAACATATCACTAGTGGAATGCATATAAACTAACTTCAACAGTAGTTGTGGAACCTGTTCTTTCATTTTTATTTATTAATTTAACTGAAGATTAAAAGAAATCTATTCAACTGAGAATGTATTTTCAATATCTTAAACAATTTCCCAGTGGAAAAAGAAAACATTTTTAAAGGTTTTAAAATAACAAGCAGATATTTCTTGATTTAAATTGCTTCCATTTAAAACTCTAAACGACTTGGCTTTTCTTTTCCCTATGTTAATGCCAATTATAACAAAGTGCTTCTCCGAATATTCATCATAATCACAGATCACTTTATTTAAATTAATTCCATTTTTAAAGACCACTCTAGCTTCCATCATTTTAGCTTCTTTTTCTATATTTTAACTTTCAAATTACAACTAAGTTTAACTTGTACAGTTTCTGTCACAGTCTTCTTCAACATAATGTTAATTTTGCTATCATGTTTCATAGATAGAAGGCTTTTCCTGTGTTGTCATCTTTCATTGTAAAGATATATGGGCTTTTATTTAGGCCTCAGAAGATGTTACAAATTTATTGCATCTTCTCTGATACCATAATTAATATCCAAACTCAATTTATTATAAAAAAATACATTGTCCAAATTTTATCATAGCTTTGAGAGCAGAATGTTAGTCTAAGTTGACTCTCCCATGGAAACCAGCTGAAGGAGATATATTTCTCATAAGAAATCATTCAGGAGAGGTGCCTGAGGACTGGTGGAAAGCAAATGTCACTCCAATCTTCAAAAGGGCAAGAAGGAGTACCTGGGTAACTACAGACCGTTCAGCCTCACCTCCACCTGGAAAGGTGATGGGACAATTTATCCTTGGTGTTATCTCCAGTCATATCAAGGTCAAGAGGGTCATTTGGAGCAGTCAACATGGTTTTACCAAGGGTAAGTCATGTTTGACCTATCTGATAGCCTTTTATCAGGACATAACCAGGTGGATAGATGATAGTAGGGCAGTGGATGTAGTTTATCTTGATTTCAGTATTTGACACTGTCTCCCACAACATCCTTGCAGCTACACTGAAGAACTGTGGTCTGAAGGATCAGATAGTGAGGTGGATTGTGAACTGGTTTAAAGACAGAAGACAGAGGTTTGTGGTCAATGGCACAGAGTCTGGCTGGAGGCCTGTGTCTAGTGGAATCCCTCAGGGACTGGTGCTGGGACCAATATTATTCGATATACTAATCAATGAGGGGCTGGTGGCTGTCCGAGTGTGGTCTGGTGTTGGGTTGGTCATGGGGTTGGTGCTGTGCTCTGTGTTACTGCCATGTGTGTGTGCTTTGTCCCAGGCATCCTTTGTGTGGTGTTGTCAGTAACTGTCCTTATCCCAACCCACGAGGTCTCTGTTTCTCCACCTAGGGGAGGGGTGAGCAAGAGGCACATGGTGCTCAGCCACTTCCAGGGGCTGAACCATGACATTGACTTACTTGGACTGTAAACTTTTTGAAGAAGGGACACTTAAATATTTATAAAAGCCTACCACAAGCTGCTCCTGTATCCATTTTTTAGGCTGTAAGCCAACTGCAACACGTGTATGGGAGTTTGTAAATGATGGTAATTTCTTTAATGGGCAGGATGCTTCAAAGTTATTCAGAAATTAAAAACTTTACCACCTAACACCCTCGCCTCAAATTCACTGGAAATTGTTGACATGTCTGCCCTCCAGTAAGATCTGCCATCATTTCAAAGAGGAGCACAGAGTGCAGGCAAAAATTACCCCAGAAGACTGGATGAAGACTTCTGCATACTTATTATGCCCATTGAGCTAATCTGGATTTCACAAACTAATATGACTTAGTTTATCGGTTTTCTTTTTCTCATCTTAGGGTTCCTGTTTCCCAGAAAAGAAATAAATATGCAGAGGAAAATCCCTTAATTGGTAAAAAATCTGCAATATCAGTTTTCTCATTTTGAGATAACTGTGCCATCTGCATAAATGAGGGGGAGGGAGGTCATCAGCAAGTGAAAATGGAAAAGGGACGTTTATCATTTTCGGTGACCAAGTGATATGTGCTTTTTATTTTCAAAGGAAATAATATTTTACTTAGCAAATGACCCCAGTTATTAATAATGAAGGAAAACTAAGCACTTTAGCTAAATGAAAATGACTGTAAAGTTATCACTACTTCATTAATTCAGATGGTTGTAGGTTCTTCATATTAATGTGAGTAAAGGACCTATTGCAACCCTTATCTTCAAGTTTCCTATTTTTATTGGTTTGTGTCACAACATTACTGTTACTTAAAGGTAGAAGGTTGTATTTAATTGCTTAGTAATTACCCAGTTGCAAAACATTTGTAGCGATTAATGACAGACTGACAGAAGTTGATTATCCTTGATATAGCCAAGGCCATACTGTACAGAATCAAAGTGGAATATGAAGTTATATGAGTTCTATTCAGTTTCTTCTATTCCCAAACATGGTGTCTGCATATATAATTTTAAAATTTCTCTTTTTTTTTTTTTTTTACTAGTCTATTTTGTGGTCAGTAGCACTGCAGTCTTCCCAGCACTGATATCAGGATGTAGATTTCTTAGTTGCTTGTGCCCTGTAACAGTAACAACTCTTTATTCACACTAGGAAGAGGTCTGTATGAAACAACAGATAAAATGCCAGCTTGTATTCATTAGTGCTGTTTCTCGCTATGGTTAGTGAAGTAGCATCAGCATTGTGTGAAAAAGGAATATTAAAAAAAATTACATTAGTGGATGTGACTGGGAGTGATTATGAACCCAAGTTCATCAGAGATAATGACACTCTCACACAAAAGTGGCAGAATGGAATGGAGTTCCACATCACTGCAGTATTCACTCTCATCTGAGCACCTCGATTAGCACTGAGCCTGCCCTTAAGTCACAGGTTTCTCTTTCTCACTCAGTCACATAAATCAAGATCACAGAAGTTCAGGACCTTAACACTCTAATAAGCTAGTTCTTAATGATTTCAAACAGTAACATCCTGTCTATTCTATGTCTTTATTGGACGCTGAAAAAAATCTTTCAATGGCAAAATTTCTGCCTTGTGGGCCCAAAGAAAGATTTACAGTTGCAAAGTAAGGTTTGACAAGACAGAGGTGGATGCAGTTACAAGGTTGCTTACTTATAAAAATACTGAAGATGGTCATTTGTTCTGAGTATTGAGTCAAAATTCTAATCCTTTTACTATATAGATGATGTTTACGTGTGTGGGTAACATATACATGATATTTATTGTACTGATATATATTAACACGTGTTATATATTGTAGTATATGCTGTGTATTATACTACAATATTGATATTAATTCTTATCAGACAAATAAAATTGCAAAAAGCAATCAATTTACAGTCTAAAATTTTTTAGTTTAGACTTGGATCTATTTCAGTCATAAAATCTCCCTAACAGAGTTATTTTCAAGTTTTTCAGAAATTCTACTCTGAATTACTTCACTTTTAGAACTGTGTTTAACCAATTTAAATACAATACAGACTAATGATTTCATGAGGACTTTTGGACAGAAAATAATGACATCAACCATCCACTTCAGCAGCCTGAATGAGGTATTGTACAGCCTTCAAGGCAAGTCACCTGCAGTTCCCTGATCCCTTTATCTCTGTGCTGAAACTTTCTGGATTAAAGGGTTTTTTTCGTATCTTGTTTCATTTGCAAACAGGTTTTTAACCTCCCAGTGCAAAGTTTATTACTGAAATATTGGGGTCCAACCTTCTTTCACTGTTAGAGCTCAAAACAGACAGACTAACAGTGAACATAATTATGATGAGGGTTTGAAGGAAAAAGATCTCTCAGTTCATACCTGGTATAGATAAAATCTCACAAAAGTGCATTTCTATTAACTTCCACAGAGACATTCCAAATTGGCAGATATGGAAGTAAGGCAGCAGGTAAGAAATATCTCCTATCAGATTCAAAGGCAATCTTGCTGGTTTTGGTTAAAATGACGTTAATGAAGGAGTCTAACTGGGCCTCTACTTTCCCATTGTCCTTTCAAACCTGTGTTGTGTTAATATAAGAATAATGGTAACTTGTTCTTTCAGGTACCACAGTTTGTGCCCCCAGTACTGCTTTTATCTGAACATTCCTACACATTTTGCCAAAGAGTTTTAAAGAGTGTTTGGTTTGAAAGAAAACTCTAGACAAAACCTTGTTTTTTTGTAAATAACTTGTGCCTTCCACCTGGCTGGTCACTGCAATATCAGCCAACATGTGTGGCCAACTACATCTGTCTGGTGTGGGAGGCCTCTGGCCTGGAAGAGATCCTAACTGGGAAGAACAGGGATCCAAAGGCCAAGGGTATTCCTAGTTGCTTCCCCTTGCCCCTTCCAAGCTTTGGCTTCAGAGCTGCTCCTACAGCATGGCTCCAGCCCCACGGTGGGGCCTCACCACATCGTGGTGCTGGGTGTTGTGTGTCCTTCTGTCCACCTCAGGGAGGCTTCTCTAGCTTGTGGTTGTCCCTCTGAAGTGCAGCCCTCCTACTCTTCAGTATCAGCTGCCTTCCTGCCCTCTCTGAGCTAGAGTAACCCTCAGTTTGGTGAAGGAGCACATTGTACAAGGCACAAGTCCTGCCAACAAAGCCATGGCAGTCTGACAGCACTCAGGATTTAGTCCAGTGCTTCTGCTCACAGTGCTCAGGCTCATGACCAGGCTGCGTTTGGTTGATTGCCTGATTGCCTGATCAAGGAAGGATTAGCATAGAGAGAGGAATATTTATCCAGATTTTAAAAGAATTTTGACTTCCAACAGCTCCAACAGGAACATAGCCATCTTTCAATGTTACATTTCATTCATATAGCAAAAGGATGCTAGCTATGCCCCAGGCATGCAGATGATATGTTGGACATGACCGGTGGATGCACATACAGTAACCTCTCTGGAAATGAAAGCTCCAGCACCACTGTAATAGCAGCACATGTAAAAGAAGTAGCAACATGTTTTCCCAGAGAATGAATAAGTAAAATATGCTGTTCTCTGTCTCCAGCAGTTCTTAAATACCGCTTCAAAGTGCTGTGTCATACCTCGGTCCAGGAAAAACTGGATTGTCCCACCTCTAGATTTACACTACATTCAGCAAATGAATGCTTTTTTCTGACAAAAACTATAGTAAACTAATTTTTCAGTATAACTAAAATTAAACATAACAGCCTACAGAAAATGGGCTGAGTGAGCGACCAAAGAGTATCTATGGATACTTTGCTGAATTAGGTTTTAGGATTTTAGTCTCAAATGTTCTGCTAGTGTTTCAGATTAAAATATTCCCACCATCTCTTCCACTCCTGTGCGTGAGATGAATAATGGTACAGGTATCACACTATGCTTCCAGCATATGGGTCACAAAATGGGTATGAATGGACATTAACACAACAGTCCATTTCTTTAATTCAGGAACCACTGACCTTCTGAAATTAGTCAACTTCTATTATGTCCCATATACCACAGCTTCAATGTATTTAATGTTTACCCAAGCTTATTTTATCACATTTCCTTCTGTTATATTCTGAAGTGCAGCTGCCATATATTTTTTCAGTGAGTTCCCTAATCTACTGCAGAATTCTCATTGCTTCAGTATGTCACGTATTGTTGATTTTTCTGTCTGCTGTTTTGCATACAATTCATCTTACTGTAGCTCCATTCATGATCTATGAGGCAAATGATTTCACCTGTCAGCTTGCAGTGACTCACAGATCCGCTGAGAATGAACACATGGGAAGCTGAGCTCAAGGAGTACTCCATAATTTGCTTGTTTCTGGGCTGGATCTAAGATATGCACCATTTTCCATTCATATTGAGTGCTGCTGTTTCATCACTTGGCCCAATAAAACAAAGCGTCTTTATGAAGCATTAGTTTGCTGCTGTGGGGCATGCAGTGCTGAAAATAAGCAAGAGAAAAACAGATTTCTTTTCTATATATGAAGCTTACAGGACTGATGCTGTGCTAAATATAGCTGAAACACAGAGCTTTAGATGTGACAGTTTTAATACGATCACACTGTTGTTAGGGGCTACATCTGAGAGATGCCTGTGTTTAGTTAGAGAACGTATGGGCTGATATTTCAGATGTTACCAGTGGCATGACTCTCTGTGATTTTTTATATATAGAATTAAGTGAAAATATTTCTTTCTATCCCACAAAAAATTTTGAAATTATTTCCTGGGTAAGCCTGGAGATATTCTCTGAGGAAGAGAGATCCTTCTCTCAGAATAGTCAAAAGTCGAGTTTATGGGGCATTAATTTGGGATGTGAAAGATGTGTATTCAAATCTCTTCCTTGCCTTTGGCATAATCCATCCACCGAGTTTTTCTGTGGAAGACATTCGCAGCAAAATTTCCTTAATCTTCATTCAGAGCAGTTCTATTTCATAGAAATAATTGAGTGTTCATTGCAGTAAATGTACAAACTTTGTTTTTCCAAATCTACTCAGTGTCTTCTTTCTCCCTTCAGCTTCTGGACTTCAGAACTTCCTTTGTCTCTCTTGAATGATGAATGTTTGACTTACGGCACAAAAGCCAGCAGAGTATTTATTTGGTTTGCTTACTGTACACCAGACACCCTGGTGCAAATACCTATTGTGAAACACACTGGTTGTCCTAACTACAAGACACTGATTTTTTGGGTTTGTTTTGTTTTACTCTTTTTTAAATTTCACTTCTGAAAAGTAAGTTCGTCGAGGATCTAAGAAAAATACCAGCAAGAATGACTTTTATGGTTATGCAAAGTGATAAAAACTTCATTACAGAAATTTTGATTAGCCACAGTTATAATTTAAGTACAGTCAGAGAAACTTCTGTGTCCTGACATAATTAAAATGCATATAAGTACTATATGTCATACCAGTGTGGTATAGATTTGACAGAGACATTAAGCTATAATTCTGGTACCATCTGGTTCCTGGTGTTTAAAGACTTGATCAGCCACTGATAGGAATGTCCCCATAAGATAGGATCAGCTATATAGATATACCTGTGCTTATAGCTTATGGCACTTCACTGTTTTATTCAGGGAGACAAATTTTGTCCTCAAAATAAATAAAAAAAAAATCTATGTTTTGAGAAGTACAAAAACTGTGAGTAAACTTTACACCTGACTACAGCCAAGAAAAATCTAGACATCATCAATTTCTTAAGTGCTTTTGCAATATTTAAGCATAAATGGTATCACAGTTGAGTGAAATTATTTTCGTAGTACATGATGCTGAGCTATAATAATGTGTTTAATAATGATGAAATAAGAATATTCTTCACAAATGTTTTTCCTTAATTTGTGTGATGATGCTCTCTATCATTTACCCACAATAATTTCTCACCGGTCTTAACAAAGTACTGAAAAAACTCCCCAAAACCCTCAAAGGTAAGTCCTTCCTCATTGCCTTGCTCCACTCCCCTTAAATAGATTGTTGAAGAGAGAGACTCGATTCCTTGTTCTTGGGAATAAAAATTGTGAGAATCCTGTGATTATCCATTTCTTCTGCTAGCAGCTTGGTAGCCACTCACATGTGCCCATCCATGCAGGAGACAAAATTATCATGAGTCAAAGTGTTTTGTCTCTTAGTAAATATTTCACACTTAGTATGGTGGGGTGAATTAGAGGGAGTTTAACGGCGGGGAAACACAAATCTCTAGGACACCAGCGTTCACTATTTTGGCTAATTATGAAGCAATCACATTTGAGAAAGAAGGGCTGCTGAAGCCAAAACACTTTTCAGAAACATTCCAGAGGCATTTATTTTGACAAAATTTTCAGTGTAGAGGTTTTGATCAAGAAGGAACACTCAGGAGACAAAGGCGTGTATCAAAAAGTTGACCTTTTCAACATGAAGCAGAGATTTTGACACACTTTCGTTTTGCAGTAGCATTTAAAAGGCTTTGTTTTCATGCCAAAGCAGAATAAAACAAATACTGAACTTGAAAACTGTCAGGAAACCAAATAATTGCTTTCTAGCAAGCTCTAATTCTTTTCTTTAACTAGAAAAACTTATCTCAGTGCTGGCAATAATAATCAAAAATGTACTGGCATTAATCTCTTACTATCATACCACCCTTTCACTAAACGATTTAACTTGCTGATATGTTTTGTGTTTCTTTCCATGCAAAAATATTGTTTGCTCTTCTGTGAAACTAAAAACAACTTCTCCCTGTTTTGGAAATCTGCCCTTCCAAAGTCATCAACATCATGTCTGAGTTACTTTTTGATGATGCAACAAGAAACTAATTTGCCTGACTACAGACAGTGACAGAAAAATAAAATAATTGGTCCTAGTGTAAGTAAAATAATATTCAAGTGCAAAAATATATTTTGTATACTATTTGTAATTTCATTATGAATGTCAAGTATTTTTTAGAATTTATCAAGTCACTGATCTATTTGACTCCATAATTAATCTTTAATTGTTATTTTTAAAAAAGCAATATCTGTTACTTTGATTTAATTCTGAGAATATGTAAGCAGGCATATTTTTTAGAACATTGACTGACAATTCAACTATGTAAGTGGACAGATACATAACCATTGCTCGAATCCAAAAATATTTGTAGGAAAAAAAGGTTTTTATTATTCTTTTGTAGTTCTGTAGCAGTAGCTGAAATCCATTTACTGAAGTGGATAGTACTAAGCCTTTAAAAAATACATCAGGGTAGTCCCAGCTGAATGCAGCATTTAGTCATTGTTGATTTCTATGCAGGGATTGTCAAAATGCGTAAGAATTCTCCACTGAAAAGCTCAAAGTTACCTGGACCATGCAAGTGCACAGTTATTGCTAATAAAATGAAAAAGACATTTCAAAAAGTTCCCACAGAATATGTAAAAGTGCATTTGAATAAAAAGGAAGTCTCATGCAATCACATTTCCATTCATGCGCTTCTCAGATTTTCCCCCCTCTTTTTGTGATAATTTCATATAAGTAATTATCTATTTTCAATATGGATATAAGAAAAAGTGTAAAGCAGTCCAAATAAAAACTGGTTTGAACTTCAACATGGGCATGTATGGGTCAGTTAAGTGAAACCTTGAACAGTGTTTTTAAAGTATTTTATTATTATTATCCTTAATGTATTAACTTATTATTTTTTCATCTCGTGGGGGTATTGAGAGTCTTCAAACCTAATTGTGAGCCCAGTGTTGTAGCTATTGCTAAAAAAATAAGAAAAGTATGATAATGAAATATGGAGTGATAGTTCTAAAAACACAGCCTATAAGACAGGCACACACTATGCAATACTACTTCTTTTGCCAGTCTCTTCATGTGCATGGTATCTAACCTGGCTAAAAGGAGTTAATCTTATAAACTTTATTTAGACTTTGAGTCTATATGAAATTATTACATATTTTTGTGAATATAAAATTTAGGTCGTCAAACTGTTATTTCTAAGATGTATTAAAGAGATCCTAGGTCTAGATACACTTAAACCACATGTATGTGAGGAGGACATCCTCTGGTATGAAGATCTGGACAGTACAAGAGCTGGTGTCATGAATATGCTAAAACTCAGCAGCCACCTTTGCAGGCACTCAGCTCTGCAGGTGAAATGCTATGTTATACCGCTTCTAGAGTCTTTCTGGTAAATTTGAGGTTCTCTGGTGCATTGCAGATCAGTTCAAAACCTTCTGTTTTCACAGGTGAAGGTTTCTTTGCTTCCCTAAAGTGCCTGTTTGGAGGGAAGTATGCTATCAGGCAGGAACTGTCTAAACTTTCTTTGGCTTTGGTTAAATATTTCTCAGACTTTCTTGCTTACAAGACCATTGGCATTCCAAGAATGTCACAACTCACAAATAAATGCATAAACAAATAGCAATCATTTGAAAGCAGGACTTCTTGTGCTCAGTGGTAGGACTATGCACCATGAATGTAGGAGACATGAATTTAGTTTGCTTCTCTGAGGCAAAACCACGCACGCCACTTTTAAAGAATACATACACTATTAATTAATGCCAGGAGACGCCAAGGTAGGCGTTGCTCTTTCTCTTCTACTGAAAATGTTACTTATTATGTGTGTTATAGTTCTGTGTGACTGGGTTCCAGTGGAGAAGGGGGGCTGTAGAGGTATCTTTTGCAAGAAGCAGCTAGAAGCTCTCTGCAGGCCCCCGAGAGCAAACACCAGCCAGCTGAAGGCCAGAGTCATTGTTGACCAAGGCCATGGAGAGACCAACTCACAGTGGAGCAGGTCTTCTAGGAGGACTCGTGACTCCATCGGGGACTAGGCTGGAGCAGTCTGGGCCTGGGGGTCAGCATCCCATAGAAGTGACCCACACTGAGGTAGCTGGTGAGGAGCTGAAGCCCCAGCAGAAAAGACTCACAGAAGTTCATGGAAGGCTGTCTTCCATGGGTGGGACCCCATGCTGAAGCAGATGAAGAGTATGAGGAATGCCCCCCGTCCTTGCCCCCAACTAATAAGGAAAACAACTTGTGAGGAACTGACCGAAACCCCCATTCCACCATTCCCCCATTCCTTGCCCGTCCCCGTGTCACACTGGGGGGAGAGAAGTGGGCAAAATCATGGATAAAGTGTTTAGTCTATGAAGAAGGGAGGAGTGGGGGAAAGGTGCTTTAAGATCTGGTTGCACTCCTCATTTTCTGGCTCTGATTTCACTGGGGGTGCAGTGTAGTGTAATAAATTAGAGAGTTTTATTTTCTTTGTTCTGTGTTGGTTTGATTTGCCCATGACACTTATTGTGGAATGATCTCTTCCTGTCCTTATCTTGACTTCTTAAGCTTCTCAGTAATATTTTCTCCCCTGTCCATATGAAAGGGAGAGTGATAGAGCAGCTTTGGTGGGCATCTGGCCTCCAACCACGGTTAAACCACCACAATGTGCCATAGCTAAATGTTCATTGTGTGTAATGAAGAAGGTCACTTCGACTGTATTCCCCTGCACACTCACTTAGTGGCTACTGTAGTAACAAATGAGAGAGGGACAGTACACTTTGCAAAATATTCCATAGAGTAAGGATGACTTGTTTAAGAAATAGTTACTGCCAGGCCAGCAACTGAACAGTCTGGTAACAAAAATTTGGTAGCTCTCAACTCTGCAATACTAATATTCAGCAATCTTCTATCAGTCACTTCTAAAATAAATACTGTAGCACATATTGAAGCAATAATTCACATAGGAAAGAAATTGAAGAGTCTGACACTTTTTACTTAGTACATTTCAAAAAAAAAAAAAACAAGAAAAAAAACTTAGAAAGGCACTAACAGAAATTAAGAATCCACTTGAATGCACTTTAAAGCTAGAAAATGTTTTACGTAGTTTTAAAGTCATTCCTTGCTACATCTTTTTTGGACATGACAGAAAACACTGAATGCTTTTTGAATTTTTGGATGTCAAGAAAAGCAATGTGAATCACAGTTTTATTGTGTTTTTTATATGTTCTGTACTAGTAATCTGCATAAGGTCAGGTAATATTAACAGCAGTTTTTAAATGCTAATATGCCCAAGATCAAAATCTCAGGGTATCTCTTTGTGGCATTTTTAGGCAAGCTACTTAAGGAAAAATTACAGTTGTCAGGCTTAGCCATTTAATCCATTGAAGCACCTAGATATTCTTAGCAGTGATCATTCTATGGAAGACAATCTTTACTGATCTTCAGAGTTTTATCATTTTTAGGCAGCCTGACTAATTAATGTTTATGCTTGGTGTAAAACTGAGGTCTCTGAACAGTTAACAGAAAAGGTTCAGTATAGTAATGACTTTTAAATTTCGCTTTAAATAAGTAAGAAGATAAAATTCAGCTACGTGTATTTTCAGGATAAAAGCCTTTTAATTTGTCTACAAAGGATTTGGCAGAAAACAAGTGTTCTGAGAAGTAAACGCTATTACACAATTTAAAACATTTATAGAAAAGGTTTGTAAAAATTCCTGTCATGCAATTTTTGGTGGTTTTTTATTTTATGAATTTGAAAAGAAATGCTGTGAGGCAGATAATATAGTTAATTTAATACAGAGCCAGTCCTGTGTTTCAGAGACTAAAAAGTCTGTAGAATTTGAGTGAAACTTGAGCTTTCATAGTAATTTTTTTAAAGCTGAATTAAATATTTAAATCATCTGGCTCAACAGGAGAAAATAATCTGCATTTTTTTTATTGTTAAAAAAGGCAGAAAACTAATGTCTCCTAATAAATCTTATTGAAGTGGTCCTTGTTCTTGAGAGAATCAGAGAATTGAAAAATACATTTAATTAATAGAAAAGGGATATGGGTATGCAACAAGATGTGTTTCAGTATATGTGCCTCCCCTTGTGTTCTTCTCAATTTACAATTTCTCAAAAATGCTTAAATCGACTGATAGAGAAAGTGAGAGATAAAGAAAAAGATAAGAGTTAGGCTGAATGTTAGGCATGGTTCTGTAATGATAGCTGCAGTGTAGAAAATCTGTTTAGTAAGCACATCTGGTTAAAAGGCCAAGATCTGTGGAAACACAGATCCAGAAACCTTAAGGAGACGAAGTTAGCAAGGTCCATAGAAAGAACAGACGCTGTTTGGGCTGTCAAAGGCACCATGTAGGAGTGACCTGAGGCAGAATCAACTACAGTTTTGTAATAGGTCAGAAGGAAAATGATACTATTCTGGATCTGATGTGGAAGAGAAAGCTTATTAAGGGACATTTAAGGTGGCTCATGCAAGTGTGTAAAACTTCTTATGGGATGCTTGAGGGGATTATAGGAATTTGTAAAATTTATTACAGAATCATTGAAGCATAATATGGTTTGGGTTGCAAGGAACCTTAAAGATCATCTAGTTCCAATCCTCCTGACATGGACAGGGACACCTTCTACTTTACCAGGTTGCCCAAAGCCTCATCCAATCTGGCCTTGAAAACTTCCGGGATGGGTGCATCCACAGCTTCTCTGGGCAACCTGTGCCAGGGCTTTACCACCCTCAAAGTAAAGAATTTCTTCCTAATATTTAATCTAAATGTACACTCCTTCAGTTTAAGCCCATTATCCCTTGTTCTATCACTACACTTCCCGATAAACAGTCCCTCTCCAGCTTTCCTGTATGCCCCTTCAGGTATTAGAAGGCTGCTATAAGGTCTCCCCAGAGCTTTCTCTTCTTGAGGCTGAAATAAACCAACTACCTCTGCAGCCCTCTGATCATCTTTGTGTCCCTCCTCTGGACTTGTTCCAATAGCTCAGTATCTTTCCTGTAATGGGGCCCCCAGAGTTGAACTTGGTACTCCTGGTGGATTTACACAAGAGTGGAGCAGTGGAGCAGAATGACCTCCCTTGACCTTCTGGTCACACTGTTTTGGCTGCAGTACTGGATGCAGTTGGCTTTCTGGGCTGTAAGAGCACATTGATGTCTCATGTTGTTCTTTACGTCAATCAACAAGCTGAGAAGAAAGAAAAAATGTCAGAAAAGGGAGGAAAAAATGGGTAAGATGGGAAATTAAAGAGGACAGTCTCATACAAACAAGCTGCAGGCCAGTATTCTTGTCTGAGTCCTGTCCAAGGACTGAGACAAGACTGTCCTTGCTTCTTGGTAAATTCTAGTCCTGTTTCTATCCATAGAAAGAACGGTGTGAGTCCTAATCCTCTTTTGTGTGTGCGTGAGATGTTAGCATATTAAAGTCTCACTAGCTAGCAAGTAGTTTTTTCTGTCTGGTCGTGGAGCTGGATATTGGAAGGGACCAGGTCTGGGCCAGCTTGGAGAAGACCTGAACATTTACGTAAGTACTGTTTGTACCTAGTGCATCAAAAGTGACTGCTCTTCTGCCTATGTTTATCTCCTGGTAGCCAATCATGTCTTCTCATATGTGTGTATTAGGGACATATGTCTTACTACTGGCTCAATCATAAACAGGGAACCACAGAAGCTTCTGAACTCTCTGGGAGTCCTGAGGTTCATTGGGTTCAGTGTCTTTAAACAGACTTGAAATGGATCAAGATTTGCTAATCTTGAGTTGGCTTTTTGAGCGGGGAAGTGTTATACATCTATATGTTTATACCAAGGATTTTTTTTTTTTTTACAACAGAGCAATGCTTTTCTACAAACACTGCAATGTTATGCATATTATGATGTAAAAAGGGTGATTTTCTTTGTTCTTTGTCTTTTATCTATGTTTTTTTTCCAGACTTGTAAATATGGTCTCTGTTTCCCTCATTGCAAGTTGTCATTTTCTCGTTATTTTGGGACTGTGGTGTTTTTTTCAAAGTATAATCTAGTTCTTTCCATTTCCCATTACACTATTACTAATTTAATAACTAAATAGACCTTTCTGAAGTGTAGGTGTTGGGAAAGCAGCTTTAATTTTTCTTGCATAAATGTGGTTTTGTACAAATGGAATAGCAGAATTCCTTTTCAGAACATAATGGATTGGGTGTTTTTAAAAATGCATGTCATGTTAAAGGTTTTCATATAAGCTTACATATCTATGTTTTCAATATTTTGCACATGTGAATAACACCAGAAAATTATGTTTGTGGTGACCTATTTTTCTGTTCCCATTTCCCACAGGAGGTTGGCCCCCGTTCTTCTCATTTTACTACTGATTATTAGAGTACAGAGGGATTATTTTCTGCTGGCAATCACTGATGAAAAGGAGGTGATGGTGTGTGCAGTGTAGGAGATATCTGCCCCAGGAGTCATCTCATTGGAAATTGTGTTTCTTATTTTTATGTTCTGTGACTTACCTATTTTTGTACTACTTAGCACTGCATAGAGACTAGTAATTTGCCCTTTAACTCTGTATATTTTTAGGAGTCTTTGCAATTTTTTTTTCACACTTGGACATGGGTAGCTGAAAGTCTGCCGAAATTGATAACATTTATGAAAGCATCATCTCAGAAGGTTGTATTGTTGGGTGAGCCTTTCAAATGCATTCAAGTCATAAATCTGTGAGAGTTTATCTATGTATGCAATCCTACTTTGCTTCCATTAAACTCTGGTCTTGCAGAGAAAGCAACCCAAGGTGAAAAATTGTTGGAATTCAGAAACATTGAGGAGCTCAGCTATAATATTCATTTTAGAGTGTTTTTGACTAAATGTAGGGTATTTGAAACAGAAGTGAGTTTGAATTCATGCATGGATTTGCTGAGATAGAAAGCTAACAATTCATATGACATACTGCATTAGGATTTAGTTTCTCAGAACCTGGATGTATGTGTCTCTGGTGATCGATACAATATGACCCAACTTCCTCTACCCACATGTTTATTTTATTAAACAGAGACATCTTTAAAGTATGTTTGTGTGTCCATGCAAATATGTTCTGCTAAGGGACATATGTTGAAACACAGTGCATATTGGCAGGTCATAAGAGTTACCCAACTCTGGGTAAAGGCAGAGGAGTCCAGATCTAACTGCATGGACGTAGGCGGATACATCCTTTGGCAATATGTCATTTAAAGTTTTTGAGAATACATTCACTTAAGCTTCAAGTACTTCTCTATAGCAACAATATACATTCTGTCTTTTATTTTTTTGTCCTTTAGCCCTTTTCTCTTTGTCTTGCCTTGTCTAGGTTTACAGATTATGAACAAGTAGCATGAAGCCCAGTGATATCCCAGTTCAATAGGAAATTTCCAAGAACTACTGAAATATGAGCAAACTGATTCTTTTGAGTTGATTTTCCTGTTTTAATTGAAATAGATAGGGTAGTGCCATGAATACAAATTCTTAACTTAATGAATACTTAAAAAATCAGTAAAGCCAAATAGCATTCAAAATGTCCACTGCAGAACATCTGAATAATGTTCATTTCAGTTGAAGTGTACATTTTTCCTGAACAACTAGAAATAAAAGTGCCACAAATATTTTTCTGTAGAGAGTATTTGTTTATTTTTCTAGTCTTCAATATTTAAGCTATTCTCCTTCAAGTTTTTATCCCAGCTGACTATGATGAAGTTGGATTCGATGATCCTTATGGGTCCCTTTCAACTCAGTACATTCTGTGATTCTATTATTTCAGTTTTTGCTTTGTTCTAGCAAGGGAGTAAAACATTGACTTCCTGAAACTCATCAGAAGAGAGAATAAATAATATATATATTATCAAAACTTAGTACATACACATTCTCAAATAAAACCAGCAATCTCTGAATTATTGATACTATTTTATGCTTAAGCAAGTTGACCTTTTTGATGCATTGAGGTTTAGCATCCCAGGGCAATGGTGATTTTTGGTTGCAAATGTCATCGCATCATCCTGGACAACGTAGAAGGTCCACAATGCAACTCAAGTCAAGCTACACAGAAACATTTTGCTGTGTTAATGTGAAGCATTTTCATGCTGCTCTAAGAAACTTTTAAAAAATTATGTCTTTTTAATTTAAAAAAAAACCACACTTATTAACACGTTATAATTTCATTGAGTATTTCAATACTGCAGAAACAGCCTTTTCTGTTGGGTAATTCCTGGAACAACCCATTAGTCAAAGTAAGTTACAGTAATATAAATATGAGATCTATTTTGGCTTACAAAAAAATCTTCTTTATTCATTTTCTAACAAAATGCTTTAAGGACAAAACATCAAGATTTATATGTATGGTAAGTTATATTCTTGCATAGCATGTATGAACACTGCACATTGTTAACATCCTGAAGTGAGTTAAAATTTTTAATCACTATTGCTTCATTTCTAAATTACAGTCCTTACCTACAAAAGCCAATCTGAACACAGTTGCTTTGCAGTGTAGAGAACTGTAAACTGGACAAGCAGATCAGCTCAGAGGGTTCACATCTGAGTGATCATAGGCAACATTTTCAGAAGCATACAAGTGCTTTAGAAGCTTTAGGCTGTGCATTTTCATTAGGATTAAACTTCTAAATCATATAGATGTGTTTGTGCTTTACTATTCAAGACCAGCATCCTGGCACATACTTTTTTTTTATTATTATCTTTACATTATTAAAAAAATAAATACTTAAATAAGCAACCTATGAGGTGGGGACATGGAGCTTAATTAAATCCTGGAAAAATTAGTGATTTCTTAGCAGTCACAAGTTGAGTCCATTCAGACTAGTCAAGCATATTTTTCTACAGCACAATAATCCAACCTCAAAAGGACTTCCCTGGAAGCAGAGGTTAGACCGGCATAATGTAATGTGTTGTTTTATATAGAAACCTGATTTGTGTCTGGAATTGTAGTAACCTGCACGTTTTACTAATGGCTAGTGGGAGTTCCTCCAATAAATTAACCTTTTGATCTCTCCTCTCTGCAGTAAATCTCTTTATAAGTAGGATTAGTAAAAGTTAATTTAATAATATCACAGGAGTTTACATTTAATATTGTCAATACAGATGAGTAAGCCAGTTTAAAACCACAGAATTCCTTGACTACACCACAACCTTTTGGACTAACTATTTTTAACAGACTGTACTTTATATATTCTTAAACTACTAGCACCACCAGATCAATTCAACTCCTTTTGGGTCATCTTTCCTATAAACCTGTCTTGATACATTTAAACCTGTTTGCTTGAACTGAGTGATAGAACAATGTCCTAGACATCCATCCTGCAGCATTTAACCTTGCAGGAGAGAACACAACGTGGCTGCTGTAATTCAGAAGGATGTTCATGAAGGTGTTCATAAGGTTGGCCTTCATAAAGGTGAGAGAAGGGTACCCCTGAACTCTGCTGCAATGGTGCTATGAAAAAAGTATCGATGTGTGTGTGAAGGACTGCAGATAAGAGTATGTGAGAAATTAGTTCTCCAGGGAATGCATAGATTTGTAGCAAGAGAAATACAATCAAACTTAAACTAGGCATAAATACACTGTTTATTAGGTTTGTTTAATTTGTCCAGTACCCCAAAAGTGACTATTGAAAAAAACCCAAATATGCAACCAACTGACAAGAAAAGAAATGTTCTAGCAAAATAGCAGTAATGTAGAACAGGTCTTTCCTCCATTCAAGCAGAGACATCAGGATTATGCAGTGTCTTTTTCTTCAATGGAAAAGACCAGCGTATGAAAGTGGATGCCTAATGCAGGATTTATTGAAGCAGCTCTATGCTGAACGTTTTGTCTATAGCAGCCAAATACTTTAACAGAATAAGGCAGGTAACATGGAGTGAGGTAGGACAGAATCAAAACTGAAAAAAAAAGCAAAAACTACCCAAAAAAAACCCCATATACTCTTTTCACCTTCAGTGTATAGCTGGCCTCAGAAAATGATTTTGTAGGTGTTAGTTCATTCTCATAGATTCCAAGATTCATGGCTATTATGGTCTGCTGTACTCTTGCATAAATTTTCCTGATATTTTTCATAACCACAGTACACACAGTAGCACCTGGGAGTAACTGCAGGTCACTGCCCATGGATAAAACCAAAGACAACACAGCAAACCCATGAATATCAGAGGTTTTTCAACTTTCACCATTACTTCTATTGGTTCTGGAATTCAGTGTTGACTGTTCTGATTTCAAAGATCAAATATTCATTTGTTTTGAGCTTATTTTAAACTCGTATTTTAAACAAAAAAAGATAAGTAGCCACTAAAATGGAACAGCTAAAAGTAGTTATAGACTTATCTTATTGCCTGCTGTCATTTCTGTATTTATGCACAAGGAGAGAGCAGAAAAAATAGATACATCAAAATATTTTGAGTGTAATTTAAATACAGATGAATATTTTATTTTACCATATTCAGTGAAGATTGATTAGGTTTATCTTAAAGTACTAGCTGTAAATTCTTCCATATGTTAATCCCCTATACTAACACACAGAATCCCTGCTAATAAGAAATTCAAATACTTAAATTTTAACACTTTTTTCATGCAACTGAATACTATCCTGATGTTTCCTTTACTTAAAAATATTTGCATGTCATTACTGATAGCAAAAGTCATCTGACAGAATTTTATCAAGCAGTATCTTAATTAAACAGGATTGTTCACATTAAAATAAACTATATGTGAAAGGTTAATTAAATCACAACTATTTAAAGTTATGTACCCCACTTCCCAAATCTGCTCTGACGGTATAAGATAATTAAAACTACAAGTTAAGACTTTATCCCTGCAGCTCATTTCTATATAGCTTAACATTTAAGCATGTCTAATGTAAAATATGTGCATGATTTAATACTGCACTTAATGTTATGATGAAGTTAGGTTAATATTAACCTTTCTGAAAACAAATGGAGTCCTGCGTATGATTAAATGCTCTTTTTTCTCTTTTTTTTTTCCTTTTTTTTTTTTAAATTTGGGGGATTATGGGCATAATCTTCCACTTCAGAGTAATTAAAATTTTTTTTCATAATATGAAAAGACTTTCTTCCTAACTAATAGAGAAGAAATAGGGCAATAGGGCTGGAAGATCTTGTACTATAGTATGATAATATTTTGGCTAGTTATATTTTCACTCCATAACATAAATTAACATGAAAAATACAATTTTACCTTCATTTAAACACCAAGGTCTGTAAAAGCTAACTGTATACAATGAAATTAGAACTAGACAGGTTTAGACTACTAAAGAAAAACTTGGCAGGATCTACTCGTTTGTTTTCTCAATGAATAGATGATTTCATGATGGAGG
Source organism: Gallinula chloropus (assembly GCF_964237585.1). Lineage (NCBI taxonomy): Eukaryota > Metazoa > Chordata > Aves > Gruiformes > Rallidae > Gallinula > Gallinula chloropus. The sequence continues at coordinate 30,413,132 of NC_140086.1, read as the reverse complement.
AAGTTCTGAGGTGGCCCAAAATCTTCACGAATTTATGTTAAATTAATTGAAGTATTTTGGCTGAAAAATAAATGAGAGATAAAAGAATAATGGAAATTAATAAATGCAGTTGCTGACTGTTCCAGAGTTTGCTGGACCAAATTATCTGAAAAGGAAAAATACCCCAAAAACCGCCAACCTAACAAACAAGCAAACAAAAAAACCCCTAACCCCAAACCACCTCACAAAACAAAACAACAGATCAGGAGTTCCAAAGAATTTCTTCCTTGTATCTTGTCTCAATTTATCCTCTTTTAGTTTAAACCCTTTACCCCTTGTCCTATTGCAGAAGGCAAAAAAAGTCTATCACCTCCTTACTTACAACACCCCTTTGGGTACCAGAAGGTTGCTCCAAGGTCTCCCCAGAGCTGCCTTCTCTCCAGGCTGAACAAGCCTGACTCTCTCAGCCTGTCTTCATAGGAGAGGGACTCCACCTCTCTGATCATCTTTGTAGCCTTCCTCTGGAGTTGTTCCAACAGGTCCATGTCTTTCTTGTACTGGAGACCCCAGATCAGAACACAATACTGCAGGTGGGGGCTTATAAGAGCAGAACAGTTCACAGTGTTTGTAATGCAGCCCAGAATACAAAACCAAAGAATCACTAGGTTTGAAAGATCTTTGAGATCATCAAATCCAACCATACCCATCCTCTACTAAACCACATCTCTAACAACCTCATCTACCCATCTTTTAAATACATCCAGGAATGGCGACTCAACCACTTCCCTGGGCAGCCTGTTCTAATACCCAACAACTCTTTCAGTGAAGAACTTTTTCCTAATTTCTAAAGAACTTTTTCCAGTTGGCTTTTTGCACTACAAGCAAGTTGCCAGGTCATATCCAGCTTAAGGTCCAGCAGACCTGTCCAACTCATATTCAGCAAATCTGTCTACCTGTGATCAGTGTGGCCAGCCATGCACATATGTGTATATGTAGTGCATATCTATGAACAGTGTGCATGTGCCTGCTGGAACGCATCTTCAGCCTTGCTACTGCTTCAACCTGGGGACATGGAGCTGCAGTAGCCTCACCTCTCGGTCTGACAGATCCCACGTGATATATTTACCCCAACAGATACCCTCACTGTTTATAGAAATGTGTCTTCCAAACCCAAAAAGTTTTATGAGGTTCAACATGATACTCAGATGAGAAGTGGGTAGAAGTTTTGTTATGGGGAAAGAAAAAAGGTCAAAAACTTTTTTCTCTTCTATCTACGTAAATCGATGAGTGTTGTTATCCTCATTTCTAGGACTCTCTTTAAAACAAGAGATCTGTTCTCTAGGGCAAGTTCTGGTAAACCCACCTGTTGTTTGTAGTGTTTCAGCTTTCTTCTTCCATCAAGAGACAAATCAATTTATAGAATATAATTTATCATCTGTGTACAAAGTCATTTTAGTGTAGCAAATGAGGAAATTAGCTCACTGAAGCACTGAAGAACACAAATAGGTAAGAATTACTGGTAAACTAATCTATTCACTACATAATGGCTTATCACAATGGCTTTACCTCCAGACAGCTGCAAGTTCGCAGTCTACTAGAGTTATATTAATATTAAAATAAATGAATGAAAGGGTATTTCTTCAGCAGTTCAAATGGCTTTCAGTGACTTTCAGATGTTGTGCCCAAATTAACACAGACCGTAATGAGGTTATTTTTCCATTACCAAATCTACATGTCTACAACAGCTTCTTGTCATAATGAAATTGCATTTTGTTGGGGTTCTTTTTTTTTTTTTTAGATACTGTCATTCCCAAATGTTGGACCTAGTTTGTCCAGCAAATACCATGACCCTTTCCTATGAATTCTTGTTTAGAAATTTAGCACTGAAATTGCAGCTGAATGTGCTTTCCGATGTTCTGAAGCACACATGATTTTACAGAGAAACATGTCATAGAGAAAAATTTTAACAAAGAAAATTGTTTTTTTAAAGAAGGAAATGCAAAGGCCCTTTTTTTTTTCCCCCTAGTGTGTCTAGAATATGACAAAATACTCTTTTGTCATATTTGTCATATTTGATCTGTATCATCATGAAATGCATCACATTCCCCACAGGTTTTGAATTCCTGGGGTAAAGCACAGCTTCTTTTATGAAACAAAGCTTAACCCTGTTTCTGCTTAGTCAAGATATTGATGTGCATATTTAACTATCTAGGTGGGTATCAAAACTTAAAATGTCCTTTTATAAGAATTATTTCAAGTTCTGAGGAGGTTTGAATGCCTCCAAATGTTGTGAATTGTTTCCTTCTTAGCTGTATATTTCACCCCTGGGCTGCCATGCAGGGAGGAGACGGCAGTGTGTGACTAAAAGTGGGTGTAATAGGATGTCTATGTTAACTGCTGATAGTGATATTTCCACATTCAGACTGATGATCAAAGAGGACTACAAGGAGATGGAAGCCCATATGAAGTTCTTTCAGGCTGCAAATTAATAACCGAGATCAGTCTCTCAAGTTATCTCATTAATGTCTTTACTAAAGATGCAAAGAAAACACATAGAGGCAGCAGCTGTATCCTTCAAGAACTTATTAATGTAAAGCCTAAAATTGATATGAAATCTATGAACAAAGAGATGGGAAGGTAAACGAGGTGCTGTGAAAACACAGCTGAACTTGGAAAAGGGTTGAAATTGAGGAGGATAAAGAAGCTTGGATTTCCAAACTCAAAATTTATGAGATACTTTCACTGTAAAAACATAATCAGGAGGACATAATGACTTTGAATTTTGGACCAGTGAGAGATCGCATTTTAAAAGGTCCCAGTTATTTCTCATAATCTGACCTCCTTTGTAGCAAAAAGAGTTCACTTTGCTTCTGACAATATGGACAAGTACACTGTGTCTGATATTGCTGCTTCCTTTGTGCCTATCTAGTCTGTAGTAAAATGCTTTCTTCTCTGTGAAGGGACTATGTCATCTGCAATCCTTCACGGGCACAATCCCTTATGCAACTGCTTTGCAAAATAAAGCAAAGATGATTTTGCATAGCACTTAAAGTATAATAAGGTAAGCCACTAGAGGATAGAGAATTGTATATTCCTGCAGCTCTGAGATGATTATCGTTATGAAGACAACTGCTTTCAAAACTCTTAAAAATGAGTTTGTAAAATGACAAAATGTCATATCTTATCCTTCTCACTCTGTCTATAGTATGTTCTGTATAAGCAAATAGCACATCTGGCAGCTGACAAATATATTTTTTCTCTCTTTAATTATATGTATTTTCGTGAACAGGAAATGTCTGATTGCAGCATATGATTCTAATGACGTGAATTTTAAACCAAGTGTTCAATACTTTGTCATCAGAAAAGCTTACATGACTGATTTGGGATGGGTAACACACCCCAAAATACAAGGCCTATTGAAATTTGATCTTACGTGTCTAAATCTGTTGGCTATGCAGAGCTGGATTTGCAAATTTCAGAGACATAGCATGGTTTATACGAATTTATTTTTAACACTTTCATCTGAATTCAGAATCTAGGAAAGAAAGGCAGACTTTTTCTTCCCCCAAGCCTCTTGGTCAACAAAAATAAAATATTGGATTTTGATATCTAGTGCATTTTTCATTTAGTCTCATTGTCTTATTTCTTTAGCAGTATTTGAACTATTGATATATATACTAGCTAATCTTGATCACATAATACAAACAATAATATACCAGAGTGTATCTATTCACTTACTCTGAATTCTTGAAAAATGTTCTTATTAAAACATTGACTAGCTAATAAGTTTAGACAGTTTCTGGTACTCAATAAATGAATGATTTAGGAATATCTCATCTCTCCACAGTGTATTGTACAGCATGGGCATATTTTTACATGATGGAAATTTTTAAATACATGGACATAAGAAAACTTCTGTGATGTCAGAGGATGTGCAGAAACATTTAATGTGTGTCTTACTTCTTTGTATTCAACAAAGATAGCAAGGGCCAAGGAGTAACTCCTATTTTTCTGTTGAAGGATAAGTCACTTTCAATTAAATCAGCACCACTTTTAAGACCTTCTTCATGTGAAGTCTATTACACTGAAGTCTATATAAAAGCATTTTAATAATAACGATGAAACTATCATTTTAAAAATAAATAGAGGCAGTCTTTTCTGAAATGTAAAAAAAAAATATGAAGTGAAAGGTCCTTAATCTGTGTTTGTCAGTTCAAGTCACTGAACTCTGCTTAGGAGATGAACCCTGGGATACTTGGGTAAATTCCCTGCTGATGTCAGTGTTACTGATGTCAACTATTACAAGCTTTCCAGTAGAAGGGAATATTTTACTACCAGAGAATTGACCTTTTCTTGAAAAATCAAGACCAACATTTTCCTCTACAGATTTTTAACAAATCAAGGACTGAGCAGGATAATTATTATTCATAATGTTGATGCAATGATAGTAGTAACTTTCCAGGTCGGTTATCTGACATAAAGGGTTGCTTATTTCTAAAAATATAATTTTCTTTTCATTACTAGTAGATGACCCAGTTCTGACTGATGTTCCAGTATTATGACAAATCCCCATGTCAACAGAAAATCTTATTTCTCAACTGACTTCAGAATCAGTGGCATTTAAAACACTAAATCCACTGTCTGAGTTATTAATACTGTCATGTGATACAATCAAATAAGGTCATCCAGTTCCAGGGCTGGTGATGTCCTTGCCCTCACTTTGGTATTTTGTATGGAGCAAAGTAATTTCAGGGTTGAAGTTGCTACAGGAAACATGTCCCTGTTCTATGAGATGATGTAAGGATCATCTGGCTCAGAGGTCCACAAACAGGTTTCTGCAATGTCTAGCCCATCAAGCAGCAATGTCTAGGTCATCAGATGACTCATGGGGAGTTGTAAAGCAACTCAGCCTTGGATTACCTTGTGGCCCCATCTCAGCAGAGAGCCCATAGGGAGCTGTAGATAGCTCAGTCTTGAGTTGTCCTGTAAAATGACACTAAATGGGCGGTGCTTCATAATTTAAGGAACCAAAACCTGTGTTGAGCCTTGGAATTCTTTCCACAAACAATATGCCCTGAGTCCCAATCAAGCCACTATTCAGCTGTCTAGCAGTAAGATAAAGGCAAGACAAAGGGTCCCCATTTGGCCTTAATGGACCCAGACAATGCAAAGATATGCAACAGATGGGGCATAAGATAAGGGCAATCATTGCTAATGACACACATGGAAGGTGGCATTGTCCACTAGGACACAGCCCCGCCCACTGTCACGTACATTAGACAAAAAATCAAATAAAACCCCCTTGGATTCAGTCTGGATGGGGAGCCGCTTTTCCAACTCTGCGAGGAGGCCCTTCCCCCTTGGCCAGGATACTGGCTGAGGTAACGTACTGAGAACCCTTACGAGAGACGTGGGTAAGTGAGTATTTGCTATGCTTTAAGTTTGTAGTCTTGGCTAATTAACGAAACACACGTGTAGTATTTAGTGCATTTGTGATAGTGCGTCCTGTGAACCTGCTGTGATTGTAATATTGAACTTTGTGAATTGCCTGCGGGCAGTAACTGTGAGTGACGGGACTCGGCTGCGGGCGGTAGTGCCGTGACTGCTGTGCTGGCAGCAGTGCATTCTGTGGCTCTCTTGTGGTTATAAGTGTAGTTGTACTTCTAAACAGCAATAGTGTTATTTTTCCATTCTATCCATGAAACCTGCAGTAGTGACGTATTGAATGCACATGGTTCAAAAATAAATTATTCTTATTTTTTATTCTTAAAACCCTGCATTCAACTGTCTTTCTGTCTGAAGAATAGGTACATAATCCTTTGACCTGTTACTGCAATATACCTGTATCTATGTATACCATGCCCTATTTTATGTCATGGCCAGGCACCAGACACTTCTACTTATTCATAGTTTTCAAGATAATTCACCATGATTTTCTCTTTTCTCCATTATGGTCATCTGTTTTTCATTATTCTTGGCAGCCTTTCCTGATATATTATAAATTGTCTGCAGGTGATCCACTTTTGAGAAATATCTTACAAATCCTGCCTGCTCTAATGGCTCATTAAAATCCATGTCTCCCTGCAGCACTTGGTCAGCAGTATTTTTGTGAAAATCTTGTGTTACACTGAGGAGGAGGCTTGAAATAATTTATCTTCCTCTTTTCAACTAAGCTTAAATGTATTCAAGGAAGGGAAGGGGAAGGGTGATTGGGAGAGGAAAGAGGAAAAGAGAAAAGAAACATGGGGAACATTCTTTATATAGTCCCATATACTAAGACCATTTATAATGTAACTCATCAGTTATTTTTATTATCAATAATTTCAGGAGTTCTTCAGTAATTACATTATAGATACAAATGCAGAAAATAGACATGTGCAATTTTTTTTTAAATCTTTTATTGCAAATTATTTAATAGCTTGTGCTACACAAGTTCCACAGCAAATCAGAGCAAAGCTCCATGTAGCTCATGGTTCTGTCTCACAATGGTGTATCATATGTTTAAGACAAGCATAAAAGCAAGGCCAGGTGTAGCTTAAGACTTCTCTTGGAATACCTTCCGTTCACTAACCAAGTTTTGTGACCTGAAAATTGCACTCAGGCAACCATGCTTTATACTGATCAATATGTCCTCTTCGCTGAATATGTCTAAAACATTTTGAATCCATTTATACTGGTGTCATCAAACAGATTTTTTGGTAAAGACCTTCACATTTTCGTTAAATATTGTATCAAAATGGGTTCTATTTTTCATTGTTTTAAATCTCTTATGTGATTATTTCATTGAGTTTCCCTTAAACCTTGCATTATGCAGAAAAATACAAAAATCATTCCCCATACCACTTCTCTATATCACAAGTTATTTCATAGATTGCTGTTGCACTTTTGAAGCTAAAAAAAAATTTGGCTTGCATGGATGTGATGGTAAGAGAATTCAACAGTCAGCTTTCTGTCCCTTTCTTAATATAATTAATTCTTTTTTTCTTTACATAATTTGGTAAATTAAGCCAGGAAAGGCTAGAGTTGATCAGCCTATGCTTCTTACTCAGAATGTTTGAACAACAGGTTATTAAATCACCTGTGTCACATTTTTGTCTTGTAACCCAATTGCTGGATTATTTCTGCATATAAGGAAGTTTTATAACAGTTTAACAAGAAATAAAATATAAAATAGAAAACTTTTTTCTAAAGCTCGCTTCTGAGCAAACACTAACGGCTACAATGTTGTATTTTTGTGTGACTGGGTTCTGGTGGAAAAGGAGCGGGACGGGGGCGCAGGAGTGCAGGGGTGCCTTCTGCAAGAAACAGCGAGAAACTCTCTGTAGGGCTGACAGAGTAAATACCAGTTGACTCAAGGCCCGAGTTATTGCTGACCAAGGCCAAGCCCATCAGTGACGGTCACAGTGCCCCTGGGAACAACATTTAGGAGGAAAAAAATCCCCACTAGCAGATGCTTTTTGCCACCAAAGAAACGAGTGACAAGATGTAAGAAACTGTAAAGGCACCAAGGCCAAGGAAGAAGCAGGGAAGGAGGTATCCCATGTAACAGAGAGAAAGGTGCCTCTGCAGCCTGTGGAGAAACCCATGGTGGAGCGGGTGTCCCCCCATAGCCCATGAACAAGGACAAGACCCCGCCTGAGCCCATGGAGAGGCCCCGCACTGGAGCAGGTGGAGACATACAGAAGGCACTGTGACCCACGTAGGAGTAAGCCTGTGCCAGCACTTGCAACCTGTGGAGAGACAGACAAAGATGAGTGAGAGAGATCAATCCATGCTGGAACAGGTTTGCTGAGGGGGAACTTGTGACCCCATGGAGGACCAGGCTGGAGCAGTCTGGGCCTGAGAGACAGAGAGATATTCTATAATTCATGTCTTCACCCCACAGAAGTGACCCATGCTAGGGCAGCTGGTGAGGAGCTGAAGCCCTGTGGGAAAAGACTCACATTGGAGACGTTCATGGATGACTGTCTGCAATGGGTGGGACCCCACACTGGAGCAGGGGAAGGGTGTGACGAATGCCCCCCCCGAACTAAGAAGGAAAGCAACCTGTGAAGAGCTGACCCCCATTCCCCCATTCCCCGCCCCTCCCCATGCCACACTGCAGGGGAAGAAAGGAGCGAAATCATGACTGAAGTGAAGTCTGCTAAGAAGGGAGGGGTGGGGGGAGGTGCTTTAAGATCTAGTCGCAATTCTCCTTATCAGATTCTGGTGTCACTGAGTGTGTAGTGTAATGTATTAAATTAGAGAGTTTTCTTTCCTTTATTCTGTGTTGAGTCTGTTTTTGCTGTGACGCTGATTGCGGAATGATCTCTCCCTGTCCTTACCTCGACTCCTAAGCCTCTCAACATATATATTCTCCCTGTCCAGCTGAAAAGGGGAGTGATAGAACGGCTTTGGTGGGCATCTGGACTCCAGCCAGGGTCAAACCACCACACTGAGAAAAAACATGTTATCTCATTAAATTTAATTCACACTATATTCTTATATAAATTATGATTTGATTTTTAGGCTGCCTGATTTGCTGCTGTCAAACAACTCGAGAATGTAGAAGAGCAGAAAAATAATTTAAGGTCAACCTGTGCTCATGATAGCTCTCTAGCTTGTGCCCAGAGCATATGGCTAGGAGTTTGATCTCTATACACTAATCCAAAATCTTGTAGGAGTTAATGAAATCTGATAGCTACATATTATTTTAATGTTTTAGTGGGTGTGACATGCAATTCATATAATTGATATTTGTATCAAATGAATCCTGTCATGGATAGTCCAAATGATTTACCTTTGACAAATGTGCCACTCACAAGTTCTCAACTTCCTTTCTGTACTGAAGAAAATTTTGTTCTTTGAAGCAGCACATTTTAACTACAGATATAGGACTGTGTTAGTCTGACTGTACTCATCACCTATGGAATAGCAATATTGACATTCTACTGTTCATCCCTGATCCCATGGATTTATTAATGTGATTGCAAACTGGTATTGCATTCTTAATCAGCTGGTGGAAACTCTGAAACATTTGCACCAGGTATAAATACATAACCTTTGTCTTGGAAAGGTATAATGTCAGCAGTTTTAATTGGACTGTGAGTCAACCTGTCTGGCAGAGCAGTATTATATTTAATAGTATTAGTAATTCTTATTTATTAGGACAAATAACATACTAGATGAGATCTGTGTCTTCTATCCTACTGACATATTTCTCAGTGATTCAAGACTGGCAAATATTCCCTGAGGTTTTCCATTTGTTTAGATACCTAAATTTTGATGTATGAATAGCAAGTCAACCTGTATGCTACATACATGAACTCCCACCATAGTCCACAATCAATAACAGAACCTAAAGCTCATTTTGAAGTAAGACTTGATCTTGTTGCCTAAACATAAACATCTAGTGCCATATAAAACATTCTGGGATCATCTGTGGTCTGAGTCTTATGTTCATACATACATCTATGACATACCTGCCACCTCAATGAAAATTTCTTGGATATCCATTGGTACTTTTGGTACTGTATATATATTTGAGACAATTAAATTGAGCTTCACTTGGCTGTATAGCCAAAACAGTCTTTAGGCTCCATTAACTGTGTGGAGTATGCTCTCAATTTCATTCCCTAAACAGTGATTGTAGTGAGAAATTAAAATACATGATTATGCACCTACATGTTATGTGTCTGTATTTTGAAACAAGTCCTTCCACATTTGTTTAAACAGGAGTAGCCTACCTGTAACTGTGACTGTAAAAAAGAAGCTGTAATTTCAAAGGCAGAACAACAAAAAGAAAAAACAAAACCTAAAAAAACCCAACCCCTTTTTGAATTTTCTTGCACTAACCAAAGCCAATGAACTTTCAATGATGCTGTTTGTGTTGAAGTGCTCCACCTGTTTTCCTGTCATTCCACACAACAAGCACTATCATTCCACACTATAAAAACAATGCATTTTTGCATCAATTAAAAAAAAATTGAGCAGAGGAAAACATGTCTAAACTACTTAGATTATATGTGGAGGACACTACAGAGAAGGCCCCAGCAACCAGTTTACTAAAAAGATAACTGGACCTCACCAGAGGGCTGTAAGCCAGTCCACACCATTTGGTCTAGAGCCAAGTACATCCCATAGCCCTGTCTTTAGCACACAGGTTTTAGGGCTAAATTTATGTTTATGTTTATGTACTTGCTTATACAACATTTAATCAAGCTTTTACTCACAATAGGCTTTTTTTCAGTATCCAATTCAATTATGAGGAATGTTCAGAGAAGTCAGCAAAAAAGAATCCCTTGTCACTGAGTTTTGTGCATATAGAGAAAATCGTATTTCTAATTATATAAACAAGAAAACTTTCTTCTTGAGGTTTGTTGTACAGAGCAAGGATGTATTGAAGGCAGTAAACAATTCAGAGTCGCTATATATGCATATGTTAAGAACTTTTCTTACCCTGATACCATTTTTAATGTTGATATATTTGCACTCATCCCACCTTCTGGAGTTAAACTTTCATTCTGGAAAGTCAAGGGTTGGTTAAATAACTTGTAGGAGGAATAATATGTGGCAGCCCTTTGTGAATACTGCAGGTATTATACATTCTATAAAATGAAAAATATTTGTGTCAGTTTGATTATGTTTATTATCCATTTTATTAGAGACAAAACGTTTAAGCTAATACAATGGAAGTATATAGTATACATAATAGTCCTGATAGCAAACAGTTTAAGGTTAGAGTGGCTTATTCACATATTGATCTCTATCTGCTAATATTCTCGCTCAGAGGATGGGATTTATCTCACCATCTGGCTTTCCAAAATTTGATTTCATCTGAGTTAGAGGTTTAGTCTCTCTTTATAGACAAGAGAGAAAATAGGCAATTCCAGAAGATGAGTCATTCCATCCCAGGATAGCAAATATATATATATATGCTTTAGAAGTGCCTAGAGGTTCTCTCCATTAACTTGACATGGAAATAAACCTATTGAGACTCTTTGCCTAATTTTGAGACAGCTGAAGCTAGCTGAGATTAACCATGGTCTTTAAAATATACATGTTTTCTTTCTTACTCTTAATTTTTCTTTTTCTTTTTGAACAAAGGGACCTCCCTCATATTCAGGTAAATTAATAATATTCACTACTATTCACTTCAGTCCATAATGAGAGACTGGCAAAATTTATAATCATTTAACAGTGAAATAACTCCCCTTTTTTTTTCACTGAAAAAATCTAGTTTAGAAAAAATTACTCCCATATCAGCCATATACTGCAGTCCAGACATGGAAATCACCAAGATAATCAATTTATGTAACAAATTGAAAACTCCAGAATGACAGTGTCTTGGGTTCAGCTAGGATAGAGGGTTTTTTTTTTTTTTTTTCTAGCAGCTGGTGTAGTGCTGTGTTTGGAAGTCAGTATGGGAGCAGTTGTTTTTAGTTGTTGCCAAGCAGTCAAGGACTTTTCAGCTTTTCATGCTGCCCTGCTATCGAGGAGGTGGGGGGCACCTAGGAAGCTGGGAGGGGACACAGCCAAGACAAGTGACCCAAACTGGCCAAAGAGGGTATTCCATACAATGACATAATGCTTGGCATAAAGGAGGGCTGGTGGCAGGAGGAGTGCATGGCTCCAGGATGTGTGGTTTGGGGAGGATCTGACTGTGGGACAGCGATGAGCTGTACAACCTGAGTTGTGCGATTCAGTGAGAAACTGTATTCTTGATCACCAGTTTTGTGTATTTTGCTATAAGTAATGTTATTGTTACTTCTCCCTCCCTTTGCTGTGCCAGCAAACTGTCCTTATCTCAAAGGTTTGTTTTTGGTTTTCTTTTACCTCTCCTTCCCTGCTCATCCCATCCCTAGAGAGAGAGCAGCTGTGTGGTGCTCAGCTCATGGCTGGGGCATGATCATGACATAGCCAATTTAAAGAGAAGTTGCTTATTGAACATGGATAGCCAGCTACATTTAGGTGTGACAGATGTCCAGGATGAAAAAGCAGTTCTTGGAAGCAAGACTGATTCTAGAACATAGATTTCCCAAAGCCAGTAATATTTGGCCTGATTTTGTCTAAGACGTTCCAACTACTTGGCAAAACAATAATGTTTCTAAATAACCAGCATCAAGGTCTGCTGCAGCAACCACTGGAGCTTGCAACGGCTGGTTTCCTGCATCCAGACCAGTAGGAACTGCTGGAACACCCCTCATCACAGTTTGAGGTCCACCATGGGCACCAGGGACAGCCACTTCCCTCCACTGGCACAGTGGAACTGACAGAGAGGAAAATAACCTTCATGTTTGAATAAAAAGCTCTGTGTAAATGACAGTAAGTGTAATTATTTTTTTCTACTGATTTACCAAGTCTATTGTTTTAGCTTCCAACAGAGTTCTTAAAATCAAAATAATTCATCTTGTTTAAAGGAATTATTTTTACAGCTAAAGTTACTCTATTCTGCTGCATCTTTTATGACCAGATTGCAAGTGTGGTCTCCAGACATTATGCACATAAAGCAAAAAAAAACGTGTTGGTTTGGGAGTTTTGGTTTTGTTTCTGGTTTTGCTTTGTTTTAGTTTTACTGGAGGTATAAAAGATTCTGGTGCCATCATAAAGCATGAAAAAGGAAAATGAAGCCTCAAGTACTACTTGTTAAAACTGTACTACTAGAACAGTAGACTTTACAGTGCACTTTTTTCATGTCACTGACTTTTTTATGACCTATGCTATGTTAACTAGAACAAAGCAGTTCTTACTGATGAAAAAAAATACACGTGACAATTTACTACCTACTACAGTTTTCCCTCGAAATGAGTTGTAGTGGATAGAGGAAAGGCATAGCTTACGTTTGGTTTTGGGCTTTCTTTAAATCATTCCTCCTTTTAGCATTGATCTATGGATGCACTTGTCATATGTGGGTCATATTCAAAAAGGAAGAGGAAAGATTTTATTAATATTCGATTGAAATACTCTCATTTTCAGGGTAGAAGATAATTTCGGGTAGTCCTGTGGTTATTTATATGCATCCTATTTGTTTACAGAGATTAGGGTGTTTTTTTGGTAGCAGGTAACTGCTGACTCTGTGAGTGAAGAGCTGTTCAGCCTGCTGCTCCAGTACACTATAATGCCCTGTGCCACCCCCAAAACCCACAGATATAAATTTGATTAGGTCATCAAATCAACACACCTTTATTCAAGATCTTGCATGTATGACAAGTTAAGAGCCTGCCCTCAGATTATGTGCAAAAAGCAATAATTTGGTTTTTTTCTGTAATGGCTGTACCATTTTTTTTTTCAATATAACAATATGCTACAGAAACTCTCCCTTAAGTGTTTAATATGGCTGTATTACTATTATAATACCATTGAATGCTTACAAAAGAAATGTGACCTTCCACTCAAGAGAGTTTTTACCCAACCCTTCAATGCAATTCGTAAGGTTACCTTAAAACACCACTTGAAATTGAGGAAGTGTGAGAATTTGGATGGTTTAGAGATAAGCTAAAATAAATATCTTGTTAATGTTCATTGCCTTACATCTGGACCAATTTTTCTTGCACTTATTCTACAAGATGCCAGAGGAGAAGAGAAGGGAAAGGATAGGAAAGGGCAAAGTTTTGGTAAATGCAGATTCTGATTTGCTAGTACAAAGTATTAGGGAATAAATTGAGAATTGTTTTGTTTTGTTTGCTATGTTATAAAGCACTAGGTGATGTATTTTGTATATTTTAAGACACATCTACATGTGTTGTTTCATTATGTATCAAGTATTCAATACTTTTAGTTCAGTGATTTATATTAGAATATTTCCCCATTTTGAGACCAGCTTTGGCAATTTCTGTAAATTCAGTCCCAATTTCACTAAATTAATAATTACAACATTTGTATAGTAGATTTTTTTTTTAAAGATAAGTTGTTTCATTTAAAGTGAACTGAAAAAAATAATATAAGGTTCTTCTCTAATGGTGATACGAAAATAATTATATCCAGGAACACCCTTTCAATGATTATTAATCTTCAGAAAGTTGAATACTTAAAGTCATTTTTGCAAATTATTCTTGCCCAAGGTGATGAGAAAAAGGTGGTATCAGTATATTTCTCATCATCAGTACATGTCTTCATTAATCTGAAAGAAAATGCTATCAAAGATTTTCACACAGCACAAGAGAATAAATGCAGTGGAGCATATGGGTGACGGCAGAAAAGATGAGAGAGAAGGTTATGTCCAACTGAAGAAAGCAAAGCTCATGACTATGCAGATGACGAAGCAAGGAACCAAGCAGGTAGACTATTTATACTGAAACCTTTGCAGGTTTCAGGCTGCCCTGAGAAATACTGTGGTGGGTTGACCCTGGTTGGAGGCCAGGTGCCCCCCAAAACTACTCTATCACTCCCCTCCTCAGCTGGACAAGGGAGAGAAAATATGGGTCAAGATAAGGACAGGGAGAGATTGTTCCACAATTACTGTCAAGACAGACTCAATCTAGAAAAAGCTCATATAATTTATTACCTAAGAAAAGCAGCGTGGAGCAACAAGAAATAAAACCAAATCTTAAAACACTTCCCCCCACTCCTCTCTGCTTCCCAGGCTTAACTTCATTCCTGATCCCACAGTGGCACAGGAGGACAGGGAATGGGAGTTTTGGTCAGTTTATCACACGTTGTCTCTGCCACTCCTTCCTCCTCAGGGGGAGGATAACTCACACTCTTAATCAGGGGCACTTGCACAGGAAAGAGTTCTCCACCAAATTCTCCAATATGAGTCCTTCCCATGGGCTGTAGTTCTTCATGAACTGCTCTAGCATGGGTCCATTCCAAGGGGTCACAACTCCCACCAGAAAGCCTGCTTCAGCATGGGATTCTCTTTCCACAGGGCCACAGGTCTGGTGAGGAGCTTGCTCCAGTGTGGTCTTCCCACGAGGTCACAGTCTACTTTGAGTGCATCCATCTGCTACAGCATGGGGTCCTCCATCGGCTGCAAGTGGAATCTTTGCTCCCTATGATCTTCCATAGGCTGCTGGGGGACAGCCTGCTTCACCATCTGCAGAGTTCTGGCTTTTTTTTTTTTCCCCTCTAAATATGTTTTTCCAGAGGCCCTACCACTGTCACAGATGGGCTCGAGCTTGGTCAGTGGCAGGTCCATCCTTGAGCTGGCTTGTATTAGCTCTGCCTGAACTAGGGGAAGCTTCTAGCAGCTTCTTTCAGAAGCCATCCATGTATCCCAGCTGCTACCAAAATCTTGCCATGCTAACCGAAAACACACACACACATGTACATACATACATATATATATCACACTATTTTTTTTTTTGTGGTCTTTTTCTGTGATTTCACAAATTGACTTTCAAAAACAACCATTTGAAAAATGTTAGCAGTCATTTCCAATAGAAAACACCTGACAACCTGTACAAAACCCCACTAAAAATATAATAAAAATAGAGTAGAACACTAACAACTTTTGGCTTTTTTCCCTTGATTAATCTGATACCCTTATAAGAAAGGTGAGGGAAAGATGACAAGGCTGCACACGCAGGGTGCTATTATTGGAATAAAGAAAGAGAAAGCAGTTAGAAAGAGGAGGAGAAAATGACTGTTTCCCATTTCCCTGAAATGTGCTATGACTGTGGTACCTGTGAGACTTTTTTTCAGAAGCTACAGCACTTCCTCATCAATTCATTACTGATTGCACCTTTAGAATTAAACATTTCAAACAACAAAAAGGAGCTTTTTAACAGTTTGTTTCCTGAATAGTCTTGCTAAAATTTTTGTCACAGATAACAGTTATGAAAAGTTATAATCATTTTGACTGGGGCCTTGAGGTTGGGAGTATCCAGCAAGGTTTAGATGATGAGAGGACCACATCTCAGAGCAGAGCAGAAGAAAAAAACATCATGTTTTACTGTCTCCTTTAAAATTCACTACTAGTATTTACAGCACCCTACTAATGTGATTTTCTTTGGAACATGACCAAAAGCTGAGTTTTTATTTAAACCATACAGTTTAATTTTGATCGTGTTCCAAGCTAAATTACATTAGTAGAATATTGTAAATAATGCAGTGTGTTTTAATGGAGGTATGAAAATGTGACAGCTTTAGCTTCTGCCCTTCTGTTTCCATTACATCATTGGCTCTTGTGTAGTATCTACAAGCTGGAAAGAAACTTCATTCTTCAGGATGTCAGCATCATGATCTCTTCAACTTAAAGATCAGAAGAACATTATGGCAAGTGAAAAGTGTTAATATGTCATAAAAATGGTAACCCCCCCCAATAACAGAGTAGAGAAGAGCAGCATGATAATGTGACACTGCCAGTATTCATTAGTCTGATTCCTCAGTAGGTTTCAAGGGTTGAACTAGAGGAGATGCATGAAATTAGCCTTTTGTCTTGAATTTCTCATTCCATGTTTTTTTTTTTTAAATCTGTCCTTTAGCACACTGTAAATATTTTGTAATTTTTAAACTTAAGGAGATACAAAGGCACAAGTCTGTTGGACTGAATTGGATTTCTGCATCAATGATTCTTAACTGCCTAGAAAATACCAACCTCCTTGAAGGGAAGTGCATCTGCTTGGGTGACATACAGGGCTACACAATGTAACTATGGGATATCTATATTTCTTATGTCTGAAGAAGCAGATCAAATTACCATAGTCATCTCAATCCATTCTCCAACCAGTCCAGGGTCAAACGCCCTACCAAGCAGTTTGGTGTCCCACCGACTCACACTTCCAACATGTTACTGTCCTGCTGGATACTTTTCCCAGGTGGACCATACAAATGCCAGTGGTGGTAAAACCACCTCAACAGGAAGCTGAGCATGAAACCTGTCCAAGAAGCAGAAGTTCTGGACTGAGGACCTTATATAAGGCAGTGTGTCAGAAACATTTTAAAACCCGTGATTTTAGATTCAATTTACCTGAAATAATTCGGGCTGCAGCTGCACATATACCTTTAGGCACTACTGTAACACAGACAACTAATATTTTTATGGAAGCAAACCATTAAGGGAATTTACTGTGGCTGAGGGACATAATGCATGTACAAGCAATGAATGGTGTCAGGTGAAGATTTTGAGTTGAAAAAAAAAATAGATTGAGTGGTTGTTACTTTTTGTGTGTTTTATAACTTAACTTTAGGCCTCTAATATACTGTTGGCTTAATCATAGAGCTTACATACATACCTATCACTGCTAAAATTCACATGCTCAGCTGTATAAATCTGACATATACCCCTTGAAAACAATAAATGTGCAAAGAAAGTATTAAAATCATACAGGAAAAATAAAAAAAAAAAGGAAAATATGAGAAGGGGGCTATAAAATCTAAGATCTACTCATTTGTGTTCTTTTCAATACCGAGAAATGGATTATGTAAGAACACCTAAACCTATCTGGACATGCTGGAAAGCAGAGAACATAGACTGTTCCTACATCAATTTAAAATCCTGACTAGTGAGAAAATTTAATTGTTTTTCCACTCCTGTTGGGAAAAAATCCAACCAAACAAAAATAAGCAGCTAATTTTTAAATATATCAACACAACTAAATATTAGGAAGTCTGGTGTGTTAAAGTTACATGGTAACTTTTATCTCCCTCTCCATCTGCAAATAGAAAGTAGGATAAATTCAGCTTTGGTGTAGATCGACATGTCTTATTTCACATTTCTGTACTCAGCCAGCATGCTGTTCATAGGCTATATGCTGCAATCAGCATAGGAATGCTGAAAAATATCTGCACAAATTTAATGAGTGAGCATTTACAATTAATAAAACACCTACTGAATGTTATATAAAAATATAAACCAAAAAGTGTCCTTTTAACCTTTAATACCTACAATAACAGTATTCTGCAACTGCAGGAGTAGGGAACAGCAACTGGAATGAATCTCTGGACAAAACCAACAAGCTTATGTGGATGAGAAGTATTGCATATACCGACATGATATATTGGTTCTCTCTACTGTCTGGAGTTCACCTTTGTTTTGTGGTCCACTTTCAAAGTAGGTGAAAGATGTATTTTATTTATAGCTTATATTAAATGCTGGTAAAATACAACCCTTAGCTATTGTACAGTCATTAGAATTGATGAGGTCATCCCATCATTAAATGTAGCTGCAAAATCAGGTGGCAAGTAGCAAGTCTGTTGTAATGAATCTTAGCTATTATCATATTTTCACACATAAGGGTGTTTTACAAGTGTAATTGCTTAAATGTATGTCATATTCACTTACTTTCTCATAGAGTGACAAGGACATAGGGCTTCATCTGCACATTTAATCAAGGTAATATAAAAAGTACACCATTCCACTGTATGATCATTAAAAAACACAGGTGTACAGAGAGTTTTCCTTTTAGAAATTTCTTTAAATTTCACTGCCATAGGAAGCTCAGATTCTGCATACCTTTATTTCACTTTACAATTCTACCATTAATAAATATTAAAATAACATCAATTCAAGTAAAATTTCATATTGATTTTAATAAGTTTCACTTAGGAGCTGTTGTATCAGAAAGAGTAAGATGGTTGACTGAATGTACCTGAGTTTAATTTCTCAATGTGATACAGCCAGCCAGTAGGCTTTTGAATAATTTAAATTCTTTGGGGGTTGCAGACAAAAATTTCACTGACAGAAATAGAAATAGATTTAAGAAAGTATAAGTAAAATTTTGGTTTATATATATATATATATACCCCCATATATTTTAATATAGAAGTTCATATATATATACATATATAAATATTTCTTTTTCATCCTAAACAAGGGAGATTTAAAAATTGCAGTGATGTATTGAGGGTATAAGGAGATTATCAAAAACTTGTTTTAAGAGAAGGGAAATGTAATCATTCAGTCTTGTTCACTATCAGTGCAGTAACAGGTGGTCTGCCTGCTGTTCTTCTCCATAGCCTCTTTACCAGACTTATGAGAAAAACATCAAGATAGCTGTGTCCCAAGCAGTGTGGGGAAATGGTTGGTCAGTCTACCATGAGGTAAATAATCTTTAAGAAAACCAAAGGTTTACTTGGTGAAAGACCACCTATGAAGTGTTTGCAAAATTAAAAGTGAGTAATTTTCTATGGAAATTCTTTTCAGTTGTTATTTATTGTTCAAAATTATTTCAGCCTTCCAGACATGATAGAATTGAGTAGCATGGTTTTTCTCTTCTTCTAGGACTAGGAATAAGTACTGTGTCCCTTGTATGGGGCTGTGCTCTTTAGTCAGTATAAAATTTCCAGGTCTGGTTCCTGACTCAACAACTACATTTATTGAATGAGATATGTTTCTGGCTCCTATGAAGTGTAATGACAAGATATTTTCAAAAGAGGCCTAAAACATTACTTGGGAACAATTATTTCTCTGAACTGAAACTGATCTAATGGTCTACGATGATGTTTTTGGCCTCATTCCAAATCCAATTTTATAATACTTTCCCAGTAGTAACAAAATCCTTAGAAAAGGATTACAAACTTAAAAAAAAGAAGAGAGAACTGTAAAGGAAGAGGAAAAAAATACTCAGAAACAAGTCTTATGTGTCTGTAATTAACACAGAATTTAGTCCAATCACAATCGATAACAAATGACTCCATAACTTCATAGTATAGCAACCAGAGTTCTCAATTTCTGAGGAAAAGATAAGGACATACTCATTCTGTGTCTATTTCTTTTCCTACCCTAAGTTACTACAGAGAAATTTTATGCACTATTATGTAAGCACCATGTCTTATTAGACACAATTTCAGGTTTTGGATTAATCAATTATTATGTTGGAACTGTATTAGTTTTTCCTTCTTGTAAAACATTTGGAGATTCTTTCAGAAACAGGCATTGGTGAGCTATTATACCTGATGATCTGAAGCAGATCTCAGATCATAAGTTATATTTTCACTAAAAAAACCATCTATTTTAAGGCAGTCTAGTCAAAATACTGGTTTTACAGACGGAATACACCTGGTTTACAAACAACGAGATGTTTAATTAAATCAAGGCATGTAGTTAAATAGTAGCACAGTTAAGAATAGTATAATTTTAATTTCGTCTTGTGTGCAACATCCCCTTGTTTAGTTGATTTACAAAGGATATGAGCTTAGCACTAGGTTCTAGCTCTACAGCAGGCCATTCATAGTCACTCCTTCAGCTCTAGAAGTTTTCTCATTCACTTCCTGCTGTTTGTCAAAATGTTACTGCCATGTAGTCTGTCTAACCCTGTAAAAATTAAAGATAATACCATTTTCTTAAAAGTCTAATGCTAGTGATTAGCTCTCAAGTGTTTTAAAAGACTTACAACTGAGTGTATATATAGGAACATGCAGGGAATTAGAGACCACTGTGATGCGTGTTTTAAAAACTTCAGAACAACATTCATTAGCAGCACACTTGCCAATGGGTAGTTCTTGCTCATTATCAGTCAGTATCACTGGAGACTCACGCAATTATTCCTTAACAGTCTTACCCTACTTACCTGTGAGTGTAGGATAATCTGGAGGTCCCAGATGTGATGCTGTAACACCACCATGGAGCTGACCCCACATAACACTGATGCCTATAGTCTTTGATGTTCTTAGCCAAGGTGAAGGGTTTGAGAGCTCTTTCACAAAGAAAGCTAAAATGTGTGCAGTTTTGGGTGCCACAGTACAAAAATGACATGAAACTATTGGAGTGTCCAGAGGAGGGCAACGAGGATGGTGAAGGGTCTGGAGGGGAAGTCTTATGAGGCGAGGCTGAAGTCCCTTGGTTCATTCAGCCTGGGGAAAAGGAGACTGAAGGGAGACCTCATTGTGGTCTATGACTTCCTTATGAGGGGGAGCGAAGGGGCAGGCACCAATCTCCTCTCTCTGGTGACCAGGGATAGATCCGAAGGGAGCAGTATGAAACTGACACAGGGAGGATTAGGTTGGATATTAGGAGGAGGGTTTTTACTGAGAGAGTGGTCAGGCACCGGAACAGGCTCCCCCAGGAAGTGATCACACCACTGAGCTTGAATGAGTTCAAGAAGCACCTGGATGATGCACTGAGTCCCATGCTCTTGACTTGGCTGGTCCTGTGCAGGGCCAGGAGTTGAACTCAATGATTCTGATGGGTCCCTTCCAACTCAGTATATTCTATGATTCTACAATCTCTTTGGGTGTCTCATTTTTCTCTTATCTGTTTCTGCAAATCACTGTCTTGCTGCTTCTTTGGATTACTTTGGTTTCTTTGGGCAACTTTCCTGCCTCTTTTACATTATTTTTTGATGTTTTAAACATTCTTTTTCTATTTGCACATGTTTTCCAATACTCTAGTTATGCAACTGTCCTACAAGTGTCTTCTCCTTTGTGATTACATACCATATTACATTCCATTAAACAGATTTATATATTTCAAGAGAGGAAAAAGGGCATCAAAAGAAAAAGAAGAAACCGGTGGCTTTCCCATACTGATAAGCAGGAACTATTAACTTCAAAAATAATCTCTGAAATTCTTAGAACCAATGATGAAAGCAAAATAGAGACAGAAAAGATGTTATTGTCTGGGGCTGCAGGAGTGCACTTTACAGATAGCAATAAGGAAGAATCTAGTCCTTCTACGCCCAAACCCAAAGTGAAACTGTAGAGCTTTGGTAAGAGGAGAATCAGGACAAGTCAACGGGAAGAGAAGGACTTCATAGTGTGATATAACCTTGAGATATCCCGGAATCTTCTACCAAACTTTCTCCTGCAATTTTACTCAATGCCTTTGCAATATCTTGGTGACAGAAAGAGTGTAAGGGATTACCTCTCCTTAATAAGGCATACTAGATCCTGTTTATAAAATATGCTTTTGTTTTATATCTCAGTAGGAATTTTTGCTATAATAGATTTATAAGTAAACATTTAATAGAGAAACTATGGGGAAGGGATTGATTTACTGTAATACCACTCATGTACTTACAGTAGGTCAGTATGTGAACATATGAAGGTCCATTCCCAATGCCCAAATTACTTCTCTTTCAAAACTATCAATTCTAGAGAGCTGACATCACCCCTCAACAGCAGGGGTGGATAGGGAGAGAAGAAAAGATGAGCTTGTTGGTAGGAAAG
The DNA here is from genome assembly GCF_964237585.1 of Gallinula chloropus. NCBI lineage: Eukaryota > Metazoa > Chordata > Aves > Gruiformes > Rallidae > Gallinula > Gallinula chloropus. The sequence goes on along the minus strand of NC_140086.1, from coordinate 30,391,127 downwards.
ATATTTTACCTGTGGTAAAATTTCCTAAGAAGAAAAATGCATAATCAGGAAGACTAGAGCACAAGTGAAAAGTTTGTACTGTGTAACAAAGTATATAAGTATGGCATGTATCAGTATCTCAAGGAATATCCACTTGGCAGTGATGCCAAAGAAGGGTATGCTGCAGTTAAATGGAAAAAGGTATTTGAAAAACAAAGCTGCCTGCTATTGTTTTGCATTGCCCATGTGGCACTGGTAAAAACTGGGATTATGACAGGATTATACAGTAGGAAAGGCAGAGGAACACTGGTGATTCTGTTTTCTCATAATTAATTGAAAAAGGCACTATATTCTTCTGGGCACAGGTGGAATAATATTTTTCTGGCAGGCTGCTCCTCTCGTCAACCCAGAGCTGCTTGAGGTTTTGCCCATCCCCACTCTTCACAGAAAAAGCTGCCAGTTGCAGGACTTGATGCACAGAGTCATGGCTGCTGGGTGGGGACAATCATCAATCACAGCCACTTAACGTCTTTTGGACATTTGTGAGCTCAGAGACTATTTTAACAGAAGAGAAGGCTTGCTTGCTGTCTTCAGGCTCTCATAGTACTGCAAAACAAGCTATGTACAATAGCTTTTAAAAATCACAACCACATGCTTATGAAATAAAAAAGAATGTCTAACTAAATGTTAATCAGAAAGTTTTCCATTCCACCTTACCTTGCAGATTTTGTGACGGATGGTGACTACTTTCTTTATTAAAAGCCATCCCGCCTTTCACGAAATCAGTTAACTCTGCTTGTTGCTGCAGCTATATGGGCAATGCAACAATTTTGCATCTGATGTTGGACATTCATCTTTTACATAGACTCCTGTCATTTGTTCTGCCAAAATCTGTAGCAGACTATATTTTCCAAGAGCATCATGTTATAAAAACTTGCACTATAAGAGCATGTTTTTAATATTTCCAGCTGATAAGCAAACCAGAAAGTGGCTGGTGAAGAAAAGTATTGGATTGAAATAGATATTAAGAAAGCTTTAGCTTGCAATATTTTGATTGATTATGAGACTATCAATTTATGATCCTTTATTTCTGAATAAATTTGATGCTTTTCCCTGGGAACAGGATACATCTTTTTTGTCAATTAAGAAATATAAATCTATCCTTTTCAGAAGGAAAGCATCTTTTCTTGAATTGAATTTTGAATCACATTTCCAACAACTGGCTCTGACAAAAAATACAGTTTCACCAGAGGACTATTAATTTCAGCTTGGATTTAGGGCTTTGCTTCATCTCTGGCAGAGTCTGTCCAACCCATCATTCTCCTTTTGACACCAGCTGCAATACTGTTAATTTAAAGGACCATAATCAAGACAGAGGTATATATTTCAGCAAGTCCTTACTTGCATTACTCAGAGCAAACCAGTAAAACAAAGATTTTTAAACACATAATTTACTTTTCATTATTTAAACTATTGATTCACTTTTAGCATTTCATCCATCTTGGCCAATGAAACTCTGCAGATCAATTTTGCATTGCTTCATAATAATCTTCCTCTTGCCCAATGTTTATGCTGCTTTGTCCTGTCATGTCGGACAAGAATAGAGAAAACCACACATTGTTTTTTTGGTTGGTTTTTTATTTAATAAAGCACTTCAGTGATTTTTCAAGATGACAGACAAAAAAATATTTTAAAGGGTATGATGTGAGGGTTTTCTCATTTAAAACAAAACTTTAAAGGAAAGCTCTTGACACTTTCAAGAGTGTTCTTCCAGGACCAAAGAAATCAAAATACAAGTCCCATACTAAAGGTGCCCCGATGTTAAATACACTATTCTGTGATAAATTCTCATCCTGGCTTAGCTATTATAAATTTCAGAATCAGCTGAACATTCTTGTTAGCACACTCTAATATCAGTGTCACATTTTCCAATAAACATCTCCATGGTACTAACAATCTCCTAGAAAAATGAACATTATCTATATTTTTATATATGCATAAGTTGTATGTGTGTGTGCATGTTGGGAATTGATCAGTCCTGAATGAAAATGTGTCTATCCAAATGCATTTTTTCTGTCGGCAGAAGTCTGAAGGAGGAGATAATTAAGTAGTAACCTATTACAGTCTATTTATATCACTGACAGCTTCCATGAAAGTAAAAATGTGGTAACTGTATTGATCCCAGTACTAACTTTTAAAAAAGGTAAAATGTAGTTCTTTAGGATTGTGCAATGGAAATAAAGTTAAAGCTTTGGGATCTCAGAAGCTGAGTGCGTAATCTGGTGCAAGATACTAGTATATATATATATATATATATATATATATTTATATATATATTCCCTGATAATTTACTCTGAAGCTAAAGAGAACATGTATATAAACCAAGATGATGAGACTGTGTTTTATTTTTATCAATTTAGAAGACCGTATGAGGCCTGTTGTGATCATCCTTCTGAGTACTCTCTCCTTTACCATATAACTTGACGTTATCTAGCATGAATGTCTATCCCAGGCTGGCACATTCTCACAGCAGGTTTAATGATGGAGTCTGCAATAAAGTGAAACACAAGACATTCTGTTAACTTAAACTGATCTTTCTATTTGCAAGTGATTTACCTTCAAAACGAATTATAGCATTTTATGAAGCTTCTGGAAGATATGACAGTAGGATATCTCTTTTTCTTTACTTAAGCTACTTTACCCAATAATGAATTGACTTGTGCTTCCCCCCCATCTTCATTTCATAATTCTACCTAATGTCTAGCTTTCAAAATCAGGCAAATCAGAAAAATCTACACGGGTCCTAGAAAAATTTCTAATTATGTTTTTTTCTCTTTAATTAATTTAATCAAATGTATCTGAGATTTCACAAATAAATTATATAATTAATGTAATTTCTGAAATATTTTGCATTGCCCTAAACTTAATGAGGCAGGAATATTTTCACTAAATTATGGGCAAGACTATTCTCAATAAATTTAATGTATTGCTACTTATGAGTCACAAATTATTATTGAATCGAAGTATACTATTTTTGATAAAAACTCATCATAATGGAAGACATGTTTTATTACATGTTGTTATGAATGTGAAAAACTTGGGGGAAAACCATAATTCTTTATAATAATTCACTCATTCTTCATGAAAAAAATAGTGTAAGAGCTTAATATACTCAATTATGGGAAAATTTAGACCTTCTCATATTCACAGATTCACAGAATGGTAGGGGTTGGAAGTGACATCTAGTTTATCTAGTCCAACCCCCCTGCCAGACAGGATCATGCCAGTCAGCATGGATTCACCAAGGGAAGATCGTGCTCGACCAATCTCATAGCCTTCTGTGATCTCATCACCGGCTGGGTGGATGGAGGGAGAGCAGTGGATGTCATCTATCTTGACTTCAGCAGGGCTTTCGATACTGTCTCCCATGACATCCTGATAGAAAAGCTGAGAGAGCATGGGATAGATGAGTGGACAGTGAGGTGGGTTGAGAACTGGTTGTTGGACCGGGCTCAGAGGGTGGTGATCAGTGGAGCAGAATCTGAATGGAGACCTGTGACTAGCAGTGTTCCCCAGGGCTCGGTGTTGGGTCCAGTCCTGTTTAATATCTTCATTGACGACCTTGATGAGGGAATAGCATCCACCCTCAGCAAGTACACTGATGATACAAAGCTGGGAGGGGTGGCTGACACGCAGGAACACTGCGCTGCCGTCCAGAGAGACCTGGACAGGCTGGAGAGCTGAGCAGAGAGAAACCTAGTGAAATTCAACAAAAACAAGTGTAAAGTCTTGCACCTGGGGAGGAATAACTGCTTGTATCAGTACAGACTGGGGGATGACCTGCTGGAGAAGAGCTCTGTGGAGAAGGACTTGGGGGTCCTGGTTGACGACAGGTTGGCCATGAGCCAGCAGTGTGCCCTGGTGGCTAAGAGAGCCAATGGGATCCTGGGGTGCATCAGGAGGAGTGTGGCCAGCAGGTCAAAGGAGGTGATCCTCCCCCTCTACTCTGCCCTGGTCAGGCCCCACCATGAGTATTGTCTCCAGTTCTGGTCTCCCTGGTATGAAAAAGACAGGGATCTCCTGAAGAGAGTCCAAAGACGTGCTACAAAGATGATTAAGGGCCTGGGGCATCTCCCCTGAGGAAAGGCTGAGTGAGCTGGGACTGTTCAGTCTAGAGAAAAGAAGACTAAGGGGGGTCCTAATTAATGTTTATAAATATCTTAAGCATGGGATGCAGGGGGAATTGGCCAGTCTCTTTTCAGTGGTCTGTGGAGACAGGACAAGGGGCAATGGCTGCAAGTTGGAGCACAGGAAGTTCCACACCAACATGTGGAAGAACTTTTTCACAGTGAAGTTGACAGGGCACTGGAACAGGCTGCCCAGGGAGGTAGTGGAGTCTCCATCTCTGGAGATATTCAAGACTCATCTGGACGCCTGTCTGTGCAATATGAGCTAGGGAGCTGCTTTGGCATGGGGGTTGGACCCGATGATCTCTTGAGGTCCCTTCCAACCCCTACTATTCTGTGATCACCTAGGGCAGGTTGCACAGGATTGCATCCAGATGGGTCTTGACTCTCTCCAGAGGAGGCCTCATGGTGCACAGCTTAAATATATTTGGAAAAAAAAAAAATCTATTTGTGTGATTGAATTTTTATATTTTCTTTGATAAACATTAGCTTCTATTACAGGTTATATATCTGTATTAAGATAGAGGTATGTTTTTCCTCCCTCTCTCTTTTCCTCAACGTACATTTACATATGTTAACAGGATATTTTACTAATAGAATATTCAACAGATTCTACACATTAATTCAAGACAGAAAAGGATACTTTTAAAAGAAAATGGCATACTTAGGGTTTTTAGTTTGATTTCTAGTGCAGGCCAAAGGTCTCACTCCAGCAAATTCTATACCAAGAACATGAATTCTCTACCTGTTTCATTATAATTTTTTCAATAATAGAAAGTGAACTTCATTGCTAGGTAAATTCTTCCACTAATTTATTTTTACTAGCTCAGTTTACTAGCTTCAGCTTTAAATAACATGACTTTGTACCTTTTCTTTATGGATTATCAGAAAAAGATCATTACTAAGGAAATGCTGTCAGTGATCAAGTTACTGTTTCTCTCCTCAGCAACTGAACTGCCAGAACTATGCCCTCTACCTTTAGGTTTAAACTGCTTGTACTGCTAATAACTGAGCAAAGGAAGCACCTACACCAAAGGCTTTCCCTGCTTGTTTGTGTCTGCTGTGGGACTTCTGTTGCAGCAAGTCAAGCTCTGCCAGTGACCAGAGCTTAAAAATCTCTCTTCTTTCCACACCTGCTGAGCACAAATGGAGCAGTAGGTAGTAATAATATCAATTCCATGTCACAGCTGAGTGCTGTGAATAACTATGGACAGTTTGGACCCTTGGACTTTTGCAGAGGTGGACGACACAGTTCTTCATTTTGTGGTGATTCTGGTCAAAATGGTACAAGCTGATCCATTCCTTTAACTCTCTAGTATGTATGTCAGCACGCTACATGTGTCAGCACAATTTTTTCTATGCTCATGTCCCAAACAAGATCCAAGCACAGATCCAGCTAAAAAATAACCTCCTGGGCGCCCAGTACTATGCTGTTAGTCATGCCAAAACAGCAGAAGGCTTCAGAAACAAGCATTTCAGTGGTGATCATAAAGCCTCTCTGCTGCTCTTGCTACTGGTTTGCATTCTGAAAGGCTTCGCTTCCTAAGTGCATCACTGCAGTGTCACCTCATGTAAACATCTCCGCTCTGTCGAGGATGGGTAACTAGCAAATGGCAGTAAGCACCAAATTTGAATACGAGGAGGCAGTGCAGGCTATGAAGCATGTATGGCGTTGTGCTGCTTTTCCTGCGTTACATTGTGTCGTGGATGCTGACAGTGACTGCAGCCGTGGCTGGATTTCCCACGCAGCTTGGTGTGACAGAGCCTGCTGATCCATCACCGCCTGTCAGCGCGCTCACAGCATGCCTAATGAGGGGGGTCTGTGATAATGTGGAAGATAAGCTATTCCCATCCCATCAATTGATCCTTCCACTTCTAGGTGATTTGTCTTTGAGGCTTCTTGCAGCATCTTATAAAGCTGCAGGCTAAAAAGCCAGCAAATTTTTCTTCCTTAACTTAGAGGATGCCTGGAGTCAAATGCAAAGACAAATATAACAACAGATGATGTGTACTCAGAAATTGTACATTGGATACTAAGCAAAGGAAACAAAGCTTCATGCAGTTCTGCTGGAGTTTCTTTTTTTTTCCTTTTTTTTCTTTTGTTTTCTTTTTTTTTCCCAATGATGAGGGATTTTAGAAGAAATAGCTACAAAATGTAAATAAAATAATTTTGCAGATCTTGAAATCATAAGCAATACAAATGTTGATATTTGAAAGAGATTCAGCAGAAAGTTTGAAAACAGAAGATGTAATTTTACACAGGCTTTCTATTAGACTTACAAATTTTACTCTTTGCTTACCTGTGCTAGGAACTGTCACTACGAGTTCCAAGTAAAAATTAAAAGCTAATTTGACTTGCTTCTGCTTCTCAAAACCCATCAATTTGCAGGCATTAGGAACTTTCAAGTTAACTGCAATATGATCATTCATATAATAGTTTCCCTTTTCCTTTAAAGTTCTTGCAGGTGTGGGAATACAAAAATTCTGATAGGATGAACATTGGTTTCTCTTATAAACTGAACTAGGAAAATCTAAAGAGCGGGGCGTGGGAAAATATGAGTAACTAATCTTAGTCACCTTATTAACAACTACCTTAAACTGCCTCAGGAATTGTTGTGGTTTTACCAGAGCCATCAACTAAGCACCACACAGCCACTTTGTTCACTCCCCCATGGAGGAATGGGGGAGAGAATCAGAAGAGTGAAAGTGAGAAAATTTGTGGGTTGAAAGTTTAATAAGTAAAGCAAAAACCACGCACACAAGCAAAGCAAACCAAGGAATTCATTTCCCACTTACCATGGGCAGGCAGGTGTTCAGCCGTTCCCAGGAAAGCAGGGTCCATCATGTGTAGGGGTTTACATAGAAAGGCAAATGCCATCGGTCCAAACACCACCGCCTCTCTCTGTTCTTCTTTCTCCTAGCTACTGTGAAGAAAATTATCTCTATCCCAGATGAAACCAAGAGAGGAATATAGTCAAGGAGTACTCGTAATGGCTCCACAGGCTTTTGCCATATATTCTGAAACTGAGGCTTCTTACTCCCAGGAAGACACGTCAGCACTATTTTCACAGTCATCTCCTCTGTCTTGGCAGCTGCAAGTCCTGGGCAACAGAAATGGTCTCTCTGCCATGTTCTTTTTCTGTCAGCATAGATTCTACAAAACCACTAGTAGCAGATGACAGTCTCCTCCACTGATACCAGACCCTGTTTCTCAAAGTCAGTTTTGTCACGTTAAATACTGATAGATTCACTTCTAGAGTGGCATATCTAGGCAGAGTTCAGATCTCTTCTTAGGAAACCCAGAGCAGAGCAAAGAATCCTCATACAGACTTTATTGTTTCCTAACAAAAATTCTTGCGGCTTTAAGTACTGTGCAACTCTTGTTGGGAGTTCAATAGCCATTAGTTCTATAAGATCTGTTTTAATAAGCTATAAAAGGGTAAGGTTTTAATTGCTAAATAGCAATAAACATTGATTTTTTTTTTTTGCCTTGCTGCCTTCCCCTGGACAAGCCACAGCAGCTCTTTAGCCTGGACTGTCAGGTTTTAATTTCTGATTGTTTCAGCTGTTATCTCCTTTCCTTCTCTCACATTTTTTTTCATCACCCAACTCTTGTTACAGCCTCCAGATATAAACTGGAAAGCTTTCAACATCAAAGTTCCTATGGAAAGAAAAAGCTATAATGGGGACAGGAAGAATCTTAAACAGAAGCTGAAATAAAAGACTAACAAAGGAGAAGGGTCAATAATCAAAACACAACCTTGATTTTAATCCTCACTTTTCAAGAAAAATAAATGTTGAATTTCAGTTATATATTCACCCCAGCTTTCAGAAATACACTGTACAAATCAAGTATTGTTTCATCACATTCCTTTAACAGCAGACAGAAATTTTTTACGAAACGCAGTACAAAAGCATATATATTTTTTTTATGTTACAGAACAATAATTAAGCTATATTAGATATAAAAGAGCTAGTCTTTACCTGGTCTTTGGTAGAGCAAAACTTTCATAATCCTGAGACTCACATTTCCTGGCTTCTTTTTGACAGGCAGACATTTTCGCACTATTAGAGCAACATTGCATAAAATTGCAAAGTCTCAAGTGTATATTCCAGCAATTAGAAGTTTTGCTCTAAATTACTATGCACAACCTGGAATACTATGAATAGTTAATTACAAACCAACAACTGATTCTGTATACAAGGAGATACAATATTGTAGGAGAAATAATGCTTAGATTAAAGATTAGAGCTAAGAAACATACAGTGATACAAGTGGTACCAAAGTCCATTTGTCCACAACTACAGAGGACTTTTCAGCATATAAATAGCATGACAGCTTGATTTAAATCTTTCCTGTCATCTCATTTTTTGAAATATAAGAGTGTACATTTTCTAAATTGTACCCTGTAAATAGATATTTTTAAAAAATATTAAAATATCTCATAAAGAGCAAAAAATCCTAACTGTCAAGAACATTTTTTTCTAAGAATAACAGTATCTTGAACTTGCCTGCATCTGAATTTCATTAAATGTTATCTTTTCTGACTGAGATCAAGACACTGTGGAGTTGTAATGGAACTTTATCTTTAAAGGGCTTTTTTAATTAAACAAAAAAATATTGCTTCTCTGTAGCTTTTTAAAATCACATTATTTTCAACTTTTCTGTGGCATAAGATCTTTCTCCAGAGTACATAAATGGAAGTCTTCAAGTACAGGAAATGCAGTAGCTCTTTCTGTAGCAACTTCATTTCTTTTTAACGCAGCCAAAATTATTTAATGGTTTTGCGGCTGTCACATGTTCTATTACAGCATATTTAAAGCTACAGATGTGTCACAAAGTACAGCATTATAAGAGAGTCAGGTTTACGATAAAGACATGTTTAAAAAATTAATTTCAATATTTATATTTTGAATTAATATATATTTAAGATTTAAGTCATAAAATTATAGAATTATAGAATTGTAGAGTGGTTTGTGTTGGAAGAGACCTTAAAACTCATCTAGTTCCAATGCCCCTGCCACAGGCAAGGACATTCTCCACTAGACCAAGTTGCCCAAAACCCCATCCAACTTGCCAAGTTGTGAACACTGCTAGGCATGGAGTATCCACAGCTTCTCTGGGCAACCTTAAATAAAATTTTTTACTTTTTTGTATTCTACTTTCAGAATCCAAATAATTATTTTGTTTAAATCTGGCAATAAAACATGTTTCAAATTATCAACATTTCCAGCAAACATTCCATTTCACCAGCTTCTCCTGCATTCTGTTTGAAGATGATTTTACTCCCCAATCTTGGGCAAATCACTATGTGTCTCTCAGATTCCCCTTCTATAAAGTGAGTAACATATTTACTTACTGTTCTTACCTCCCAAGAGGCTTTTTGTGGTTTAATTAGTTAATGTTCATATAGCACTTTGAAAATCTAAAGAGTTATATTAGTGCCAAGTATTATTATTATGAAACCCATTAAAAACACAATGCATGATCAATTAGCTCAGATCAAAGGACATGTATCTGCAAAGGATCTAATTAAAAGTTGATAAATAGAATTATTGAAAGCAGACAAACTTTTGTACTACCTCACACTTAAAGTGTGCAGCGACCTATTAGTCAATACCATGCCCTATACTACTCATGTCACAGACCAAGCAAATAGAGGTCTGAAAAAATCTAATATTTTCCTTATTTAAGAGCTCATTAAGGAGACTAAAAAGCCCTGTTCTACAATATCTAAAGGCCTTTATTTGAAGTGTTGCGTGAACGTTGCTAATCAAACAAGAAAAAATGCATCTAAAATACACTAGTATTGGTTATAATCGAAAGTTTAACTAATAGAAAGTCATGCCATTTTCTCAGTCTAAAACCTAAAGGTGGTGACTTGGAAATGTCGAGCAGAGCTTTTTAGTAACAGTAAAAGTTCATGTCATAATGCAGCATTTAGGATAATACTGTTAGAAAATTTTCATCGTCTAAATTAGGCATTTCTTTTGTTTCAGAGATAATAGCATGGCATATTTGGCTATGGTTTTGAAGTTGAGAACAGACATTACTATCTTTAAGCACTTTTTTTCAGACTGATTTTTGATACTGCATCTATATATCTGTCTAGCTGTTGGTAGCTTCTTCATCTGCCAGGATACCTACTAGTCAACACTTAAGAAATGTTTAGTTTCTCTTTAAATTTAAGGTAATCTTAGAAATGCTATCTGAAAGGAAATTGAGAGATTATCTAATTCATGCTCCTGCTTGAACAGGACTATTTCCACTATCAGATTAGAAATAATTTTATCTAGGCAAATGATAACATAAATGAAAATACTGACCAGACATTAAAGAAGGTTTTTTTATGGCCATGATGCCCAGACTGTTTGAAAATGTTTAATAGAGGACACATCTCTCATCTTCCCCATTCATTTGTGCCCACATCATATGGTCATCATATGGTCTGGGACTTTATATATAAAAAATCATTCAAACATACCAGAGAGCAAAACTAAACATTCATTTTTAAAAAAGATTATCGAGTCACTTCCATTATACCACTGAGCTGGATTGGTCATCCCTTTCAATTTTTAAAAAAGCATTCTTACATTCAGAATGAAGCCTTATATGGTCAAAAATAACAAGATGAATCCTTGTACATTTCAAATTAAACTCTGCACTATCCCAGCATCAATTTTCCCAGCACTTCTGTTTCTTACACTCTTGAATCTGGATATCCCTGAAGCTACTCTGCCCTGTACTTTCTTCATCTTTTGTTAAGCACTTTGAACTACATTTTACATAGTATTTGACATAAAATATAAACAGTGGGCTACTATCCCATTCTTTGATTTATACTCCATACTTCTTCAAATAAGTTAGTGCCCTGTTTGCACTCTTTACTGCAGCAACATATTTGGATTTTATTTGTTTGTTTGTTAATAATAACTCTATAATTTCTTTCCTGCTAAGGACACTGCAGGATCTCACATTTCACCAGATAATATTTTCAATGCATTTTTCATTTACATTTTACTTATATTTTCCTTGAACAGCATTGATAATTCTTAGTCAATGCATTAGAGCTGATCAAGGCTTTTAGTGCACATATGTCTTTTTGCCTTCAGGTATCTATATTGAACAACCATTGAAAAAGAAATGCAAAACAAAAGCTCAAAATCTTCGTATTCTTTGAGTATTATTACACCAAAACACTGTCATAATTTTACAATGAAAGTTCAATAATCCACTTGACTGTGGTTTTGGGGTTTTTTTTTTGCTTTCTTAGACTTTCCTGGAGGATCTGAAATCACAGAGTTTCTGGAAAAGCCAGAGAGTCCTGGGGGATGGACCTGATGATCTCTTGAGGCCCCTTCCAACCCCTACTATTCTGTGATTCTATAGTTATCAAAGTTTTCTTCTTTGTACATGTCAGCTTTTGATTTAAAAGCATCAGACTACAACAGAATTTGAGATTACTTCACTAATTTATTATTATTGTTGTAATGTAATAATGTAATAATGATATTACATGAATGCTTTCAATGCTAGGTCTTCAAGAGATCTGAAATATTGGTTCTTGAAGGAATGGTCATCTTTGGGGGTTTTTTGGTCTTTGAGGACTACAGAATATCACTGTTAAATATACTAAGGAAGACAGCAATGGTAAACCTGATCATTTTGCCTATAGGTTTATGGATTTTTCTCATTACATGTTGTTTTTTAGAATGAAAGAATGCATCCGTTTCTCTAATTAGACAAGGCTTTCAGTAGTAGATATATTGCACATAATGTCCATATAACATACTCTGCTCAGTAGAAGCACAAATGCATGCACAGTCTTTGTGAAGTTCATGAATTGTTAAGATACTGACTTTTCACAGATTCACTGGGGTCACCTGTTATTTTTAAAATGTAATAATTTTATACCTGAATATCCACAATTATGTATTAACTGTGGCATATCATGATCTATATTCCTTACGATTTAATTTAGCAGAAAGCAAGTAAGTATACTCAATTTAAACTATTAGTATATTTGAACTAAGAAAACACTATCCAAAATCCAAAGTGGGCTCACAGAAAGATTCAGATCACAAGGACTGCCAACAAAAAACCCCTGATAACATCACCTCATATGTTATGCTAACAATGAAGATTTTTCTTGTCTCTTAGTCAGTTTTAAATAGCTGAGATAAATGCTCTGCAATGAATCTCTGAAATTCTGTTGAGCCATAATTCTTGTAAGGATTTTTTCTGCTTCTCTACCCCAGTATTTACTGATAATGTTCAGGCTCTAGTCATTTACTTATAAATCTGCAAAACAAAATGTCAGTGTTTGCTTGAAACGTGTGCTCATCCAGAAACTTCTGTAAGAAACCTTATTTTACTCTTCGGTAGCAAGCTTTTTCTTTTAAATAAATAGTTTTAACAGTAGTAACACTGCAGAAACTAGTGGCTTGTTTATTTTTTCAATAAAGACAAAGTTTTCTTAAGGCCAAATATGTGGGTTTCCTTGTGTTGTGTTTCTCTGGATGCTAAGAAACCCACAAAACAAAGAAATCTCCAGCAGAACCAGTAAATCTTTCCTAGCTTCCAGCAACAGCAAAATAACTGCCTTGGTCAGACCTTCAGAAAAATAAAAATTCAAATTTTCTAAAAAAGCATTTTCTTTCACTTTTCTTTTTCTCTCTCTCTCTTTTTTTTTTCTTTCTTACAATAGCATTTAGAAATTTTGCAAGACCTTTAACTTCCGCCTGTTTTTTATGTGGAATTTGTATAACTAGCTACTAATTGAAGGAACTGTACAAAATTTAAACCAGTTGACAATGTTTCCTTGAAGCATCAGATATTAATGGTTCAATTACATTTTGTGAAGGTTTCCGCAACACATTTGTTGTCAGGATTTTGGTTTGCATCATCCCATGCTCCAGTAATAAACACTATTTTTGCACAATCGAACAGATTGAACCATGTTTAAGGTGGAAAATAGTACAAACTCTGCACAGAGGCCTGGATAATTCATCAGACACAGTCATACAAAATGACCAAGGGAATTCATTCAATGAATGTGTTTCACTGACATTCAGTTTAAATTGTGACCCAAAGAAACCAGAATGTTAAAAGGTATTCAGACAGCCAGACTGCAATATGCTCAGTACCTGTAGTCTGGGTCTACGTTCCAAAAAAGCTCCATTCTTCATTAAATGCAAGGTAAAGGAACATGTTCTTTAATGCTTGCTGTTTAGTTTAGTGCTAAATCACATACAGCTAATTTATTTAAACCTAAACAATGCTGAGCTACTGATCAACTTACAAAAATTTTGGTCTTCTTTTTAAATATTACACAGGATAACTGAACTCTCTTGAATATATAGATGTGCTGTGTGGATGAAGGTCTCTTTCATAAAATCTGGCCGAAATGTTCACAATACTAGCAGAGACACATAGTTTTCAGTAAAGCTGTGGATCACCTCCGAAAATGAAAAACAGTTTACTTTCTTTTTATTAAAAAATTTTGAAAAGCTGCCCAAACCCCCCATATATTCAGACATATGTACACTGTGAGAATGAAAAATTTGTAATAGCAGATGGAGTATTCTTTGACTATATAGGAAAATAATAATTCTTTGATATTTGCTTTAATCATGACATCTCATTCCTTCACACCTTTTTGCTATCATTGTGTTCTTCATTTATTCCTTAAAGGCAGATAGCAACAACTATGGAAAAATAACTTAGGCCTTTGAATTCTCTACTTCTTCCTTATCTAAATTTTTGCTTCCTTCTAAATTTCAGGTTATGTGCCAAATTTTCCAAAAACAGAGCTCCAAGCCAGTATATGCAAAGTGTGATAGATTATCTGCCCTATGTATAAAAATATAGAAGCACCAACATACAACTTACATAGCTATACAGGGATCAGAGGAAATATTAAGACCTTCTGTCCAAATCAAGGAGTCCAAAAATCCCTGCCTAGCTACTGAAGAACTGTGACAGCACTTTAGCACCAGGGAGTGTGTCTTCAGCTTTTCTGGGGTCCTCCCTCATGTCTCAGTCACCTTAGTGACAAGAATGTGGCCATTCAGTTTGAGAACCTCAACATGGTAATTTTTTCCAGTCTCATCTAATGCATACCAATAGGGATTTACAAAAGGCATCTACAGCTTACATTTTCTTTCAAATTGTGGTGGTTTGACCCTGGCTGAAAGCCAGATGCTCACCAAAGTCTATCACTCCCCTTTTTATATGGACAGGAGAGAAAATATATATTGAGAGGCTTAGGAGTTCAGATAAGGACCGGAAGAGATCTTTCAGCAACTAATATTGTGGGCAAACCAGACTCAACATGGACTAAAAAGAAAAAAATCACTACATACACACAGTGAAACCAGAATCAGATAATGAGAAGTGCAACCAGATCTTGAAGCACCTCTCCCCACCCCTCCCTTCTTAGCATTTATTAGATCAGATCTTCATCAACCATGACCTTGAATGCCTCCAGGAATGTAGCTTCCTACCTCTCTGGGCATCATCTTCCAGTGTTTCACCACACTCACAGTGTTCTTCTGCTGAATAAATATTTGACTGAAAAAATTTCTACCTGTTCTTCCTCTTTTTGAATGTTCATGTTTTTAACCCCTGCAGCCAGTAAAGCCCAACCTCTACTGTCTCCTACACCCAGTCTCATACATTGATCTAAGCAGGAAGTTAAACACAAAGGTGGTGGGCTTGACAGGTTCCCCTTTCCCATAGGTAGAAGAATACCTACCACTGCTGTGGCTGTTGCCCTAAAAGTACTCAAAAAATACTAGGATTCTCAGCTGGCCATATCACAAGGCATGAATGTGCACCTGTCTCTTTTGCAAGCTAATAAAGGAGAATGAAAATCTTAAAGAAAATTTTAAAAAAGAAAAAAAAAACAGTTAAATATACTGGAGTTAAATGCTTTGCCTTTTTTTCATATAGATAAGAACACAAACTACTGCACATAAGATGCAGAGGTGGGAGGGGTATTTTTGATCAAGACCTCTGACATATAATGTCACGTTGAGTTTTTGTCAGCACTGGGAAAAAGTAAAAAAGAAGGAAAAATTCCAAACGAATTTTTTCACTGTCTGAATATGCATTTCTAGTTTATTGTCAGAAATCCCTACTTCATTTTATTTTTAAATGGCACCAGTTCAGGAGGAAATACTCTTTTAAGCAATGCTAAATTTCTGCACACACAGACCTAGTAAGAAGGCTGTTAAAGCCATGCAGTAATAGCCATTCTACAGTGTATGCCTGGAAACCCATTAAAATGCAGAATAAGGGCTTTAGGCAAGCTGCTGTCGTCACTCTGCTGTCTCTGTTCCAGCTTAATGGAATCTTCTGACAGACTCTGAGCAACAGATGAAAATTACTCAGATAATTTATTCTTCTATCATTTTAGCATCTATTTAAAACTTTTAAACTATCTATTCCTCTTAATACATTTTGATATTCTAATTGAAAGCTAGTCTATATTT
The DNA here is from genome assembly GCF_964237585.1 of Gallinula chloropus. Taxonomy (NCBI): domain Eukaryota; kingdom Metazoa; phylum Chordata; class Aves; order Gruiformes; family Rallidae; genus Gallinula; species Gallinula chloropus. Next base: position 30,375,465 of record NC_140086.1, on the reverse strand, counting down.
TGTCCCACTCAAAGTACAAATTATCAATTTTGGGGCTATTAGCTAGTAATACAAAAGGAAAAATCAAGGCCCCTTTTTTCTCCCTTCTATTGTAATTTTCATCCTAAATTATGTAACACTAGATTTCCAAGTTCAGGTTGAATTTAGATAACATCACGTGTCCTTTTATAATTCTTTTGTATATTAGTACTTCCTTAGGTTTCAAATCAGAAAGCAATTTGTGTTTGTTGATCCTGCAGAAAATCTATAGTGAGTTAGATGAAAAAATATAGTTGTCTGAAATGTTACATGGTAGTTAGTTAATTACAGAGGAAGAGTCTAAAATGTTACATGGTAGTTAATTATAGAGAAAGAGAGGGAACTATATTTTATTCACGTTTACTGTACCCTTTAGGTCAAAACCTAAGAGGCGCTTTTTCATATTTTAGAGCATTTTATATTTATGAGCTCTAATTTAGTTCTTTACTTCTATATTCTATTATACTGTTAAAGTTTCATTCAAAATTGTAATTCTTAGCAGTGAATGATGTGTAACAGTTAACTGAGATGAAGAAGCACACCTTTACTGAATTTACTTTATCTTTCAGCAAGGTTTATTTTTATTTTAAAAGCTCAAGTCAATTTGTTGTAGCTCTCTTCATAAGTGTATTGCTGATGTGCTTCATAATACACTTCTGTCAGGGTTTCTGTTCTGCAGAAATATAACTCACTACGAAGACATGAAGACGTTTAACATCTTTAAGCAATCTCTGCACATTCGTGCTTCTAGTATTTTAGCAACACCGAATACGCCTGTGGAAAACCATAGCTGTGGCCTTGGCAAATCCTCAGGCAGCCCTGATACTTTGAACATTCAGTGGGTGAAGTTAGTAAGGAAAGTACAAGATCTTAAAAGAAAGACTATCCTCCAGATCTACACATCTAAATTTAGGTTTTTCTTTGTGTTATAGATGTTTACATTTCTAATGTCAGTGAAGGGTGATTCAGCGTAATTTGTAAAACATACCCACTAGCTAACACCGGACAAGTAAAACTCACTACCACACAAAGAGCTTTGGTTGGTTGTTTTTTTCCAGGTATCACAGTAGGTGGCTCACATCAGTGAGTGACCCTCAACATTCCTTCAGCTGTAGATGTGACTGTGAATAGCCAAAGTTCAGTGAAAGCGGTGTCTGTAACCGGGATGCCAGGATATTTGTATGTAATCCAGCTCCTGTCTTAGAAGTGGCCACCTGATAACAGGGGAATTCCGGAGGGTGATCTCTGTCAGTCTGCATTCCAGTTCTGCTGTCCCTAGAACTCATCTGTGAACTTCATACTTTAGTCTCCTGGGCATGCTCAGACGTGTATTACAGGAAGATGTGTGTGCTCTGTCCTTCCTGTCAGCTTGGTGAGTAGAACTGGACACCTGGTAGGATGGGGAGAGAATCAGAAGTGTGAAAATGAGCAAACTTGTGGGTTGAGATGAAAATGGTTTAACAGTTAAAGCAAAAGCTGTGCATGCAAGCAAAACAAGGAATTAATTCACTGTGTCCCATTGTCAGGCAGGTGTTCAGGTACTGGAGCACTGCTCCTCTGAAGACAGGCTGCAAGAGTTGGGCTTGTTCACCCTGGAGAAGAGAAGGCTCCAGGGAGACCTAATTGCAGCCTACCAATACTTACAGTGGGAGAGGGACTGTTCACAAGAGAATGCAGTGACAGGACAAGGATGTTGGCTTCAAGCTGAAAGAGGGCAGGGTTAGGTTAGACATTAGGAAGAAATTCTTTACTCTTAGAGTGATGAGGCTCTGGCACAGGGTGCCCAGAGAGCCTGTGGAAGCTCCATCCCTGGAGGCATTTAAATGGCCAGGTTAGATGGAGCTTTGAGCAACCCGGACTACTGAGGGTGTCCCTGCCCATGGCAGGGGAGTGGAACTAGATGATCTTTGCGGTCCCTTCCAACCCTAGCCAGTCTGTGATTCTGTGATTCTGTGATTCTGTGATCAATCATTGGAATTTAATTCATGAGATTGGATCATTTTTAATATATTTGTCTCCTTAGGACTTTGGAAACCTTGTTTTCCATTGTTGTTTCTTTTTGTTTGTTTGTTCATTTGTTTTATGGTCTTACTTTCCTAATGCAAATTCTTGGTTTTAAAGGAAGTGATGTGGTTTAACACTGATAGGCAAGTAAGCCCCACAGAGCTGCCCGCTCACTTCTCTGCAGAAGGAAGAGAAATAGAATCAGCAGGGTAAAAGTTAAAAAACTCGTGGGTTGAAATAAAGACAGATTAATAGGTAAAGCAAAAGTGTGCCATGTCTACACATTTTATGAATGCTTCCAGGGAAGGTGACTCCACCACCACTCTGGCCAACATGTTCCAATGCCTGACCAGTCTTTCAATGCAGAAAGTTTTCCTAATATCCAATCTAAACCTCCCCCGAATTCATTCATTGCTTCCTATTGGCAGGCAGATATTCAACCATCTCCAGGAAAGCAGGGCTTCATCATGCATAGCAGTTACTTGGGAAAACAAGTATGGTTTGGAATATATGGTATGAAATATCCCTTTGGTCAGTTGGGGTCAACCGTCTCAGCTGTGTTTCCTCCCAAGGCTTTGTGGACCCCCAGTTTGGGGTGATGTGAGAAGTAGAAAAAGCTTTGACACTGTGTAAACACTGCTTGGCAGTAACTAAAACATTGGTGTGTTACCAAGGCTATTTAATTACAAATCCAAAATGTAGCCTTGTACTAGCTACTATGAAGAAAGTTAACCTTATCCCTGAAGAAAACAGGACTGGTTATTCTGTTCCAGCTGCAGGATTTAGCACTTGCTTTTGTTAAACTTCATACTGTTCTTGCCTGCCTATTCTTCCAGCTTGACATGTTACCTGTTTAAGATGGCTCTCCCTTCTGATGTGCCCGCCTCACCACCTAGTTTAGCATCATCAGCAAATTTCATGAGGGTACTTTCAAACCCATCACCCAGGTCATTTATGAAGATATTGAACAACATGGTGTGCAGTATCATTTCCTGGGGAACCTCACTTGTGACAGGTTGCCAGTCTTCTGTAAAAAACATTGATACCCTACCCTCTGAGTGCAGCCTGCTCATCAATTTTCCACACATCTTGCAGACCACCCATCCAATCTGTATCTGGCTGGTCTGTCCAGAAGGCTACAGGAAACAGTGTTGAACGCTTTGCTCCAGTGTAGGTGGACAACATTGAGTCTTCTCATGCTGATAGAAGATACTATTTTATTATAGAATGTGATCAGATTAGTCTGACTTGATTTGCCTCTAATAAATCTGTGCTGCCTTCTCAATCATCAGCTTTATTTGGTTTGTGATAGCTTCTAGGAGGATTTACTCTATTACTTTCTTAGGACTGAAGTAGGACTAATGAGTCTGTAGTTTCTGGGTTATCTTTTGGGTTCTTCTTCTACTTGGGTATGATAACTGATGCTTCTCATCATGTGGGACATACTTTGATCTCCAAAACTTTCCAAAGATTAAATATAGTGGCCTTTCAAGACTGTTAGCCACTTCTCTTAACACTCTGGGCTGAATTCCTTTCAGGCCCAGGTTTATGTGCATTGAGCACATTGAGTTTATGTGTAAGAGTCCACAGACCAGCCTTTACTCCACTACTAGAGGGTCAACACACGTTGATCCTGTGCTTCATGATCCAGCTACGCTGGTAAGTAAAGTCATAGGCAAAGGCAAAGAAGCCGTTGAGAAAATCTGTCTTCTCAGTATCATTAGTAACTTGTTTCCCTGTGCTGTTTAGTAATTGGCCTGTGTTTTCCCTGTGCTTCTGCTCAATGCTCCTGTATCTAATGAATCCTTTCTTCTCTTTGTCATCTCATCACAGCTGGTCAAAAGACAAAGTTTTATCATCCAGAGTGAGCAGTTTACACACATCTTAAGGTCTTTGTGTCATTTAATAAATTTCCAAGCTCCGGATTAGTAGTTTTGTCTAAAGCCTGGACCCTTTTATGTAATTTAGTGTTCTTCACTATAAATGAAATCCAGATGTATTTGTAGTTTTCTTCTAGACAAAGTAGCCCTTTGCATTGGTATTAATTAATTAAGTCTCATTATATCACTATGTAGCAAACTAGTTTTTCTCTCAACTAATATTGATATGAAAGCCTAAATAATTAACTCTAAGTCAAGAATTTTTGATTTTTTTTATATGAATGTGGTTTTAAAAAAGTGCTTGTGTATATATATGCACACAGTTTTTTTTTAATTCAGGAGAAAACCAATTAGGCCTGCTATATAATGAGCAATAATGCCAACAACAAATCCATTTCCATATAATTTGTATGATGTGCCACTATAAATTCTACAAGCGGGATCAATAATTGGCAATAAAATACCAAGCTATAATTCTCCAACCTCCATGGGCAGACTACACATACTTATGTAAAAATAGAACTTAATTTTTAGTTTACTCTCTGTACAAACTAATTTACTACATAAGAATAAAAGAAAAGAGTCTGACTATTGGTACAATCTAACCACTCCCAGAAAGGAATATAAATCTTTTTGAGTGGCGTGCAGGTAAGCATTTAGTGTAACTTCAGAAATACAAGGATTTCAGAATGATCCTTGAATCCACCTAGTTTAGGTCACCACTACAAGACTGCACAGACCCCATGAAAAATTTGTCAATCTGCCAGACCCATGAATTGGTGTTGATTACAATAAAGGACTGAAAATTGTAATGGATGCCTGGTAAGACAGCCACACACTGTGTCCTGCTTCTGAATACCTGTCAGAGTTCTCCAGTGGAATACAGATTCAGAAGTGAGGAGAGTTACGAGTGTATAAATGCAGAATCAGATAATCTGATCTTCATCCTGAATTGCTGTAAAGTAGAAAATATGCTATGAATTGGTATCTTTCTTTCTTTTTTTTACATATTTAATGAAATACATTTCTCTAGAATCAGGAGGTAAAGGACAGACCAATCCCACTGATTTTACTTTTGAATGCCAGTGTTTTAAGGAGAAAAACATATGGAGAAAGTCTGTAGTCTAATGTAAGTGTTTGCATTTGATAGAGATGATAGAGTTTGAAGGGAATTCCTTAGATCCCACATAAGCTTTCTCAGGAGGCATGGCTTATTCCTTGAAGTTCTTGAAATCAACATATTCCTTTTAAATCTAATTAAATTTACATTTCACAATTTTTTCTTTCTTTTTAATATTTTAGCTCTTTCATATAGAGCAGCAGATCAGAATCAGTTGTTCTCCCTTAGTAGCTGAAAGATAGTGAAATTTCACCTTTGAATAGACTTTTGAATTTCTGGCCTAACCACTGTGAACTGATTTTGTCTGTAGTATTACTAAGATATTTAGTAATTATTAAAAGTATTCTAAAAATCATTATACTTTTTAGTTGCGCTGGATAAGAGCCACTTCTGTATTAGACAAGTATCACGCTGACAATTTGATATGGCTCACAGTTTAGCCCTGGACAGCAACTAAGCACCACTCAGCCACTCACTCACTTTCCCTGGCATGATTGGGGAGAGAACAGAGTTGAATTAATACTTACATCTAACCAGAGTCTAGTAGTTCAAGGTTAGTATGCAGTACTAACAATGAAAATATTCTTTTCACATATCATCTATCAGCTTATCAGGTTTTTGTTAATATCACTTTTTAAATCAATTCTTTTGATCAAAGAATTCCAATAAGAAAACCCCTCTAATTCCTGAAAATTACTGTTAATCACTATACTGTTGATATGAAACATCACTTTTTCTCTGGCTTCCCAGAATAAACAGCAATAAATTAAGCACATAATATATTGTGACTATTAGAAAAATAAGTGAAAGAAGAGAAATCAGATTCTCAAAGGAGGCAAAGTCTGCCTAAAACATCTCTGCCTATGCAAGTGCAAGTATATGGCTAACATATCAGATTTCCACATGTATATCTCTTTTTCCACCTGTAACTTTTGTCAAAAATGTAAAGGTTTTTTTAAGCTGTCAAAGGATACCAGATGTTTGTGTCAGAGCTATGAAACTAATTCTGACTAAGCTGTCACAGTTTTATGAATGTACACAGTGCTGAACAGCAGAGTACAAGTGCAGCAATTTTGACTTTTCCTGAAAACATGTCTTTTCTAAGAAGAGTTGATTTGTGCATAAACACTAAATATAACACTTTAAAAAAAAAATCAGACATATCACCACAGTTACTCATTACTTTCTGGGGGAAAAAATTGGCACCCTAGTCCAAGTAGTTAGGGTTTATGGGACACAAGGAGCAGGGGAATAAATTTAGATACAGATTATTAAATACCCTCATCTGCTTATACACATTGTGAAATAGGATTGTTCCCTGTAGTTTACATACAGGGAAGTTTCTGCTGTGGGTTTCCTGTTCTCAGTTAGGTGTGAGACACAAGGGTCACACAGCAAGGACACAGAACACCTCTACTGATGTCTGTGACAGGGCGCATTCTCTGTCACTGAGTGTGTCTGTGGCACAGAGGATATCTTTGTCTGCGAGGACACCTCTGTCCAGGTCTGGGGCTAGAGATAAGGTTGTTGCCTCTCCTGGAGCCAGAGCAGCAGAGGCCTCCCCTGTGTCTTGGTCACAGCCCTGAGCCCTGTGTCTTGGTCACAGCCCTGAGTCACCAGGTGAAGGGGCTGCAGTAGGAGGTAAGCAACAGCATGGGGTCCTGATGATAGGAGCAAAGAAAATCTCACACTCATCTTTAAGGACAAGAAGTAGGACACAAGTAATTTGCAGAAATTTCAGTCCCTGGGAAAGTTATAGAGTGAATCCTCTTCGAAGCTTCATCTATGCACACAATGGACAAGGTGATGGTAAGGAGTGGCCAACATCGGTTTAACAAGAACAAATCATGTCTGACTAATTTGACTGCCTCATATGATAACTGGCTTTGTGGACAAGAGAAGGGTAGTGGATTTTGTGAAAATGTGAAAAAAATACCAACTATCTCAAAGCATATACTCCACGGGTAAACTTCTAAATCGATTTAGCCAATGACAAAACTTCTACTACCTTCCAGGAAGCTGAGATATCATCTCTTGTATTTATTTGGAGGCTTGTCTTCCTGGCAGTTCTCAAAATGCACCTGCATGCTACCATTTCCTGTTCCCCTTCTGGACAGCACAGAGAAGTGAGGAAGAACCTTGTATTGCTGCACTATGGATTTTGCAAGCAATGGCATACAATACCCAGTGACTTTCAGATTGTAGACTGAAACTGACCACTGACAGATTGGGAAAAATAAACCCAAACCAAAACCCCTTTGTTTCTATGTTATCTTAACAGTTCTGATGCAATAACGACAAAGAAACAAACAACATACACTGAGCACAAGAGAAGTACAGGTAGGCAATGCTGTGCTAGGTAGAGTCCATGCAAAACCTTGTCTTACAAGAAACAATTCTGAAGGAAATAATTCTACTGAAAGAGCTGAAACAAAATGGTGAATGGCCCTAAGTATATTCTCACCCACACATATTAAATATTTACAGCTATTATAAATTGTTTAGGGTACGACCTTGATAGTGTAAACACTTCCCTTGCAGTTTGTTATCAGACTTGCATTTTAGTAATGATGTTTATATAAAATTTTATTAAAGATATATTAAAGCTTCTAACAGCCAAGTGTGGAGAATGCATCTGCAAAAATAACATAACGCTAAATGGAGCATTACGAATATATACTGGAAACCCATTAATAAAGGGAATTAGATATCTGTTTAAATTAAACATTTATCTTTCACTGTTGGTGGCAAAGGTTTACATCCAACAGTAATAAGAAGAGCTAAACTATTGGCTTCATCAGTTACTTGAATAGGTTGTTGTAAAATGAATTTCATGACCTCGCTGAGTAGCTGTTTGCAAACCACATCTTTACAGCAACAAAATCCATAGTTCTTATGTTATTGATGAAATTACTGATACTAATGGAAACTTCAGTCTAAGCAATACAGTCTAAGCAATACAGTGTGTTAAAAGCCTGTGAGAATTAACACATAAATCCATGGAGATGGTTTTATCATTACACCTGTAAAAGTAACTTCTTAGTAGAAACTGAAAAAAGGTGATGTGTAAGTGGAGTTTAAACAGGAAACTCTGATCTGCAAGATAATGTGGAGTATAAAATCTAACTCTACTTAAGAATTTCTTTTCAGGATCGGGATTGCAGAATGAAAAGATACTGCTGTGTGGTACATATTCTGAAATATACTAGAAAACATGGATTTCCCAATGCAATAGAAAATATCTAAGTCACTGCCACACCAACTATAGCAACACGTTGTCTTTCTGCTTCATAAAATGTAAAGGTTACAAAAAATTCTGACTGGCTATCAGTCTGTGGCCTATTTCCTGCACAGTCACTTAATGCTGTGATAGCTCTGCATCACTGTGTATGGTACCTGATGCTCTTGAACACTTTTTATGTATCCTTATCATATCTAGAAATAGATATAAAACACCAAGTGCCTGATTTTTTGAAATGCTAGCCATATACCTATGTAGCTGCATTCCAAGGCAGTCGCAGATGCCTAATGGTTCAGAGAAATTATTCTACCTAATTTCAGCCTTTTAGCTAAAAAAAGAAAGTTAAGGCTTGGGTGCTTTTTTCTCTCAGTGAACTAACATTAACCCAAAGTTTAGTCATTATTATTGGGTTTTGGCTGTCACTAATATTTAGTCATCTCTGCTACAATATTTGGTTAACAGTTCATATAGATTCTCTACAATAACAGACAGACATTATTTTCCTTCTTGTCTCACTCAATAAATCTGTCCATTCCACAGCAAATAAGTCTTGGCAGTAGTCCAATCATGGGAGTCACTAACAAGATGGTACACCTGAGGTCAACCAAATCACTCTTTAATACAATAATCACATCTCAGCTTGGCAGTCAATCACCTATCATTCTCCCCAAATGAACAAACAAAACTGCAGGAGAAAATACTCCTGGGCACCAGCTTGTATTGAAATGGTGGCAACAGCTGGTCCAGCAGATGCTTCTCATGTGATTCAACACCTGTGCTTTTGCATTTCTCCAGTAGGCCATGTTAATAGATACTTCTTTCATTTTTCAAAAATCCTGAAGTATTCATACCTAAAATAAATGCTCCTAGGGATTTCGTGTAACACTACTTAGTTGATTGAAGGAAATCATTGAATTGTAGAAAAGTGCAAGAAAGAACCTTAAAAGTCTCTATTAGTATAACCTCTGTTATACAATTTATGTTTGATATAGGTTTGAGACACCTCAGTCCTCCTGGAATCCTGCAATACTGAAACAATATGGCAAAGAAATGTAATTAACCAGACAGAGCTAAAGTAGATGAGATAGGTAGAAAAATTAAAAGTCTTAGGAGCTTTTGTTTTGAGCATGCCTCATTATTATCATGAACAATTTTTGACTCACTGAACACAGGAGGAACATGTTAAAATGTAGAACAGTGACTCAGTTTTCTGTTAGAGGCTTATTAGACCTGTCTGTCTAGATACGTACAAAAAGTATGCACATATAAAAATCCTTTGTCCTTTAATAGTCTTTTAGGTCTTAGTACCACATGGAAACACATAATAATGACTAAGAATTCCACCCATCTGGAAAACTAATGATTTCAAAGTGTACATCGCAGGAGTTGGACTCAGTTTTCATTGTGGGACCCCTCCAACTCCGGCTATTCTGTGATTCTATGACTCTACATTCCACATAATCAAATTTGTCAGAAAACAAAAAGGAAATGGAGTTAAATCATGTTCTTCCTTTTATCAGAACTGCCTCCCATGAGGGGATGAGAGGAGACAAGTACTTTGTATAACCTCTCTTGTCCATATTGGAACAGCCTCTTTGCCTACTACTGTCTCTTCTAGATGAGCAGTCCTGCTCGTACCTCTGAGGGACCCTTGAAAGCTGGCACTTGTGAGAGGATTTCTTAAGATGGAGATCAGAATGGGCAAAGTGGAGATAACAAAGAGATCATCTCTGGAATTCTGAATTTCCTGCAAGCAATGTTTTGCATTTTTTCTTTTCTTTTTTTTTTTTTTTTTTTTCCTGTAGTTTTTGATTTTTTTTCCCTTTCAGAGCCTTACATCTCATGAAAACACAGCACAGAGCTTGGTGGGCATTTATAACTTCATGTGTGTGTTAGTAAAGCATGGAGGCTTTTCTCTATGCATATAAATAATGCCTGAACTGTGTTGCTCTCTGAACTGATAAATCAGCATCACAATAAGCAGTGACCTGGTAGCCAAAAGGATTTAGGCCTCATTTGGCATTTTCAGTGTTTTTAGCAAAACAGGAATATTGGTGAGTGAAAACAGAAATTTAAAACTATGGTTTGAAATGCAATTTCCTACTGTTTTCTATATATTTCCTTGGATAAAATTAAAAGTGTTTAAATTAATGAACAGAACTCAATGAACTATATAAAATAAGACTTTTTTAATGTCTTGATTTGTTCTCTTTTTAAATAATATTAGCAGTTATTGTTAACAGCAATATATCCAGCAGAAATAGTATAATTTATAAAGAACCCATTTTTCACATAAAAGTCTGTTAACTATTTCATATACTACTCAGGTAATACTCATCTCAGAAGGCTAATACTTTCAAGGAAGCATAAAATGAAATTTTCAATGAAAATGAAATAGAAAAAATGGAATCTTTCAGGACAAAAATATCTTGACATAGAATGAAATTAAATGTCTTTCTGAACTTCTTAATGATAACTTCCACCTCACTATGAGAATATAGTACATCACGGATGAAAAATGTAACTAAGGTGTCTGGAAAACTGCGTAGCACTTTTAAAAATGATGAGGTCCTAAACCCCATTAAGATTGTCCATTATTCATTTAAAGACTGCTGCTTTGGAAATATATGAACTCAACCTGTGACAGAAGCTCTTCCTCAAACATTCCTTTTCTATCTCTTTATAGACACAGTGATGGTTAGCTACTATCTAGACATTTGATGACCTCTCTGTTCTAGAAAGAACTGACTTGTCAGTTCTCACATTTCTTGCTGATATTGTTAAAATAGGTAACAAAACAATTGGAACAGCCATCAAAAGATGTGTGTCAAAGGAGACGTGGGCAGCTCTGTGATGTGACTAAAGCGTACTGAAACACTTTGAAAAAGAAAGAATAGTATAGTTAAGGAAAAAAAACCCAAAGCACTTACTGTCATAGAGTTTTTCTTATATATTTGTATAGGAGATTATAATTTTAAAAGTCAGCTTTGCCAATGTTGTTCACATTAGAATCATAGAATCATAGAATCATAGAATGGTCTGGGTTGGAAGCGACCCCAAGGATCATAGAGCTCCAACCCCCCTGCCACAGGCAGGGACACCAACCTCCAGGCCTGGATCTACACAAGGCTGCCCAGGGCCCCATCCAACCTGGCCTTGAACACCTCCAGGGATGGGGAATCCACTACTTCTCTGGGCAGCCTGTTGCAGCACCTCACCACTCTTTCTGTAAAAAACTTCCCCCTAATATCTAATCTAAACCTTCCCTCCTTTAGCTTTACAACATTCTGTTGTAAAACACATTTTCTAATATACTGAAATAGCAGTGGCTGGTAGAGGCCCACTTTAAAACGCAGCAGTATTTGTAATTTCATATTGACTACATCAGTTACATAGTAATTAACTAAAAAGTGGAAATATCAATAATTTCCACTGTGACACTAATGGGAAAACCTAAGCCAAGAATGTCTGTCTTTTCACATTTGTCCATCAGATATGCCTATAATGAATGGTAAGTTTATAAAAAGAAAACCTAATTCCCTATGTAAACTTTTTTTTCTTATAAAAGCATAAATTTCATGGTAAAATCCTGAACAACATCAAAATCATACCTGTTCTTAAGCCCACCACAGAACCCCAGTTACAACATTATTCAATCATCCAAAGATGCATTAGCTACTAGATTTTTCAAAAGTGCTTAAGTAGGTTCCTAGGTGCTTAATATATTTTACTTGTAAGATCATGAAGTACCTATCTGAACCTTTAAACAAATACTATTGTTAAACCTGACTCCAAAACTCAGATCATCAAGGGAACTAAGCACCTAAATCAATGGAAGTCTTAAGTTACATAAATATTTTGAAACTGTTTTCTCTAAACTCCTGTTATTTGTTAGTGACACTGGAAAGTCAAATTGGATAACTTTAAAATAGAGTCTAAATTTGGAGGTTTGCTGCAAACGACAGTTGTCCAAATGTTAGCAAAGCCAGACAGGCAGAATCAGCAGGGACTCCTAGAAAATTATGCGTCTCTTATTCCACACTAAGTGAAAATATGAATCAGAGACAACTTATTAAATTGTTACCTTACTATGCCTACTCATAAGACAACAATCAAACAACTCATTTTAAATTACTTGTGTATAGTATCTGTGCTGAATTTTCAGTCAACAACGAGCAAATTATCTCCATCAGATTCATATTATAAGGCAAAATAAGAAAGAATATTATGGATCCTCAGGATGGGGTAAAACGTGCTCCAACTCACAAGGCCAGAAAATTCTTATGAACTTCTTGAGACGTCACATTAGATTGAAACTGCTGTAAGAGATGGGAGCTCAACATGTACCTTGTTGACACTTTGGGAATACAGCATACTCCTGGTTATCTTATGTTAGCACTGTTTTGAAGACTTTTACTGACATAGTTGTATTGGTTACAGATAGATCACGGAACAATCTCTGTATAGTGTAGATTGTGCTAGGAGAAGTTGCTGGCATATACGAAGATGCACAGAAATCCTGATGATGTGTTTCATTGTGGCTTAGTATGTTTCACTGCACTGATATAAGATGCAGCTTTCCTCATCTAATTGCATTATATCATAAGCTCTCCAGAATTTCTATAAGAAAATTTATGCTGTATGAATATAACTTCTTTTTTCCTACTTGTTCCTGTCATGGGTAAATTAAAAATTCCTGGAAGTAAAATACTGAGAAGGAAAATTACTAATCCATTTCCTCTATTTTACATTATTTTTATGTACATTACATGATTGCAAAATTTTTTTTATTAAAATGGAAATAGAAATAAAATTACTAGCATACGGAAAAATAGAATTAATGATTGCAGCATAGGTTGACATTAGTTGGAGAAGATGATTTGGGATTCACTGGTTCAGGATTAAGAAAAGAAAAAAGCAGACATTTTAGACTCAAAACCCCATATTCTATTTATCTGGATATCAGACATGTGACTCATGCTGAAGAAGTTGCATCAGAGTCACATCTATCCAGCAGAACAATGATCTGACACTGGATCCCACTGTTCTTGTTTACAACTTTAATGTAGATTTCCAGCTTTCAAAGATGGGTATATCTACAGAAGCACATTTTGAAACAGTTACATGGTGCAGGATTTCTGTCTCATGAAGCATGACCAATTAACCCCTCAAAATCTGTGTTATTCCCTTGCTGAATACAGCTATCGAATGTCATAATAGTATCTATAAAGGTTATTAAAGCAAAAACACTTCCCAAATATGAAATTTATCAAATAACATTTACCATTTAGAAAGAGTTTAGAAATGTTTAATGGAAATGATTAGAGCTTTAGGAAACAAGGTTTGTGAGGACCAGATTTTTAAAAAAATCACTGAAAAAATATAAAAAGTAGAGGTGGAAGTGAAAGATTAAATATATTGCAGTCTATAAATACATTACAAAACACAAGAGTTCAGTTTATTTTTCATGTCCATGTTAGACAGAATAAGAATGGCCACAGGTTCTAGCAGCCAGAATTATGTCTGAAAATCAAATTGTGAAATAAAACTTCCTAATTGTGAAAACAAATTAGACTGGATAGATTTTCCAGGAACCTCCATTATACCAACGTCTAAAAATCAGGCCTACCCACAGAAGACTTCATTCTGTCATTCTAAGAAACTGACTGTTGAAATTCGCAAATGGAAATTTACATGAACTATTTCAAAACAGATCAAGTGAAAAGATAGGTTGATGCATGCTCCTTAGTCTGGTGGAAGATACTATTGGGGTTCACATGCAGAGACCAGCATTTGATCAGGCGGATGTTTCTCCTGTTTGTTCATTTAGATATGATCTTCAAATGGAACCATAGAATCACAGAATGGTTTGGGTTGGAAGGGAATTTAAAAATTATCTATTTCTAATTCCCCTGCCATTGGTAAGGACACCCTCCACTAGAACAGGCTGTCAAAAAGCCCCATCCAACCTGACCTTTAACACTCCAGTGAGGGGCCACCTTCATCCACAAGCTCTCTGGGCAACGTGTTCCAGTGCCTCAACCCCCCCACAATGAAGATTTTTTCCTATCTATCTAAATCTATTCTCTTTTAGTTTAAACCCAGAATCTCTTGTCCTTTCACTACACTCCCTGATAAAGAGCTTTAGCTTTCCTATTGGCCTCCTTTAAGTACTGGAAGGGTGCTATAATGTCTCCCTCCCTTCTCCAGGTTGAACAAGCCCAACTCTCTCAGCCTGTCTTTATATGAGAGGTGCTACAGCCCCCAATCATCTTTGTGACCCTCCTCTGGACTTGCTCCAACAACTTCATGTCTTTCTTATGTTGGGTGACCTAGAGCTGGATACAGTACTCTCGGTGTGATCTCATGAGAGTGGAGAAGAGGGGCAGAATCAATACATTTGACTGCTGGTCATGTTTTTGATGCTGCCAAGAATATAGTTACCTTTCTGGGCTGCAAGCACGTATTGCCAGCTCATGTTGCGCTTCACATCAACCAACACCCTCAAGTCCTTGTCCTCAGGGCTGATATCAATCCATTCTCCACCCAGCCTGTATTTGTACTTGGGATTACCTCAACCCACATGCAACCCTTGCACTAGACTGTCTTGAATTTAATGCAGTTCACATGGACCCTCTTGGATAATGTAGAAGTCTGTGTTAATCAAAATTCTTTCTAGATTGGTGGGTGAGGCTGAGCAACCTCAGATCCACATGACAGAGCTGGCTGAAAGGGGTATCCATTTATTTAACTGGAAATAATGTATTGCCTATCAGCTCATTCACAAAACCAGTTATTTCCAGTATAAAACTATATTCCATAGTATAATAATGTCATCATAATACAGAGAAATACTCCAGATACTTTAGCTTAGAGAAAAATCTCATATAGCTTTCCTGAGTCATGTGTAAGCTTTTATCATTTCTATTACCTGTTCAGAACATAGGTAAACATCAAGATTATTGCACTTGATACACATTGAATTAAGGGTGGTAACTTATTTAATTTCTATTACAGTTGCAGGGAAAAAAATAAAAAGAAAGAAAAGCTTTTATTAGCTTTCTGCTCACTGCTCCGTCATTAACCTTTCCTGGTCCTGCACCTCTGAGTCACAGACATAGTCTGCCCTAGGTTTTGTGTAGGCAGAAAGTGTTCTATGAAGAAAATCCTGCATGTTCAGAAAAGGGCAGCACCAGGGTATGGATCTAAGCCAGAAGATTAGCAACAAAAACCTCCCAGACTTGATCTCTCCACTGTCTGTCTGACAGGACTCTAGAAATTTACTTCAGTCTGTGAACTTCCACAGTAATATCCCAATTCCTTTCTTTGACTGAGAGCAAAATGTGTTTCCCCTCATTAGGTACAGTTACTCATGAAGCCACCTACTTTCATAGCATGCATCTTTCGGTATAAATTTCAGTGAATGATTTTCAAGCAAAGAGATTATATTTATTTTTTAATTGAAACAAGATTTTCTTGCATTAACACCTACAGGTTCTAGAAACTTAAGATCAAGTAAATCAATCCAGCTATTTAAAAGATGGCAAGTTTTGCCCAGGAGAAACCCGAACATCTTTGGATCCTTTGTTTTGAAACATTCTGAGCTTTCGTCAGTTCAGAGTTTCAAACCTGAACAATTTTTCCCTTCAATAGCTGCTCCAATTTACTGTGCCATTAGAAACTGAAACAGGGACTTGTCGCATTTAGCTATGTTCACAGTGTTTCTTCTGAGACAGAAAGGAATAAAAGTGTAAATGCTTGGAAAACATTTGGGATCAAAAGCCAAAGTTGAACGAGGATAGAACACTGAATCTGAAACAAAGATGGTAAGCAAAGTTAGTAAGATAGTAAAATTCTGGAAAGAGGGTTTGAAGACAAAGAATTATAAAGAATAGGGAAAACTCTGAGTCAAAAGCAAGGGGTGAATACTGCAATTGACTCCTGGACTTTACAAGGAAAGAATGAAATGGGGTGCCAGGGTGCCCTTTTTTCTCTAAAAAGGGCATAAAAAGAAAATGGGCAATTCCAGTACATAAGTAATTACTTGCTAATACATACATATATATATATACACAAGGATCAGTCCAATGTGTATTGGATTTATAGTCAAAATCAAGAGCAAAGCTTTTGAAAGGCATGACAGAGGAATCACTTGATGACATTTTATTATAGATTCGTGGAATCGTAGAATGGTTTGGGTTGGAAGGGACCTTAAAGATAACCAAGTTTAACCCCACCGTCATTGGCAGGAACACCTCTCACTAGACCAGGCTGCTCAAGTATGTATGAATGCATATTATTCAAGAAGTCAAAGTAAGTTGTTATTTTTATGGTCTTACCCAAAAACCTGCAATGAATACCGTATTTCCTTGTAACAGAAAACAGTTAGCAAATCACCTCTCTTGGATACAAGACTGCTGGCATGTGTGTGATTAAACCTCTGATACTGGAAGCTGGAAGAGGACATCAGATGATGTTGATTTTTCTGTATTTTCACTAAACCATTTTCATTAATGATCTTCAACAGGGAACTGTTGGAATACTAATCTAGACAGACCTCCCACCTCACCTGATTTGAAATTTTTATGTTATTATTTTTAACCCTTTTTCTTTTGTCATGAGACCAGGTTACAAAACTTTAACATACAAGCTGGAGAGTATGAGTCATCTACTAATTCCAGTGTCTACCATTCCTCTGCTCACTTCTATTCTCTAATTGTTCAGGACAAGAGTTGACCCTAATGTCAATACCAAATGAATGAGAATGATGATTTACTTAAAAAAAAAAGCAGAAAAAAAAAAGAAAAAAAAAAAGCAAGCCAGGTTTCTTGGGCCCCTCTTCCCTCTAGGGCTTTGTTCCATGGTGCTCTACTGAGAAGGTCCCTGAAGAGGCCAAAGCCTGCATGAAGTCCAGGGTAAAGAGTTTGCTGTGCAGCTTCCTTCTTAAGGATCTTGAAATCCAAACTTTGCAAGGTTTTTCTTTGTTTTGTTGTGCTTCATGAAGAACAAGTTTTATTTTTTCTTCATAAAATGAAGAAAAATAGGTATTTGAGATTATAAGGTGGATGAAAAAGTCTCCAAAAATTATCCATTAAAAATACAGGTAAAAAAATGGGCGGAAAGAGCTTAAATTTCCGTATATTAGAGTCCTGTGTTTTAGGATCCTATTCTCTAGCTTCTGTCCCAGTCTGATGCTCTCCTGAGATACAAAAGCCATAGGTCTTAAGATTCCTAGGCCAAACAGAATATAGGAGTGTCATTTCCTGGACAAAGTGTATCAGTATTGAGGCTAATAGACAGCTTCTTTTTATCCTTCAGGAGCAGCTTTTTGGAAGGAACCTAGGTCTGTCAGTGTGTGTTAGGTGTATTGCTAATGTGCCACCTGAAGGAAACATCAAATCTGAGGGTTGTCATCAATGTAGAGTACTGACAACTTTTAACTTATTGTGCTTCTGTTCCTTCTGATCCAGCCACACCCCCCTCGTATACTAACAACTTCAGATTACCTTGATTGCTCATTACTCTTGATGTAGTTATTGCTTTTTTATTTCCAGTACAACGATAACAAACACATATTTATTACAACAAAATGACAATGTCTTGCCTAAGCAGCAGTGTGATTTATTTTTGTTTTTCATGGCTTGAATTGCCAGACTGATACGTAATTAAAATGTGCAGCTTGCTGTAAAGCAGAGTACTGTCATTCTAGATGAAAAACTATCAGTTGTTACCATTACCAGACAATGAAATTTGTATCAGATTAGGTTAATCAAGAATTAAAATAAACAAAACAAATGAAAACCACAAAGTAACTGCCTTTAGAATTATAAAATAGCACAGGGAATTGTTTTTTTTTTAATCAATGTATCTGCTTAAACAAACAAAACAAATTAGCCAGAATATAGGGAAAAGTATGAGTTATCTTACTTCAGGGATACTAATAAAATGACATTAAAATATGATAAATTGATGATAAGCAAATCAGCTTGCTGGATACTACTATAGAGTAATGCTGTGATATTAAAGTGTAACCAGAAAGTTTCATGCTGACATACACATTTATGTCTATATGCAAAATTATAATTTGACTGAACCATGTGCAAAGCTGCACTGTTCATTCTGTGGAAATTTATCAGCATTCAACTCTTACCAGACAGATGAAATTTGTTCTTCAACCCACAGCTTCCTACTTTATCCTAGGGTTTCCCTTTCTGGTTTAAGACTTACCCTTTTTGTTACTCCTACACCGCTCATGAAGTTACCTTTTTTTTCCCTGAAGCTGTTTAGAAAGCCAATCATATAATTGTAATCTACATGAGTGTGTCAATCTAGTGAAGCAGCACATTTTCCAGAAGGTAATTAAACTATTTTTAAAAAGCAGTGTTAAGAGAATGTCAGGAAAAAGCCTCTGACTGAATGCCTGAGCACTGCATAACCAAGCACTACTTCATGATGCTGCTTTTAAGTCTAGAGAACTGGAATTATGATGGAATGACACACTTCACTTCCAGAAGCAAATTAGAAAATGAGGAACTTTGGCATTCACCTTGCTAATGACTGTTCATTAAAAAAAAAAAGAAAAAAGAAAGGTAGATCTTTATGTAAAGGATTCTGAAGTAAAGGTAATTGACTCTAAAGCTGGAACCATTAGAGTATGATGGAAGTGAAAGACTAAGATAAAAGGTAAACAGAGGAGAAAATACCAAAATTAATAGGTAGCAGAAATAAAAGGCTTTAGGAGAGTATGGAACTTTTAAAGCAAATTAAAAGAGCAAATGAGTCGAACACATGAGAGAGCGATACACATGTCTTTGACCACTGAAACAAGTAAGAATTTCATCTGGAGGTGGAAATGTCCCAAGATAAGCAGGGACCTGCAGTGGCATTGTATGTCCACACAGCATTATTGTTAAGGATGTTTATGCTAATCATGAAATTCATTGTACTTATAACCACACTGCCTAATTTTTTGTAAGTCTACAAAATCTAAAACCAGCATCAATGATATTTAAACAAATTATTCTTTCTCACATTAGCTAAAGCAACCTATAGCTTGTGATATAGGTTGGCGATTTCATTTCATGAGCTCCATGATTCTTCAAGTAATTAACCTTTAAAAACCTAAGATTGGCATGAGTCTTTATAGACTGCACTTTAACTCAAGTAAATACTTGTGGCTAAACTGTACTTCTCAAATGAGCCAACACAGGGAAAATTAGTAGATTCTTAAATATGTTGTGATGCTTGAGTCCTGTGGAAATTTGTGTTCATCTTATTTCATTAACACTTTTTCCCCAGGATTAGTACAGGAAAAAAATGTTGGCAGGTGAATTTAGAGATTAATCTATTAAACTGTACATGCTTCCATTTCAAAGTTTGTTAATTTCCTTTCTCCTTTGTCAGTTTTAATTTGTCACTAAAACCAAAATGAAATAATTGCACCCGTGTCTAAATTCTGTTGCACAGTCAAGGTTTTAGTGCAGGTATAAAATTGGCTTTTGGATTCATCTGACACTGGCTAAATGATTACACAGGAACACATGTTAAGACAAGATTCCCAATATGTCAAAGGAAATAAAAATCAAAATTAGTTCAATCACAGTTTAGTGTTTATGCACACTGGTAACATATCTTGTAAAATATCTGCAAAGCTACTGTTTGCAAAACATTACAAATAAATGTAATCATTTCCTTTGGAAACCAACATGAAGGAATTATGAAGAGTGAAGTTATTTAGACTCAGACTTTGAAATCCCTTTTTTGTTTTAGTAAGTCACTACCTCCTTAAAAAAAAGGGCTTTATAAAGTACCTGTCCGTCACATTAATATTCTATGCAATGATTAGGCACCAACACTATCAAAGTCATTGTAACCTTTCAGAACTCTCTTTGGCTAGTTTCCCACATTAGTCATAAAAACAGTACAAAGTCTACTTCCATTCAGCCTTTTACAGCTATTAAAACAAATTAGAACATTTAATTCACACCCTGACATCCTTAGAGAAGACAGTGCAGGCAGAGGCATTCTCAAGGCTTTTCTAGAGCATCATCAGATTGAATTCCAAGGTTAATCCATATGCATAATGAAAATAACATCTTCCTTTCTGAAAATAGCTATGAAAACAAAAGGATCATATATTCATATGAGTATTTGAAAATAAATGACAGGATTTAATACCAAGTTGTATTGCTGTCTTACTGTTGCAGACAGAAAGAGATTTTGAAATGTATTTAAACATGAAGACAAGGAGATTAAACCCTGGTACGACATTCTATTGAGATATCTAACCTTGACACAAAGTAGTGGGAATTAATTTTTTACTTGTTTTAGACACTTCAACAATGTTATCCAGAGCTCTTATGTATGGAGTAATCACATTGGCATTAAAATTTTTTACGAGTCGAAGAGCTACTCATAAAATTCTCAGCTGTTGAATTGAGACTTTGATTTCTGATATGTGATTTATAAGATTGATTAATTAAGGATCTATTAAGATTGTGATAAAATTCCCAGTGTCTTCAATGGAATCAAACCTGAGTCTACAACTTAAAATGTAATATTTTCCCTAAAAGAAACATGAACAGAAATGTTCACGATTAAAAATACTTGCCTTACTTATGAGTTGTCTACATTAAGTTAAATGTATTATTCCTGCTAGTTTAGGTTCTTTCCCTTCAACGCATACATCGATGTAACCTATGTGACAATGAGGAGTGTGAGAAAATTCTGCCACACACATCACATTTCAGCATCTGATGCACTGCATGGTGGATAAGCTCTTCTTTAGCTATTTGCCAGTTGGTGCTTTACCACTGAGTTCAGCAGGAGCCAAGAGGAAGGAAAAATCAATGTCTAACTTCATCCTCAGATTTTTTTAATGCTTTGGTGATAGTAGACAGTTCTCTTGCTGAATATTAGAGAAATTATAACTCTTACCTCTGACATAGCACTTTATATAAGTAGGTCAATACCAAATATGTTCAAAAAAGTAGGGTGACCAAGGCACAAGGACTTGAAGTGACTGGTTCCACATTATTCAGGCAGTTCACAGAAAAAAAGCAAATAGGGAAAAATCATACTTTTGTAAAGTGTCAGGTCAGCAGCTTCAAAAGTATAGCCTTTGCTTGCTTTTGAAGGCAAAAAATGATGTTGGTATTCTTGAGAAGTTAAAAAACATGGTGGTTCCAGCATTTTGATATGGACATTAAGAGATGCTCCATTTGAGTCATCTGAACTCTGATCCCTTCTCATCACAAACATAATCAAGACCTCTAGATGTATCCAAAGTACATAAGAAATTAAGCTAAGGGCCAGATGAAATTCACCATTTGTTATTAGTCAATCCTTTTTGCCATTAGAAACTCCAGATGAAACAGAAGTAAAAATTTCAAAGGAAAATTTATTTCCAAGGGAAAATATACTAATCTCACTGAGTTTTCTTTCAGGAAGATTTCCACATGCACATAATACATCATATAATGCCATTCTTTAATGATAATGGTTTAGTCTTTGTATTTTTTCCACTGTAGTGTGCATTTTCTGCCAGTGTCTGGTAGGAGTGTATTTTTCACCTATTTTATTAAATTCTTTGTAGCTGAATCAGTATGTTACATATCCCTGCTATGGGTATAATAAATAGCTTAAATGATTACAGTGAACTATAATAAAGATCACAATGACAACAAACTCCACAACAATAATCATGGGTTCCTAGTTGTCTATTTTCTTGTTAAGACCCATCAAATTCATTTTTTTAATCAATATACATTATTTTAATCACATTGTATTATTTTGTTTGACAGAACTTTTCACTTTGCCTTTTTTGTATATGCTTTCTTTCCACTGCATTCCAGAGGCTGTACAGTGTCTTGAACTCAACTAGCTACATCTCTGAGTAGCAAGGCAAAATCAGCTATTTAGGTGTATAGCAAATAAAAATGTTAAGGACTATTGTTCTGAAATAATATTTATAGATACATGTAGATTGCTAACAATGCACTAAGACATGATTCCTCTCCACAGGACTATCCTTTATGAAAAAAATCCTACTTTAGAAGTGAATTGAAACTTTCCAGACATATCTTTCTCTAAAAAACCCATATATTAATTTCACAAGGATAAGGAAAAGACATTATAGGCATTTATATCAGAGATCTACTTATCTGAATATTATATTTTTAGAAATTAAAGCCAGAAGTTCTAGGACTTCCCAAATTAACTTTCACGGGCAGTGAACGTTTCCTACATCAGGGTTACCACAGCATGTTTGCTACAGTTGCTTCATTTTGTCCTCCATCTTTGGAAGGAAGTCTTTGAAACTCCCTCTAAACAGCTGAGACCAGATACAGGTTGTATGTGGCGAGTCTTTCTGATATGCACCAGCTGAGAACTCTCTTCTGTTGTACTGAGCTCCTCAGCACCTGAATTAAGTAATTCAAATCTGCTTTGTCCAACTCTGGCAGTGCAAGAAGGCCTTAAAAGGATCTTTTGAGAGGAGATTATGCTTTAATCATCCTGATGAGTTTAATGCACTCTTATAAGACTAACTGGCATTTCTTGCATTATAGAACTTCACTAAAATCATACTACTTCTTTCTATTTTTGTAGTTTACAAATAATGATTTGAACTTGTTAAAGCAATCTGGTTTATTTCTAGTGTAAGAAGAAATATACCAGATCCAGAAGTGGTAAGAAAGAAAATAAATTAATTCCACATGCATGCATCCTAGGATGAAAAAAAAAAGTAGTTTGACATTCACTCAAGTGAAATATCTGAAGTAGTAGAAGTTTCAGTGGGGCAGGTGAGTCAGACTTTGAGGCAGGGCATCTGGTCTATAAGAATCGGCATTCCTTTGACTAGACATCTTCTAAGATACAGTCTCCAGGACAATTAAAAGCCCCTTTATAAATAGCTGTTGTGGAAAGAAAATGTCTCCAGTTGCATTGCAAAGGGTCTCTTGAAGCTGCTCATGATATATAAGTAGAGGTAAAGATATTCATTAGAATCCAGGACCTTCTCAGACCTCCATTTAAGAAAAAAATGAATAGTTTAATATGCTGAACACAATATTGTAACACTGAGATTATTTTTTTCTAGCTAGACTTTATTAATAATAGCTTTATTCCACTATGCTTTTTAAAGAGATTCTATGGCCTTTTATTGTCCAAACAGAAGCCCAGATTTTCTGAGGTTAATCAGTGAAAGACAGGTACCGATGTAGCCTTGTATTGTGGGGTTCAAACATCTTCTCTTCCCTGCCTCCTAGAACACCTATTTTCTTTCACAACTACTTAAGTTCAGGATGCAGTTTGGTTAAATGACTTTATTTACAGCAGTATGAGATTTATTCTTTCCTTATAATTATGCCTGAGAACCACACCAGCCAAAAAATGTCAGCAGTAACAAAGAAAAACTGTAGAATGCTAACTAAGCATGAAGAATCCTGCCTACAAATACAAATGTAATTTCAGTTATTCTTCACAATCACATCATAACTAGTAACACTGGGGATCTCAACTAGGTTCCTGTTAAGAAGGAATACGACGTAACAAAACAGCAAAGTCAGCACTCAGCTCCAAAGCAGAACACTGAGTGCCTGACATCTGTGTAGGGTCAGAGCATGGATGTCAGTCTTCTCCCTGTCTGTAGAACCTTCACTTCTACTCTCTAAGAAACACTGAGTTCACATGTGAGAACCTGTCATTAGTATGAGGGATATTTGGGAAGGAATAATTGTTCATATCAGTACAGGCTGGGGGATAACCTGCTGGAGAAGAGCTCTGTGGAGAAGGACCTGGGGGTGCTGGTTGATGACAGGCTGGCCATGAGCCAGCAGTGTGCACTGGTGGCTAAGAGAGCCAATGGGATCCTGGGGTGCATCAGGAGGAGTGTGGCCAGCAGGTCAAAGGAGGTGATCCTCCCCCTCTACTCTGCCCTGGTCAGGCCCCACCATGAGTATTGTGTCCAGTTCTGGGCTCCCTGGTATAAAAAGGACAGGGATCTCCTGGAGAGAGTTCAGAGAAGGGCTATGAAGATGATTAAGGGCCTGGAGCATCTCCCCTATGAGGAAAGGCTGAGTGAGCTGGGACTGTTCAGCCTAGAGAAGACTAAGGGGGGGATCTTATTAATGTTTATAACTATCTTAAGCATGAGAATTGGCCAGCCCCTTTTCAGTGGTCTGTGGGGACAGGAGAAGGGGCAATGGCAGGAGAAGTTGGAGCACAGGAAGTTCTGCACCAGCATGCGGAAGAACTTTTTCACAGTGAGGGTGACAGAGCCCTGGAATAGGCTGCCCAGGGAGGTGGTGGAGTCTCCATCTCTGGAGATATTCAAGACCTGTCTGGACATCTATCTGAGTGATATGTCCCAGGGAGCTGCTTTGGCAGGGGGGTTGGACCCGATGATCTCTCTAGGTCCCTTCCAACCCCTACAATTCTACAAGTCTATGATTCTATGATATTATGAAATTCTTCTAATTCAACATCCACAATAATCAACTACATTTTAAAATAAGTTCCTGATCCACACATTTTATGTCAATTTTCTTTTGTGGTATATTAAAGGTTATTATTCATTATGGAATCTTCTTTTGATCTTCTGTTTTAAGTTGGTGTATCTTCAACGAAAGGAATTAATCCAATGCTGATCACACTTCAAAATTCTTCTGTTATCAGTCCTTGTAGTAATCTTCCTTTAATTATAGATATAACTAATGTGTATATATAATAGATAATGAAATATTTATGTGCGTATATAATTATATATAATAGGCTATTATAATAGAACTGAGATACATTGAACTCAGACTGGGAAAAAAACTCACAACTCAGGAATATCTTATTGTTACCAGTCTCCAGCTTCTGACTTTCTGAGCAAATAGGCTCTCTGCAGAAGGGTCTTTACATCTGCAAGAAGGGTGAGGAATGACACAGGTTAAGGAAAGGTGTTTAATTTTTATTTTATTTTGATTTGGTTATTATCCAAATAAACATTCTTGGAGTTCAGCCCAGTTTGGACTCTGCAGCATGGTTTATGAAACTGATAATGCTGGGTTCACACAGGGTTTCCGTCTCTCCTTTGTTTCTTAGAGAACTGGAGAGCTAATCTTCAGCTAGAACTTTGGCTCCTGGTACCTTCAGCCCTTGGTTCAGCACCTCAGGGTGATAGGCACCCGTGGGTTCACCTGAGCCTCCTGTCAGAGCTTGAGAAGATCCATACGAATTATTTTGCAATCAATGAACGATAATTCTCTAATAAACAGCTATTTCATCCTAAGTATACCTTACTACTACTTAGAAAAGATAAAACAAAATTAAAGCATATTAAAACATTCTGTGACTGACTAAATTCAGAAGTAAAGTGACCTTTCTTCACCAGCTCAAGGAGGATTAAGATAAAGTTACCCAAGACCACTCTACATCTGAATTAAAGCACCCATACAAAGCTTTAATGCTCTATAGGAAGTGCAGGATGGTTAATTGCTTTTAAGTTCTCCTGAATGTCCACTGCCTTTTTGATGTTAATAGGCTTGTTCCCCCATTACAAACCTCTTAATAAACTGTCATGATTTACCAAGGTACTTAAATATGTGGTTAATTTAAAGCACATAAGCGAGTCCATTCATTACAATGACACTTCACTTGCCCTTTAAGTTAAACATATGCTTTCTGCATTGTAGCCTGAAAGCGAATCTGTTCACAAAGGATGTTTTTAGGACATCATAGTTCCCAATCCTGCAAGGTGCTGATCACTCTGCACCCTTAAGCATCACAAGAGCAATAATGGATTCTCAAAATTTCTTAAAGAGTTGTCAGCACCTTGCAGGAACAAATCTACCCCCTATCAGTCAGCAAAATCAAGGCCTGATTTACATGTGTCTGCCTGCCTTCACAGTGTGAGGCAATTTTGTGCTCACAAATCACTGACCTGAATTCATGTGCCTGAAGTGAATGTGAGCACAAATATTAGACGTTATCTAATCACCCGAAGAATATTTGCACCTGTTATGAATTATGCATGCAGAAATTCAAGCTCAATTATTTGTATATGCAAAGTTGAATACACAAAAAGACCATTTCTTAAAATCTAGGACAAGATGTTAAACTCACTATATTTTATACAGCAAGTACTGACTTATCAGAGTATTAAATATTTTATGTCTGGGTAAGAGCATATGCTTAAAAGTGGTAAAATATGGATTAACACAAGATTCCTCACATAAGCACTGGATAATATTTCTTGCCTGAATTCTGAACATTTTGAATATATTTGGTAAACTTACTCAAAGAAGACAGTAGACTGTCATTAGAGAGTATACATTTTTCTATTTGTGTATGCAAATTACTGTAGTTAGAAAAAGATCTTTAAAATGTCAGTTCAGTCTAGGCATAATGTAGAGAGTCAGAAATCTTTAACGAAGTAAAATGGTGAAAATAAGCAGGAAAAGTCCCTGAACTAAGGCAAAAAAAAATTCCAAAAGAAAGAACAGTTACTAAAATAAGCTGTGGCTTTAACAGCATGAAAGTAGGCAACATTTTTTGCATCATTTTTTTTGTTAAGCACGACTGCTAAAGATGTAAGTCAGAATAATGTCTATTACCAAATAAGACAAGGGAAAAGAATGAGCTAGAGCTGCATATTTTGACAGTTAACAAGAAGAGATCAAGAGGGAAAAAGAAGTGGACAAGTAGGAGAGATGGAGAGGTTTGCCAGAAATCCTACACAGCCCCTCCAAAAGTTATGCAGAGGACAAAAATAAAACCCTGTTTGCAAGCAGGGATTCCACATTTTTTGAACTGCATAGTTGAATCTCTGATGTCCTGTATTTGCATCCTGTCCAGCTTCCAGCTACAAGTTTACATTAAATGCCTGACAGTGTAAATGACGTGATGTAATTTTAGTAGTGGGAATGAATCTGGCCATTCAGTTTCTGTTAACGACTAAGAACAGTCTCTAGATAACAAATCACTTTTCTATATTCAGTCTGAAAACAGGAGTTTGACTTCAGACATGTGAGAGGCATAGCTGAGCAAACATGACCCAGATTCACACTTTTCTGTGCTATGAATTTTGTTTTTGTTGATGCACAATGAGCAATCTAAGCTGTTCTAGAAGAGCTACTTACAGTGACTCAAAAAGCAGTTGAAAACATTCCAATAAAAATCTTCTTAATTCTTTCCAAACAAATGACCATCGGAAAAATTAGTCATTATTTTTAAGTTTTAAACCAGCATAGTCTTTAAAATTAAAATTTAAAAAAATAATTATGAATTTATTTCACTGCATATCCTCCCAAATTGTTGTCCATTTACTGTAAGCATATCTATATACTTGAAGCCTAAACAGGAGAGGAAGAATTAAGTCTGTTCTATTTTAAGTTCAGAGAAATCTTTAGGCAAAGCAAAACACCCTAGTAATCACCACAGATGAAACAGAAATGCTTCAAAGAAGGAAATTTGCAATTTTCAGTCTCTTTTTCATTTAAGAAAATGTCCGGAAAGTCCTTGAATTTTGACAGCCTTGCATCAGCTAGCTGCCTGCAGCATTCCCCTGGGCCTGCTCTTCAGATGGTCTCAGGTTGGGATCTATAGTAAGACTGCTTCATATCACAAGCACAAACAGCTTTTCTTGCATATTTATCTCATTGCTATCTCGGAAACTGTATGCACAGCACAATAGCTTTTCAAATATTGATGGAATATTCAGTTGTTACCTTATCTCCCTTGCAGCACTCCCTCAAAAAGCAATACAAACATTTTCAGTCTTTGCTTAATGTCATATATACCTGATTCTTACTCTACACTGGATATATTCAAAGTGAAAATAACAGTTGAATTAAAAACAACTGACCAAGAAATAAGTTCTTAAATCCTCTAAAGATATAGGCCACATTTTCAAAGGCACATGACTCTATATTGCTGAAGATATTATTTTGATCAGATGTGGATGTACCAAGAGGGACTTGATCGGAAATTCGCCTTCGGAATCACACAGGTGGTACATCACATGTTTCTACACAGTATAACATGATTGCATGACTATGCAGCTTTTTCTTCCACATCCATTTGTTTTAGAGATATGTCCATTCTTGAATATGGTTGTAAGTGTGTAGCCTAGGCCCCAGTACCTGGTAAAGACAGCTTTGTTTGTTTCCTTGTCAGTCAAGTGTTCAATGCCTAAAAAACGTTATCTACTGCCATTTGATAGGACATCCTGTTGTCCCTGATGTTGTCTAGCTACTGCTCTTGAAGACCATAGGCATGAGTGTGAGCCCTGAAAATACTGTGTCTATCACCTCTATGGAGAAATGAACATCCCAGGACAACTTAAACAGCATATGCTGCCTATGTCTGGACAACTGAACTGAGCACTTGGTGCATGATCTCCTCTTATAGTCAGTGGATATCTGGTCAATACAGTAAAAAGAGTATGGAAAGCTATTCACTTCACCCTACAATAGATACACATTTGTTGTTCAGCTGATTATTTTTATAAACTCCATTGACCACATCAAATATAAAGCAAATTTAGATACATGGCTCACATGAAGATACAGACAAAGAGGTATTTATTTCATAAGGTAACCATCAACCCCTCAATTTCCATAAGCAAGGACACACAGTCTTGATGTGAACTGGAGTTCTATGTCCTCATATATAAAGTATGCAGGTACTAAAATGGAATTCGTGCCCACTGCAGAGGATAATCTACAAATTTATGCATACTTCCATGCCAAAATTTTACAAATGGACTTAATTTTAGCCTGCATTTCTAGGTCTGTTTTTCTGCTTATTCCGAAGTGTCACTGTCTTGGACACGTTTCAGGGCTAAATATCAAAATATTCAAGTTTTGAGAGAACAGTCTCCCTGCTAAAAGAGTATAGGTCTCATTATTGAGCAACAGATTATGAATTCTATGCTTTCATAAAACACAGTATATTAAGCCAGCTAGATAACTGCCTTGGAAAGAGCTATAAATCAGAACCTTCTTTAAAACGGTTTAACCCTGGCTGGAGGCCAGATGGCCACCAAAGTTGCTCTATCACTCCCCTTTTCAGCTGGACATGGGAGAAAATATATATTGAGAGGCTTAGGAGTCTAGATAAAGACAGGGAGAGATCATTCAGCAATTAGTGTCATGAGCAAAACAGACTCAGCATGGAATAAAAAAAAAAAAATCTAATTTATTTTACACCCAGACACACAATGAAACGAGAGTGAGATAATGAGAAGTACAAACAGATCTTAAAACAACTTCCCCCACCCCTCCCTTCTTCCCAGGCTAAACTTCATTCATTATTTATCTCCCTTTCTTGTCCCCCTCAGATGGCACAGGGGCAGCTAGGGAATGAAGTTTCGGTCAATTACTCAGAAGTTATTTTACTTCTTAGCTGGGGGGGGGTGGGGCGGGCATTCCTCAAACTCTCCCTGCACTGATGTGGAGTCCCACCCATAGGAGACAGTCCTCCATTAACTTTTCCAACATGAGTCCTTTTCCACAGGGCTTCAGCTCTTCACTAACTACCCCAGCATGGGTCGCTTTTACAGGGTGCAGTGTCTCAGGCCCAGACAGCTCCAGCCTGGTCAACCACAGAGTCGCAAGCTCCCCTAGCAAACCTGTTCCAGCATGGGTCTCTCCCATCTCTGCATCTTTCTCTCTTCACAGGCTGCAAGTCCTGCCAGGGGCTTGCTCCAACGAGGGTCACAGCATCTTCTGTATGTTCCTACCTGATCCAACGTAGGGTCTCTACATGGACTGCAGGTGGGGGTCTCTGCTCCCCATCACCTTCCATGGGCTGCAGGGGGGAAAACTCCTCCACCATAGTCTTCTCTACAGGCTACAGGGCAATCTCTCTCCCGTACATGTAGTGCCTCCTACTCACCCTTCCTCACTGACCTTGGTGTCTACAGAGTTTCTTACATCTTCTCACTCCCTTCTCTGGTGGCAAAAAGCAGCTGCTTGCAGTTTTCTTTCTCTTAAACGAGATTCACAGAGGCACTGTGACCGTCACTGATGGGCTCAGCCTTGGTCAGCGATGTGGGTCTGGCCTTGAGCCATTCTGTCAGACCTGGGAGAAGCTTCTAGCTGCTTCTTGCCGAAGCCACCCCTTTATCCCCCACTCCTAAACCAGAACCCCATGAAGCAAAACCACAAAAAATGTTCAGGCCTTTTTCCTGATAATGGCATGAATCTTTGTGAGTAGCTATTCTTATGGAACTAGTCTAATTGACTAGGTAACTAAAGTTTTATTTATGTGAGGCTGGGTGAGCATGGTGGGTTGGCCCCAGCTGGCAGCCAAGCACCCACACTGCTTCTCGCTCACTCTTCCCTTACCCCGCAAGCAGGATGAGGAATAACAAGAGTGAGAAAACGTGTAGGTCGAAATACAAGTAGGGAAATGATGCAGCAGTTACTGTCACAAGCAAAGCACATTCATGCCTGCTTGAGCCCGGGAATATAAGGTAATTTAGAAGATTTATTCAGTGATTTGAGTATTGGGAAACAAAGAAGGATGTGGTGGTTTGACCCTGGCTGGAGGCCAGATGCCCACCGAAGTTGCTCTATCACTTCCCTTTTCAGCTGGACAGGGGAGAAAATATATATTGAGAGGCTCAGGAGTCAAGATAAGGACAGGAGAGATCATTCTGCAATCAGCGTCACAGGCAAAACAGACTCAACACAGAGTAAAGGAAAGAAAACTCTAATTTGTTACATTGCACTGCACACCCAGTGACACCGGAGTCAGATAATGAGAAGTGCAAGCACATCCCCTCACCCCTCCCTTCTCAGCAGACTTCACTTTATTCATGATTTTGCTCCCTTCCTCCCCCTCGTTGTGGCGCAAGGAGGACCAA
The DNA here is from genome assembly GCF_964237585.1 of Gallinula chloropus. NCBI lineage: Eukaryota > Metazoa > Chordata > Aves > Gruiformes > Rallidae > Gallinula > Gallinula chloropus. Next base: position 30,344,347 of record NC_140086.1, on the reverse strand, counting down.
GGAATGAGAATTTCAGTCACTTCCTCACGAGTTGTTTTCCTACTTAGCTGGGTGGGGGGTGTGTGTGTGCCATTCTTCACACTCTTCCCGTGTTTCTTCCCAGCGTGGGGTCCCACCCACGTGAGACAGTCCTCCACAAACTTCTCCAGAGTGAGTCCTTTCTGTCAGGGCTTCATCTCTTCATCAGCTGCCTCAGCGTGGTCACTTCCATGGGGTGCTGACCTTCAGGGCCAGACTGCTCCAGCCTGGTTCTCCACAGAGTCACAAGGCCCCCAGTAAACCTGCACTGGTGCGGGTCAATCTCTCCATGGGCTGCAGGTTTCACTGCCAGGGGTCAGAGTGTCCTTCAGGTGTCTCCACCCACTCTGGCATGGGGTCCTCCACAGGCTGTAGATGGGATCTCTGCTCCCCATCATCCATGGGCTGCAGGGGGACAGCCTGCTTCACCATGGTCTTCTACACAGGTTGCAGGGGAATCTCTCTCTCTGGCATCTGAAGCACCTAATCCCCTCCCTCCCCTGCCCCTTCTTCACTGACCTTGGTTTCTGCACAGTTTCTGACATCTTTTCACTCCTTTCTCTGGTGTCAAAAAGCGGCTGCTTGCATTTTTTTACTTCTTAAATGTGATTCCCAGAGGCATTGTGACCATCGCTGATGGGCTTGGCCTTGGTCAACAAGAATTCTGGCCTTGTGTTGGCTGGCATTTACTCTGCTAAGCCTAGGGGAAGCTTCTAGCTGCTTCTTGCAGAAGCCACGCTTGCAGCCCCACCAGAACCTTGCCATGCAAAACTACAACATAAGACAAATACATAAACACTTAGAGAAAACATCTTTACTCTCCCTTTCCCCAGCTAACCTTCACTGGAGGCCTCTCCTCCCACCCTGCTATTGTCACATGTTTCACTCAGTCCCTTTGGTGAGGTTACATGTGGGGCAGGGCATTGGGATCAGGGCACAGTGATGTCTCCTGCCGTTCTCTGTTCTTTACTCTGCCACTGCTCCTTCCTCCATGCCTGTTTCCTCCTCTCTGGTGTTTCTGCATTGAGTCCTCTATAATCTGCAGCCCCTCTGCAGTTACTGCCAGCCCCACCATGGAGCACCTCATATGCTCTGTCATTGATCCCTTTTCAATCAGCATTTTACTGTTCTTTCTTAAATATGTTTTCCCAGAGGGATTTTCTGCTGGTCCTCAGAGGCCACTCTGCAGCCCCCACTGCTAGCACCCTGTCATTTATACGCAATACAGTGAAATGCACTCCTTTTAAAGCAACTCAGCATCCATTTGTAGAGGTGAATCTGCAATAAGTCACCCTTCAGAGTGTTGAGCTTAGATCCCTGGAGTCTTTGATCCTCTGAGGCAGGATGGTACAGGGCTGCTGCTCGAGGAGCAGTCAGTCCAGACTGTGGAACTAAACAGTGACAGCAAAAGCTGTCCAGAAAATCTCTGGACTAAATACAATGTAAGCTACTAACAATAACCACAAATGTTTCTTGCGTTGTTCTTCTTGGTGTTCAACTTTTCCACTGGCCCTTTTTATATGTCTGGTTTCGATTTTAAAATAAATACATTGTTTAACAGAGTTTTTACTGAGAAGCTCAGAGTGAGAGCTCCCACTGTGTCACCTTGTCTACCTTGGTGATAATCGTTTCAAAGACTTTCAGCAAACTAGTCAGGCATGATCTTGATCCTTTCCTGAACCACATTGACAACCCATAATCAGGCTGCTTTTTCTCATGCATCTTTTCCGCTTTGATCTCAGGGTTTTAGAAACTGCCTCGATTGGTGTTAAACTCCCTACTTTGTAATTTCTTTAAGTCTGTCTCTCTATGCCTGCTACTAAAATATTAATCTGGAACTGTTGTGCTGAAACACCTATTATCTTCTAAGTATCGTCCATGCTTAAATATTTTCCTTCACTTTAGCTTGAACCCTGGAATGTTGGTCTTGCATTGCAGGTAAGCAAATACTCTGAAGCTACAGAGCACATTGACCAGAAGCAGGTACTGGAAAAGTATAAGCAAGCCAAACAAATGTTGACAGTAATGAGTCTTAGGTAAAAACAGAAGGGAAATCTACAGCATATAATTTTTCCCAATGCTTGCTGCGTTCATTAGAGGGGTGACAAGGAAGGTCCCAACACATTTCTGTGACTAACCCCCAGTTAACATAGCAGAACAGCACTGTGGATGCTTTCTTCTGTTTCTCTGACAGCTTGGCAAAAATACATGAGAGGCAATTGGCTATCATCAGTCATCTATGAAATTTCTGCTATTAGAAATTACATAAAGTGGATAGATGGACCCATCGACTAACTTTCCCTGCAATTTGCCCTGACACCTACTTGATGAACAAAAGAAATTTTATGTGCTAAATGCATATGGGATCAGTCTGAATACCTTGAGTATGTTTAAAATTCAGAAATATACCAATACCATTTTAAATTTTGTGAGGAAAAAAATAAACTCCAATAGGTTGAATGCTGGTAGACAAAAGGGTACTGCAAATGCAATTGCAAATATAATGTCTAAAGGCAACATTTAATACTCAAGGTTTTTAAAATATTTTAAAGAATAATATAACAGCAATTTTAAGTTGGAGTTTCTGTTTGTTTGTTAGTTTGATCTGTGGGAATACACATTAGTTTAATGAAATGTGTATGGAACTGGGAAAAAGTTCTTACCACTAGAGGAAAATATAGCATAAAGTTTCAAGTTATAAAATGGTATTAAGTATAGAATTATCCAACAGTAACTGTTTATTCATTTGATTCTTTGCATTGTAAGATTTATTATATTGCTCACTCGCCCTGCACATGTAACTACAGTTTTAATTTATAGAGCTTCTTTGCTTAACCATGCATATACTGAAAGGTATAGGTATATTCTATTCTCATGCACACTGGTAATTGTGATTACTCAGTTTATCAAGCAAGAAGTGAATCAACAGTGTCACTAGATTTGTTTTAGGCTGTCACATTCTTCCATTGTTGCTTTCAGAGTCCAATGGTTTCTAAGCTAAGAGGGCAAGAACTTAGACATTCTGAGCAGTGAAGCAAAAATTGCTTTTTGTCATTAAAACCAAACCATCCTGAAAAATAATGACTTGCTTTTAATGGATTTTTTTTCTTTACACAGGTGTTAGCATGCATCAAGCTACCTTTAATTTGAGTGGTTTAGGATTTTGTAGAAGCACAACAAATATATACAGCTGTTAACAAAGCATAGAACATCGACGTGTTTACTGATTCTCCACTAGAGCTTGTACAAAGGGAAGGAATTGTCAATTTCTCTTTGATAATAACTAAACTTGTTATACTTTTCATTTCTCTGTAGTGGCATCATAACTGCACAATTTCTTCTGCAATCTTGAAGTTGTGACTTGTATTATGTAGTCTTCTCTTTACCTTTAGTATTTCAGCACAGCTGTAAATATTTTCCGAATTCTGCAGTCATGCTCTTTTCTGCTCAAAAAGTGGTATTTCAGTTCTCCCTCAGAACTCTTAAAATATTTATAAAGTGACAGAAAAGCATCCATTTAAAAAACCTGAATCTAGCTGCTCGGATTCTTTCAAAATATAAAGGTCAGCCATAACTTCTGATATTTATTGTTCAAGAACCTTAAGTCATAGCAAGATAGAAAAAGCAGATGCCATATTTTGGTAATAAGATTTGCTACTTCTCTGTATTGCAGAGGTGGAATAGATTTGTGCAAATACAACAATAGAATAGGAAATATAGATGCATATCAGCTCTGTCCCATTGCCACTACTGATCTTCATGGTATGTTTCGATAGTAATAGCTTGATGTACTACCAGCATTTGGTGGCCCCAGCTTTGGCAAGAAGTTGAGAATAACAGCTGCCAGAAAGACAAGTATACATGAGTGGGATGCACGAATTACCTGAGTGGGCAGTTGCCCAAAACTGAGCTCGGTAAAGAGGAAGACAACCATCAATATGATTAAACAGTAACTGGGAACAGTAACTCTGGGAGGTTGGGGGCAGGGGTAAGTGATCTAAACAGATATACAAGCAAAACACAAGGTTTTGTAGTGGACAGGAGAAGAGGGGAACAGGGCAATGGTGATGCTGCCAAATGTGTTCTCACGACACCAGGGGCTCTGCCTGGGCCTGACAGAAAAGAATCCCACAGGCCACTGCCTTTGCCCACAGCCACTGCCTCCATCTCTCCCACAGCCATCATGGAGGCATTTGGAGACTTTTGCCCTGGGGCTGTAGGGGTCACTATAGGATCCAGGGACAGCCAGTGTACTCACAACTCTCAGAGCAGGGGATGTGGGCAGGGTGTTCCACATGCCCAGCTGAGGAAGGCCCGCACCACCCATGGCTTCTGAAGTGGTGTATGTGAGGGATTAAGGTTTATTGGGATGATAGAAAGTATTTAAAAAATGCTCTGTTGCTTTTTGACATTTGAATAGTATTGCGATTTATGTCATATTGCCAATATTGATCCTGAGTATATAGCTCACTGATTCTCCATAAACTACACCTGATTAATAAATGAGTAAAACCACTTCAGTCCCCATTTGAGTTGACAACATGACTGAACAGGTTTTCCATGGGACACCGACTTGATTTACTAGTGAACGTCCTCTAGCTGCACCCACCAATTTGCTTACCACTAGCAACTGATGCCAGAGCAGTCTCCAAAGACACTGCATTTCAAATGAAGTTACATAAAGTGAAACCTACTTGACTGGCAGTTCTACTTCTCTCAGTTGGAGTCTGGCATAGGATAGGGGGCTAAAAAGACCAGATTTTTTTTCTTTTTTGGTCAGGTTTGGGGTTTCTTTTGAGTTTCAATGTACTTTTATTTTTTTAATTTATTTTAATTTAATTTTGTTGAGGTTTCTTCTGGATGAAAATACATTTAATAGGCTAAATACTTTGGAAAACCTCAGTACTTAATTTACATAAATTACACGAAATGTGTAGTAGGAATATTTAATTTGCTCTCTCTCTGCAACACTACGAAACTGATCTTTTGTATCAGAAAATACCCTCTGGAAGGTCAGAACTGAAATGTGGTATTTAAAAATTATCTCATTCTTTTTATGCAGTTTGCCTTCCTATTACACTTAGCTTTTGCAAATGTACACTTACTGTTGTGATGTCCTATAAACTTTTTCCTGTAGGCTGTTATCGGCTCTTATGCTACTTTGGCTTCTTCTACATTTTTCCTCCCTCTGTTATTCATTCATAATCAAGCCTTTCATGTTAAAGAAAAAAGAAGCATCATTCTTTATGTCTCCTATTTTATATCATCTTAAACGTAATTCTTATCTTGTTTTTTTAGATTTCACATGTTCTGACAATTCATGTATACTGGTCCCACTACATTCTATGTGATAATTTTTGAGAATTTGTTAGTTCTTAAGTTTCAAAGCTGTTTGGGATGAAAAATTACCCTTGATACAGTATGAAATTGAAGTTACAGAAGAGTTTACTGCCTCAGAGAAAGTTGATATGCCATCCTTATTTTGAATGGCAAACTGACGAATAGTGATGGATTGATATATAATTTATCTATTACGCATATTGGAGTAATTTATATCTATTATTTTTTCAGTGATGACATTAAAATATATAAAACAGTCCCAAAACTATAGTCAGCTTTCCAGACAAGGAGTACAGATCTTTAACTCTTTGACATACAAAGCCAGGTAACTATCCAAGGAGGACTGAGGTCATAATGGATATGAAAGTTTCCTTCCTTAGGATAGACTACATCTGGGGGATTTGTAAGCCTTGATTATTCTGATAAAAATCCCAACAAAGTGACAAAAAATGTCACTATTAGGTGCTTTAAAAACAGAAAAAAAGAGTATAACCATACTTGACAGTTCGGGTATAGTAATTGAAATGCATTTTGCTGGATCGTGATTGATTTTTCTTTCTTAATTTTGACTCTTAACACAAGGGACATTTATTACCACTATATTATATTCTATCCTATCTACTCTAGCTGTGCATATTAGTGTTTTTCATTTTTATTAATCCTGTTAATTTTAGGATTAGATATTATCTCACAGCAATTACCTACAATGCTAATTATGCATTCTGTAAATTAACTCTCCAGGTTTAAAATTGCTTCATAATTAAATAGATTGTCCTATCTTTCTCTTTAAAAACCCCCCACAAAGACACACCAAAACCAAAAAAACCCCCCACAAACCTCTATCTTTACTTCCTGTAAAATATTCTCTATTTGTAGATGTAGATTTTTCCAATTGTTATTGATATTTTCATTGAATGATCTTAGTCCTCAGAATACCTCCCTCCACTAAAGCTCTGGACCTGATTCAAATCCCGGAGTAGGAAATAATACTCATGGGAAGTTTCATATTCTACTGTTTTAAACAGAAAAGTGACCATACTAAAGAACTTTAAGGTGTACTTTCTAGCCAGAAGATCAAAATATATGTTTTCAACATACTCTTATCAAACTTTCTTCCACAGGTATTCTAATACCATAGAATCACAGAATGATGGAAGGGTTGAGGTTGAATGTCACCTCTAGAGATCAACTAATCCAGCCTGCTTCTAAAAGCAGAATCAGCTTTGAGAAGCAGCTGGGTTTCAAATATCCCAGTGAATGGAGACTGCACAGCTACTCTGTGCTGCTTGTGTCAGTGCTGAACCACACTCACAGGAAAAATAAATTTCTTGTATTTGAATGTAACTGCCTGTATTTTAGTTTCACCTCCTGCCCTGCCACTGTGCACCATCAAAAAGAGCCTGACTCCATCCTTTTGTACTCTCCCTTCAAGTATTATGCTTCTGCTCTTCAAGCTGAGCATTACTGTATTCCTCAGCCTTTCCTCATAGGAGAGATTCTCCAAGCCATTGATCACCTTCGAGGCATTTTGCTGGACTCTCTGTATGTTCATGCCTTTTGTACGGGGGAGTGCCAGAACTGGGCAGAGTGCTCTGGGTGTTCCTTACCAGGGCTGAACAGAGGGGAGGAATCTGCAGGCAGCGTTCTGCTTCATGACATCCAGAACATTGACGGCCTTCTTTGGCACAAGGGTGCATTGCTGGCTCATATGCAACTTGGTGTCCACCAGGACGGACCCTCAGGGTGTTTTCTGCAAAACTGCTTTCCACCCAGGTGGCCCCCAGCATATACTGGTGCATGGGGTTGTTCCTGCCCAGTTGCAGGATTTTGTATTTCCCTTTCTTGAACTATCAGCCCATATCTACAGCCCATCAAGATCCGTCTAGATTGATTTCTGAAGCAATATGAGAGCTTCTTTTCATCATTTGATGTCTTAGTGTATGGTTAATGGTAGGATCTTGAAAAAAATTCTCAGTGGTGGCTTAGATTTTTCCTCAGTTAAATCAGTGGGAATACTACCACTAGCTTCGGTGTAAGCACAATAAAGGCTGCATGGAGCCTGCTTTTGAAAATCCCACCTAGTAACAAATACTATTTATATTTGTTCTTTTTTTTTATTTCATAAGCCTCTATTTTTTAATTCATTGATGTCCTTTCATATTCTCTTGTCCTATGGATTTAAGAGTTTTTCCACTTTTATTGATGTACCTATTCCTCTCATTTCGCCTTAAGCTGATCATTTAATTTATCCACTATTTAGGTTGCTATTGTTTCATCCAATTTGGAATACTTTAAAACATTCACAAGCAAGAGAAACTGAAACACAGACCTTTACCAAATTGTAAGAAAACTGGAAAGATTAAAAATGTTAATTATGAGCTTATTTAATTTTCAAAAAAACCTGTTTTTAGTAGTGTATTATGAATAGATCACATACTTCTGTACACATATAGCTTTATAAACAAGTCTATAGTGTTTAACTTCATTTTTTTTTCAGAGGAATAAAGGAATTGAACTCTTCTGAATATACCTGCAGAAGCCTGAATTTGCTGCTTCAGACACCAATAATTCTGAATAATTCCTATAGGCAAAGCACTTTTAAATTAAGAGTCTTAGCTTCTGTTTTATTAGTATTTTCAGGACCTATAGGCAAAATTTTGGTTTAAAAAAATTGGTAACTATATGAATTAATTTCTCCATTGACCAAATGTCCATCAATCAGAGTAAGTGTCTTCACTGAGTCTTCCTAACTTTCTCAAATATCCTTTTAGTGATCTCTTGGCTTCTGTCTCTCATTAGCATCAAGTTTTCTTTCCTCTACCCTTTTCAATTTTTGAGGCTATTTGACATGAAAAAAATTTTTAAAATCACTGGCATTGCTCTACTGCCTGGGACATCTTTGCATTATTTTTAGGTAAAAGCTGACTTCTAATAATAAATAAATGATGTTTAAAGAATTCATAGCTACAGAAGGAGAATGGAGAAATTGTTTTCTTATGTTCAACTTGTCTCTGGAGAACCAGAGAAGAGATTTTTTTATTGCTTCCCAGTATAGCCTATTAGAAAAGCAGAACTGAAACTGAATTTATACTAGCATGTTTCATGGTGAAAGGAAGTTCTTGTCAAGTTTTGGTAGCAGGTGAAGAATATGGGAGATTGTATGGTTAATAGTCATAGGGAAATTTCAAATAGCCTTGGTACTGAATAGGATAAAAAATATGTGTTTGAACCCTGCATTGATCACACAGTCGCATATAACTTTTGTGACTTTAGCATATGTATTTTTATTCAAAATCTGAACAAGTTAGAAAAAAACCCACAATATTTAACTTAAGTATTGATGTTATATTTTTTCAACTTACACATTTAACTTGTTCTTTTCACTTGTTCAGCTTTTCCACTCAGAAATAATCCTTAGATTTTCTTATTGCTCTACTTGTTTTATTGCTGCAAATACACAGAAGTGATCTACAAAAATGTTTTGTTACATATCTGAGTATGAGTGAAATATGCTGATTATGCCTCTAAGTCATTCTACCGAGGCTCCCATAAAGGTCACAGAAACTAGTGCGTGGGAAGGCAGACTGCTCAGCAGAAAGGTCATGCTGCCACTGAGAAAAGAGGAATGGCAGGACCAACAGAGAGGCCACTCCTGTTAAAGGAAGTTAGACCCATCAGACAATAGCAGACTGTCTAATTTTAAGATTATAAGAACTCATCCAGAATACAGTACATTTTTCTTTCTTCCCAGATACTGTAAGGAACATTCCCCTTACAGAAAGACTAGTTCTGGTCAGTGGGCAGAAAAGAATATAAAAGAGGCTTGTATAGCAAAGGAACAGCATTTATAAATGTCAAATAGGAGAGTCAGACATTTAAAGTGAACTCATTTCTCAACTGACTAACACACTACTGTGATTTCCTTACCTGAGGGAACAGCTGTTCCCTTTCACTGTGTCCTGTCCCAGGTCAAGGGAAAGCTGAGCAGGTAGCCTATGGCAATCCAAGTTAAGAGTCACTTCTCTCTCCTCATCCACAGCTATAGCATTTTGCATTTACCAATTTCTACGTTATTTGCAGAACACCTGCCTGGAAAACAAAATCCTTGAACAAGACACGTTAAATTGCTGGAGCACACAAAAAGTCAGATATGCATAATCTACTGGCTCCAAAGAGATTCTCTGAAGAAATCTTACGGGAACATCTTGTGAGAGTTTTAGATGAAGTTTCCAGTCCAGCTCCTTGAACAGCTCACCTCATACTTGCATTGTCAGCAGTCTGGGGCAGACAGAAACATGCAGAAGTGGAGGGGAAAGTTAGGGTGAGTTCATAGCATATGAATTTAGGTCATTGTAACTGTCATGAAATACATTGCCCATGCTTCAGTTGTGTGGGAGAACAGACTGATGGGGGAACAAAAAAGACCTTGCTGTCTTTTATATTTTGGTTTTATCAAGAACCCTTCAAAATTTACAACTCAGTGTTACCAGAGAGGAGCTGAGACAATGGCCTGTGTTTAATTCGCTCAGCCAACTTTCTAACTGTGTAATGAAAGGCTCTCAGGCACCCTTTCCTCTGCATTTCCACACAGTTTCTCACTTTTGTATACAGGGTATATTAGTTAAATATGAATTGTAAGATGTTGCTAGTTTCAGGTGCAACATAAATATAGAAGTCCGTTCGGGAATGTCTTGGATTTAGAGATTGAATCATTTGTCTGGCACTATGATCTTCATGCTTGCACAAGTCAGAAGAGCTATGTGTAATTCTGTTTGAAATTGGTTGTGCTCAGAAAATCCCGGCTTTTCTTTGTATTGGATGAGGTGAGCAAATGATTTATGCTATTTGCCTTTTTGGCCACTTGATAGAGACAGATGAATTAATTTGAGTAAAGAAATTGTGAGAAAAGTCAGCACTAGGAGAACTGAGCCCTATTTCTTTGTGATCTGTTCATTCCTGTCCTCAGTTTAGCTGTACATTTGAGGAATTTTTGATTATGACTTCAAAAATGAAGGTGAGTTTTACTTTTTGTTTCTTTGATATGTATAACTGGAAAATTTTAGGACAGTATCGATCATCCAGATTCCTTAGATAGGCAGCTGCAAAACCAGAAAAATACCCCAAAACTTAAGTGCTTGAATTAGCATGTTTCTATCTACCTGTTCCCAATACGACATAAAGCTATCAGAACATTAGTTCCTCCACATGCATTCTTCATTTTGACTTCACTATTTTAGGCAACTGAAATCCAATGTGTTCAGCTAATGCTTCTTCAGCAAAACCTTCTTTTACCTGCAGTGTTAATCTCCCAGTTAAAATTCAAAATGGAATACCTTTATTTCTGTTGGGGGGGTGCTCTGGTTTTGTAATAATAAAACTAATCCTTTTATGACAGCACTCTTAATATCTATTCCGTTTTCATCAACTCCTCTTAAATCATTTTTCATAGCAGTCTCGTTTAATTTAAGCACAGAGTGTAGTGGAGAAGGACCCCTAGCTAGGGAGAAAGAGGGTGGTGAAACGTGATGAGACTGGTAACAATGTCTGTCTGTTGATTGTTATGCTACTTTTGGTTTATGTTACACTGACCGTTTTCTGAACATACTGGTTGCTAGCAGATGCTGAACTGAGATTTTTGGTTTCAAGATACAGATACACTGTTTCAGATACACAGATGAGTTTAAAACCTTATTACTCTAAACTGCTCTTTGTCAGTCTTAAGAAACCGAGGACTGGTAGGCCTTGATGATACAAATGTTGGGCAAACATCAGTGAGCTCAGGAGCAGCAGCTATTCGCAGGATGATGCCATATGGCCTTACACTGGTACAGCTGTAGGATGTTTGTTCTCTCTGTTCATTATGTATCTTCACTGATATTAACCAATCCTTGCTGTGTGATGAGAGTGTGTCAGCAGCTGAATTCTGCTTGTTTCTGATAATAATACAGGTCTGAGCATTGTCTTCTTTTTGACTGCTTGTTCATACAATTGTACTCGTGACAGGCAGATATAACTTCAACCCAGCATTCTTCCTGGCTCCATTTTTAGTAAGGATAACTATTTGAACTCCTGCTTCTGTCAGTTGAGAAAGCTAAAACAAATTTCTCTTTTAAAAGATAAAAATAGCTGTCCTGAATCAATGAAAGGTTTCATCCAGCTCAGTGTTATAGGGGCCAGTAGCTAACATTCAAGTAAGGCCAACACTGGATGTTTTTCTGAAAATAAGTAAAATTTTGTTCCATTTGTGTTATTTATCTTTTACATCAAAGCTACCTTTTTAAGTCCTGAAATATATGTTAGAAATAATGAAATTATTCATCAACAATCACTTATTTCTACTTTCTTCATTCAATGAATTAAATTATTTCCTTTTGTTTTATTAAGATGCATTTTTAGGAAGCTTTTATTTCAAATACTATTTCAGGCACTTGGCCAAGAAAAAAAAAAGCTATATATCCTAGTCAATGAAAGTATCATGTATGGTGCATCAATTCAGTTGACTATGGCTCACATATGGTGTGATTGCAGCAGTACATCTTCCCTACTTAAATCATCAGAACATTAGCAAGGTCAGAACTTGGGTAGATCATCATTGTCTGTGATGTTTCAAGTTATTTTAACTGCTGAATGAAGAACAAATATTAAGATTAGACATAATTTATTGTAAACTAGTTGTCTTTATTAAAAACAAAAAGAACCTAAAATGAAAACCCAGAAACACCACACCACAAGAAAAAATACACCACAAAAACAAAAAAACCCCAAAGTTCTCAAAAGCAACTTAATGTTTTTTCTCTGTAAAATCATTATATGTAACATTGATTCCAGTCAAATACTTTTTTTTTCTTTTAAAACAAAGCAAAACAAAACAAAAGAAACCAATGACCAAACAAAATCACTGAGAACATTAAATAATCATGGGAAATGCCTTTGAATAAATGGCATCCTAGTTATATTCAGTTAATCTTTCTATAGTGTAATAAATAAAAATATATGTATTCATGCATTATAAGCTCAGAATATGACTCTGCTATGGTCTGTCCCTAAATGCCTTCTTTCCTATTGTGTCAACACTAGAACATGTCTCACCCTTGGATGAGTGAGCTCAGCTCACTGAGACAGTACTTTTGTCACTGGATTAGTTTTCCCCTTGCTCGCAATGAGCTACACAAAGGGGTCAAATAAACCACTCAAGTTACATATAGGAAAGATTTAGGGTCACATAATTAAAGTTGAAGATGTAAGGGAGGGAAGTGAACCAATTACTACAATAGTCTCAGTTTAAACCAGTGTGGAACCCATAGTGTGCAGGCCTAGGATATCAGAGTGCGTAGAGATGGTTACACTGAGCCCTGAGAACAGTACTTCCATCCCAGCCAGTTGCATTTATGTTAATACATCAAAGGTAATTTCACGAATGAGTGAATATTCACTGTCTTCTGAATGCAGGATCTGACCTGTAATTGATGCAAAGTAGCATACCTGTGCTGCTTTCAATAAATGCATATTACTTTAGGTCAGCTGCAGCCCTCCTCATTGTGATTAGCGCAAGGAGTCTGACTTGGGAGACTGAAATATAGAGTGAATTTAAAAAGACTAGCCTAGGACTAATCCAAAAAAAAGTCAGAATTAACTAAATGATTAAAAGAGTTTACTAAAAATAGTAGGTCTGCTTTCTGGCTAAGGCAGATTTTGGATTATAATCTGAAAAGCAACTGTTAATAACTTTAGCATCCTAAATTTGTTATATATTTAATTAGAAGAATCCTTTGGTCTTTTAGGACTAAATGAAGATTTTAAAACTTTGCAGAGTTGAGACACTGATGAAACATCTTTTTGTTTTCACTGGACAACTGGGAATCAAATTTACTGATTCCTGACCTAAACCTGGACCTGACAATTTATAGCAATAGGCATGGCTTTTTCCTGTTTCTAACAATGGTAATGGGGAAAATTTAACCATTAAACTCTGACTTAGTTTTTCTGTTGCTTCCAAAATGCACCAGAATTTGGTGTGTTGAGCTACCTCTTCTCTTCTGCAGGCTGTTTAGCACATAGTCACTCATTGCTTGCCCAATTTACAATTGATAGCCAATACAGATGAAGTCTTTACAATGAGGGTGCCCCTCTCATGTTCACTGGTCATGCCTGAAACTGTTGACATCTGAGTGACTGTGTCCCTCTCTACTCTAAAATGTACAAATTATTAAATAATGTTCAATTATTTGTATTTTATGCCATAGGCAATTAGACAATAAAATGTCTCAATGATTCTGATTTCAAAAAATAAGTGGGATAACTAATGAGGACCCCAGCAAACTCAAGACACCTTGTCTTCTGAAACGGCTCTCTCCTGGGTCTGTAACACCTGGAGCTTCTTCAAGACATAAAGGGTTTTTTTCCCATCCAAAATACATTCAGAGCTTCATGTAGCGAGGGCTAAATGATAGGGGGAAAGAGGGCACCAAACAGAGAGGAAATATACTTGATCCAGCTGTTGCTGGCTACCTGTCAAGGGGCCTGGGATTGGGCAGGACTGCAAGGAACCTGGGAAGGCCAGCTGACTACTCACGGGTGACAGGAAAATGTTTGCAAAGCTTGATTCTAAAATTCATAGTCCCATGTGTTTGTTGGTTTTTTTAATCAGGAACATCTATTTCACGTAAGAGATTGCATTTCAAAATAACTCTCAAAGGAATACAGAACTGATGAGAATTCATTAGTTAGCAGAGTGAAAAGCAACATGTTATTTTAAAAATTACTAGCATAAGGGCAGGTGAATGAATCTCATAGAAACCGGTCTATATGAATGATTTAAAATGAGATTAGATTAAATGTTAATCATCCACTGCGCTATTAGAACACTGCATAGTTGCTGTTTTTATTCACCAATAAATAAGTTCAATGTACTGTAAATTAACATTTCACACTTTTTCCTGGAGTGAGATAAATCTAGTATCAGGCATCAAAAAAAGATGCCTATACTTTTTCTCTTTTTTGTTTAGATTTTGAAATAGATGATCCCCTATAAAAAGTCTACCATACAAAAAAGAATAAACCAAAAAGGAATGCTGCTCTAATAAGAGATTCAGACACTAATGAAATCAATGGAGTCAGCCTTTTGAGGGGTTTTTTATGTCACATTGCTGAATGACAGAGTGGGATTTTTTTGTTCAGAGATATTCATGACTCTTGAACCACTCTGTGTTCTAATATGTTAGACTCTTCTATGCTTTAAAGGCATTAGTCAAAGCAGATCTATAGCTGGACAGCTTTGCTAGTAAAACTTCACAGGGATGTGTGAGTATAAAAGCAAATCACTGCGTATGCATAAATAAGAATACATACATATATATATATACACATATATATGTCTCTGTGTACAAAAAAACCTACACAAGGACTTTCCAAAAGATGTCAATCAAATATTCTTATACCACTCTGCAACAAAATTATGCCACTTAGCTTTGGCTTCAGTTCTACATTCGTTCTTTGTATCTGCAACACAAAACTTTCATGGATTGATTATAACATGAAAGTTGAAGTTTCTAGTTTCTGATGACCTGTCAGCAGTTGATGCTTTATGGACAAACATTTCAGGACATTAATCAGATGTTCCAAATACAGCAAACTTCAAAATTTCAGCATCTGAATATTTAGGAGGTGGCATATAACATACCTGGCTTGGTTTTCAGAGTTCTTACTATGAAAAGAGTGAGGAACAGAGCAGCACCTTTCAGTCCTACTGGTACTGTAATTTTACTGTTCACTGTATTTCTTTTACACTGTTTATTCTGTCCAAAAGAACCATAAAGTTAACCTTAAAAATTAGCTACTGGGGCAATATCCTACTACAAGAGGTGGATCCTAAAATGATTTTCACAGTAGCATGATCCTGATTGTTCTCTATGAATTATTCACTGTTCAAACAGCATGTGGTCAGATACTCTGTTTACTCTTTGGACTCGGTCTTTCCGTCTATTATCATTAATCAATGTTTCTGCTCCTTGCATAATATTCCTTCATTTCTTTATCATTTTAAAGAGAAAAACAAGCAAAAATAGCTATTTAAAAATTCAGTCTTTTGAACTTCTTATTTACTTCTCACCTACAGCATTTTCCTAGAGTTACTGTCTTTTCACAATACTATTTTTCTTCTGAATATATGTAGACAATCTTTTCTTAATTCTCTTGGTTGCATTATCTGGCATATTCTAATCCTTCTGTATTTCATGTATTACTTTACATGTATGCACACCTTGGTAGCTGCCTTGTATCTATTCCTTTTAAAGTCCCCTTTCATCTCTTTTCTGTGCAAATTCATTCTGCAGTCCAACTGTGGTGGTTTGATCCTGACTGGAGGCCGTATGTCCATCAAAGCTGCTCTATCACTTCCCTTTTTAGCTGGACAAGGGAGAAGCCACCCCTGCAGTCCCCCTTCTCCACCAGAACTCAGCCATGCAAAACTACACCACCATCTCTCACCAAAAATGTCTTTTAGTAACGTGCTGAGTTTTAAAATTTTTGTCTTATATAATTTTTTTAGTGGGGATGAAGAGTTTGATTTTATCTTTGATTTACCAAACTTCTCAAGCAGTCTGTTTGAATAACAAGCACTTTGTCCACTCTGCATAACAAGGCTTAATTTACATATCCTAATGTGACTAATATGACCATTCTTTTATGGATTCAGCTGTGACATAATCCTTCTATATAGTTCATTGACTATTCTGACTAATATTTTTTGGTAAATCTCTCAAGAAACAGGCAGTGCCACACTTGCCCTCTACTTGAGAAGGACCAAACCTTGTTTTTGTATTTTTGTCTGCAAAGATGATCATGACTGTGAAGAAGAATTGACCATATCACAAAAATGTTAAGATCAGAGAGGACCTTCTGAGCTCATCTGATCCAACTCGCCCCCCTGCTCTAGCAGGGCCAACTAGACCCAGTTGTACCTTGTCCAGACAGCTTTTGAATATCTCCAAGGATTGAGACTCCACAACCTCTCTGGGAAATCTTTGCTGGTGCTCAGTCTTCTGGTAGCAGGGTCCCTGTACTGTTCAGCAGTGGGATCACATTTTCTCTAATGGACTTACAGAAGCCTTCTTGTTGCCTTTGACATCTCTCACCAGATTCAATTCCAATTGGGTTTTAGCTTGCCAAAAATTGTCCTGGTTTCAGCTGGGATAATTTTCTTTCTAGTAGTTGTTTTTTGTATTTAGTATGAGAATAATGTTGATAACACACTGATGGTTTTAGTTGCAGTATCTACACTAAACAAGGACTTTCCAGCTTCTCACACCCTACCAGGTGCACAAGAAACTCAGCACAGCCAGGACAGCTGACCTAGGGTAGCCAAAGGGATATTCCCCACCAGAGAACTCCCTATATGCTCCCTATATACCTGGGAAAGCTGGCCAAGAGGCAGATTTGCTGCTTGGAAACAGACTGGGCATTGGATAGGGTTTTTTTCCTTACCCCGTCTGGTGAGCAATCATATTTATGGATCACTTGCTTTTATTATCTCCCTTTGTTATCCTATTAAACTGTCTTTATCTGAATTCATGATGGGTTTTTTCCCTATTTTCCTCTCCAACCCCTTGTGGGGTGGTAAGCAAGTGGCTGCATTCTGCTGAGCTTCTGCCCGGAGTTAAACCATGACAACCACATCTGTGAATGCTTCAGCAGAGGTCCTCTTCTCATTGGCTCCTCTGTCTCATGGATAAGGAGTTGTCATTTATCCTTTCCAGGAACCTTCTAGATTGCTCATGTCCTTCTCTGTTGTTCCTCCATCAGATATCAGGGTGGCTAAAGTCCCCTATGAGGACCATGGCCTATGAACATGAGGAAACTTGCCATTTTCTTCAGAAAGCCTCATCCACTTCCCTGTCAGGTGGCCTATAGCAGGCACCCACTGCACTGTCACCCATATTGGTCCACTTTTCAACCCCTACCCATAAGCTCTCAAGCTGACTACTTATCCATGCCCAGGTGGATCTCCATGCACTCCAACTGTTATGTCATGTAAAGGGCAACTCCACTTCCTCATCTTCGCAGCTTATCCTTCCTGTATTGTAAGCTGTCATTGCAGTGCTCCAAACTAGGATGCAAGCCATCCCACCCTGCCTCCATATTCCAAGTTCATAGCCCTGGAACTGCACACAGACCTCTAATTCCTCCTGTTTATTCCCCACACTGTGCACATTAGTGCACAGGCATTTCAGAGAGGCACCCCAGCATACTGATTTCCCAGAAATTATCTGGCTAGTTACTTTTTTCATAATTGTGTCTAGTAGACGCTTTCTTGATTACATGCAAAGGCTTGAGGTGATCCTGCTTAAACCATATTTTGTTAGTTTTGTGTTCCTTTTTGCTCACATCACTACATCCCCTTTCCTCATCAACCCTGTTCACCAAGGGTTACCTGCTGGTAATTTTCTCCCTCCCCTGTCATTTCTCTCTCAGAAGGAATGACTAGCATGTGGCAGGACAGTTTTGGTAATGCTCTCTGGAAAGGTGTTGTGAGGGAAGATGAGTCAGACTTCAAGTATTGGAACCTGTAAGATATACACCCTCATAACTGGGCTCCTTAGAAACTTTCACATTACCCTTCATCTCAATAACCTTTGTCTGCTTGGTTATGTTGGATGCTTTATTGGTATTTTTCCAGAGTTTGATCTTGCATTCATTTGAAATTAATATAAGTTTTGTTATGAAATGCAATAAAAGTAAGATTGATCCCCTAATACTCTACTTATTCTTGTTTCTATGCAATGATTTGCATAGAAATTGATAACAATAGACAACACATCCTGACAATTAACTAATAAATTCCTCATCTTGCTGAATGTACTACTTCTATGTCTACAAGAAAAACACTTTAACCTACATTATTATGTTCATATATTCACACTTCAACTTCACTTGTCATGCTCAAACTTTTTTTAATTATGTGTTTATTTTCAATTTACTACAAAAACAACACCGTATTGGAAAGTAGCTAGTCAGTTCTCTCTGAATCATAAGGTGCGAGGATATTGTCGAGTTTTTCAAGTTCAATAAAGTCTTAATCTACTACATTTCACTTTGCATTTTAGATATATGAAACATAAAACAGAGAAATCAATTTATTGAGGAGGAAAAAACCAAAAATTTTTGTAATTATGTTCCATTTACAGTTACTTTCTTTTGTTTTCTTGCAAGTGCAAATTTATTGGTAAATTAATTTTACAGAGGATTCAGACTCAGCCTTCCCTCTGAGTTTGTGAATGAGCCTTTATAATGCAGACCAGACATGATAGCAGCTTTTACATTACTCTTCAGTGGACTGCAAGGAACCCACATAAGCGACACATTTATATTCCAGCCGTAAACCAGCTGTGATGGATAGAATTTTAATCTCTTCCTTACCAGTGGAGGCTGCTTTTGCAAATAGAAAATTTTAAATGTGACAAAATAGACCTGCCTTCGTTTTCTGAAGAAATTCAGGATTTGACTGTGCATGGAAATTAAATGGAATACAATGTTCTTGGAAATTAAGTTAAACCTCCTGTACACCCCACACACATAAACAGAGGAGAGTAATTAAGATACAGTACTCTTACATGACTATTTCTAACTAAAAGCACTCGTGGTTGGAAGTGATAGCGTTAACCTAACTAACTTACAGACTGTATCATCATGCCTTCCACTGCTTCACATTAATGTTTCATATCACCTGTTTGCAGACTAGCCCCAAGCTGGACAGTTTTCTATTTCTGTGAAAAAAACCCAAACAAATATGCAATAAAGCCTGTTACATTTATTTTGGTGCTATGGCAAATTTGTCTATACAAGAAATCAGCAGTAGAATAATTTTTAGATGTCTTTTGGGACATCAGTTGCAGAACTTTTGGCAAACTGAAGTTAATTTGATCCAATGTCAGAACGCCAGAGGGACAAAATGCCATTTAGTAAGTGAAGAAAGTAGTAGACTTTTCTTAACACTGATGGAGTTTTTGAAGTCTAATAATCTTTATGGGTTGTTGAAAGTCAGTTCTTTGAATGCACTAGGTTTCAAATATTTCTTGGGGGAAGCTTTAGTCAGGAAAAAAATGCATACGATTTTTCACAATACCTATTTAATGCAAATTTAATATAAATGGAAGACATTTAGTGTCTGTTCTAGAAACAAATTGAAACTTACATGAGTTTTCTCTTGTCCTCAGAAAACACTGAAATAGTTTTCAAAGATATATAATTAAGAAAAAGAGTATCTTATTATAAACCTAAATTTTTCAAAATTAATTTCTTGATGCTCTAAAATGTAATGCTATTTATTTTGAAAAAAATGCTTAATAGTGTTATATATAAACCTTATTTTAAGAAACTAATAGATTCTCAGAGAATTTAATAGATTTACAGAAAGCTTGTAACACCTCTAAATTACAAAGTTCAAAGATAAAGTAATTGGAATATAGAAAAAGTAATTAAATAATTACATAAGTAATGATAATGATGCAATTATCCATTATTCCACATGAATATTTTTAGGGGTTTTTTTCCAAATATCGATATTGTAAGAACAACAGAGAATAATTAAGCACAGGTAATTCTAATTAGTACATTTGTTTTTACAGAGTGCTACCAAATATATCAATATCTGAATACAAATTGAATCTAGCTGCCTAATTCACATTCTTTTAAAAAGGGCAAAAGTCAGCCCTGTTGTCCTGTATTTCAAAGCAAGTAAACAAATCAATACCACAGAAATTTTCATGTCTTTTCCACACAAAGAGGCCAGCATAAACTGGTCATTTCTGTTGTGAATGTACCTATCTGTGTTGTAGTATTGTGTGGTGGGGCTCTGGTGGAGGAGGGGGGCTGTGGGGATGGCTTCTGCAAGAAGAAGGCCCCCGAGAGTAAACACCCAGCCGATTCAAGGCCGGAGCCGTTGTTGACCAAGGCCGAGCCCATCAGTGATGGTCACAGCATCTCTGGAAATCACATTTAGGAGAAAAAAACCTCACAAGCAGTCACTTTTTGCCACCAGAGAAAGAAGTGAGAAGATGTAAGAAACTGTGCAGGCACCAATGTCAGTGAAGAAGCAGAGGGGGAAGCCTGTGGAGAAGACCATGGTGAAGCCTGCTGTCCCCCTGCAGCCCATGGATGATGACAGGGAGCAGAAATCCCATCTGCAGCCCATGGAAGACCTCACACCGGAACACGTGGAGACACCTGAAGGACATTGTGACCCTTTGGGAATCCTGCACTGGAGCAAGCTCCTGGCAGTGAAACCTGCAGCCCATGGAGAGGTTGGCCCATGCCAGAGCAGGTTTGCTGGGGGAAGATGACTTGTGACTCTGTGAAGGACCAGACGGGAGCAGTCTGAGCCTGAAGGTCAGCACCCCATGAAAGGGGGTCACACTGAGGCAGTTGGTGAGGAACAGAAGACCCAACAGAAAGGACTTTGGAGAAGTTCATGAAGGACTTGTCTCCCACGTGTGGGACCCCACACAGGGGCATGGGATGAGTGTGACAAATGCTTCCTGCCTGCAACTAAGCAGGAAAACAAGTTGTGAGAAATTGACTGAAACCTCCATGCCACCGTGGTGGGTGGGGGAAGAAAGGAGCAAAATTGCGACTGAAGTGATGTCTGCTAAGAAGGGAGGTGTTGGCGGAGGTGCTTTAAGATCTGGTTGCACTTCTCATTATTTGACTCTGGTGTCACTGGGTGTGCAGTGCAGTGTAATAAATTAGAGAGTTTTCTTTCCTTTATTCTGTAATGAGCCTGTTTTGCCCATGACACTAACTGCAACATGATCTCTCCCTGTCCTTATCTCGACTCCTAAGCATCTAAATATGTATTTTCTCACTTGTCCAGCTAAAAAGGGGAGTGATAGAGCACCTTTGATGGACATATGGCCTCCAGCCATGGTCAAACCACCACAGTCTGATAAGGAAAACTTGCTGAAAAATTCTCCCTTACAGAATGAAAATATTTTCAGTTAAGCATAGGTTTAGTTCAGTCACATCTAGCTAGCTTAGCAGTCTGAAGCTTGCAATGATGGTAGGCTCTGTGATGGCTAGCTTAAGTATAGGATAAATTCACCTTCACAGGGATTCAATTTACTGCAACCAGATTCCTCATGATATTCAAGTATTATTACCATGCGATGTGTTCTGTGGGATGGCTATATTGTGCCAGGATTGTATATTCTCGAATACTTTAAAATAAATCTTTGGAAGGCCAACTTGTAGAACATAAAACCTCCACAAGCCAGGGTTTAATCTTTCAGATGTTTCTCAAAACATGGAACAGAGATACTTTGGATAGAATATCTTTTTCTAAGTAATCTATGTACTTGTCTACATATATTAGATCTCTTTCTGAATAACCATAGCTTCATTTTATCCATGTTCCTATCCAGACTATCCAATTACAGCATTCCTAAAGAGAGTCATATATGTTTCTGTGTTCTTATGTTCTACATAAGCCAAAGTCCTAGAGAAGGGATGGTATCATATTTGCAGTTTATGTGTTCCAAAAATCTAGATAACATATTGTTTCATTTCCTTTTACTGTCAGTGAAATTACATATGAACTTGGAACTCCAATGGGATGAAGTTTAACAAGGCCAAGTGTAGAGTGCTGCACATGGGACATAACAACCCCATGCAGCGCTACAGGCTTGGGGGAGACTGGCTGGAGAGCTGTCAGGCAGAGAAGGACCTGGGGGTGTTGGTTGACTGCAGGCTGAATATGAGCCCAGGTGGCCAAGAAGGCCAATGGCATCCTGGCTTGTATCAAAAACAGTGTGGCCAGCAGGTCTGGGGAGGTAATTGTGCCCCTGTACTCGGCATTGGTGAGGCCACACCTCGAGTACTGTGTCCAGTTCTGGGCTCCCCACCATAAGGACAATGAGGTCCTCGAGCGAGTGCAGAGAAGGGCAACCAGGCTGGTGAAGGGGCTGGAGCGAAAATCGTATGAGGAGCGGCTGAGGGAGCTGGGGCTGTTTAGCTTTGGGGAGAGGAGGCTAAAGGGAGACCTTATCACCACCTACAATTATCTGAAAGGAGGTGGTAGAGAGGTGGGCAATGGTCTCTTCAGCCAGGTGACAGGAGATAGGACAAGGAGAAATAGAACAAAGCTGTGCCCCGGCAGGTTCAGATTAGATGAAAAAAAATGCTTAGTCACATTTTTTTTTCCTCTGAAATTTTCACATCTTTCTTGTATTGAAATGTCAAGAACAGAATGCAGCATTTTCCAAGCCAGGTGAAAGATGTGCTCAGAAAGTCTCTTATTACATGAGATGTCTACCTTTCTCTATGAAATAGTATATGAATTATCCTAAACCTGCCTCATAGAGGATGTACATTTGGGGCAGACGACACAGCTTTAATAAACAGTACCTTCAAAATGAATGGCATTTCATCAGAACTAGGTGTTATGAAATATTCTTCATAGTGCCTGAAACACTTTGAGCATTTGATTGAAACTATATTAGTGACCAAACACACAACACAAGATGAAAATTCTGTTTCTTGTGTTGGCTCCCTACATAAAGCTGCAATATTGTTGTGGTTGTTTCAGCTTCATAGAAGAGGTGTCTTGACATGCATAACCATCAATAATAACTGTCTAAGCATTTTTCAA
Organism: Gallinula chloropus; assembly: GCF_964237585.1. Lineage (NCBI taxonomy): Eukaryota > Metazoa > Chordata > Aves > Gruiformes > Rallidae > Gallinula > Gallinula chloropus. The sequence continues at coordinate 30,321,351 of NC_140086.1, read as the reverse complement.
TAATATCGTACTTACCTAATATTTTTTATTGGGTTTATCTACTATTTCCCCTTTAATTTTTTATTTTATCCAACCAAAAGTTATCTTTGATGATCTTTCAGGTTATTTTCCTGTCCAGAATGCTCTGAATACCTTGTTTTTGAAATAACATTTGGTAAGATTCAGGCAAAGAAAATAGGAGTGAGCTGCATTCAGTTTTTGAAGGCATGTTCAATCGTAAGTATGCAGCTGAAAGACCTTCTCTTCCAAGCTAAAAGAAATTAAATGGCTCATGTAGTTTCAGCTCAATCCATTATGTGTTCCTAAAGTAATTAATCTGTGTTCTGGCTTTACACAGAATTTGTAGCAAAACTATGGTTTAAATACAAATCACACAGGGAATTTTGCAGACTGAATCATCCAAACATTTCCGTGTTCACAGAGAGTACACAGTACACAGCAAGCACAGGCATGAAACAAATCCGTATGTGTGCTGGCTTGTAGAAGTAATGAAGACATTAAAAAGGCAAGTAGTCTTCTACCAAAGATCGATAAAGAACTATAAATTGTCAGGTATCTTGGCTGTTGATGCCTCTCCTTCTTTGGTCTTGACAATCTGCGTGTAGTATCATTTACGTTATACAAAATGTTTCTGGAAGCTGTTTTCCTCATTTAATCCACAGAACTATTTTTTGGCATGTCCATTAGCTTGTTTGATTGTTTGTTTGTTTGTTGGGGGTTTTATTTGTTTCTTTGTTGGGGTTTTTTTGTGGGTTTTTTGTTTGTTTTCCTATTATATTATCACACTATACAAATGCAAAAGAAACTTCTTCAAAGAGCTGAGCTAGAGTCTATGATCACTCAGGTAGAGGATTACTAGGAAAACAAGCCACTGTGAACTCATTCTCAAACTGATGCAATGCTACCAAAGGCCAAAGGGACAATGTAGCATGAAGGAACCAGGTGTTAGCCAAAAAAGATCTGTGAGGGGACCACTTGGGTGCTGATGGAGAAAGCAAAAAGGCTCAAGCCTTGGAAATCTATTACTGAATAAAGATGGTCAACAGCATCAGGCAATTTTATGTAGATAATATTTTTTAATATTAATTAGGACATACCAACTAGTCAGTGAATGGTCTTTAAAGTTAAGTAGCCTACATTTGGTACCATAATGAGAAAAGTATCATTTGAAGCAAAAGAATTAGAAAAAATACTGCAACATGATAATTAACAAAGAAAGAAGTGTTATGTGGAGTTAGCAAAGTTTGGAAAGTTGTGTGGAAGGAAAAACAAGATTATCTTCCCCACTGTATAAAACTATCTTTAAAGATCTTTTTTTTTCTAAAAATGTTTTCCATTAATACCAGTATCTTCTTTTGAGATTAGTCAGAATCATACAAATAGATTACTTAGTCATTACTTTTTAACAGGGTTTACCAAAATACTAGTTACTACCAAAAGTAATACTAAAAAAGCCTACCAATAAACTACATGTTTTATGATTTTTATCTGTATTACAGCAACTAGCTCCTAGAGTAGTTTATCTAGGCACTGTTTTAACACAAAGTTTTTAGCAAAGCTATGGTTCAAGCCACACATGATGCTGTTTCCTGGTAACACAATTCCATAATCTAGCTAGAATTTCCCATAACATCTCTCTCTCTGCAGCTTTATTTACTGATCAAAAGGCCTCCAATTCTGCAGGGTAATCATTTATCTAGATGACCTCTATTAACTTCCTTCAGAAAAATCTGGATGAAGAGGATAAAAGCAGTCATCAGATTTATAAGACCAGAGAGCTCTTTTGTTTGCAAAGGACTGTAAATATAAGAAATGGCTTTTCATGAAAAAAAATACATCACAGAAAGAAAGGTGAAGTTACATTTACTGAAGAAAAGATACAGACTCAATTCTGAAATAAGTAATTTCAGTGGAAGTTACTCTTGACAGGAATATATGTTCCTTTTCCTTCAAAGTTCAAAATTTACATTTTGTTGTTAGTGACCAAATAACAGATTCATATGGATATGTTTATTGCCTTTTCTGTCTTGCAATGAAAAACTGAATTAAAATATCATAAAATTCTATTTAATCTTAACTGTCTCATTTCATTTCCAAAGGACTAATCACCTCACCCATTATAATCTCAAAACAGGGAAGCTATTTCTTTACTTAAGGCTTATTATGTTTTTGCTTCGTTACCTTTTTCTGTGTTCCAGCTGGAACTTGTCAGTCATTATGAACAGCCTGTTAAGTCTCATGCCTGCAGCAACTTTTAGCCAGCATTTCTGAACAGAGAAGAGTGAGATATCACTGCATTATAACTGGAACTTAACTCCTGAAATATGAAAGCACAGCATGTATCAGTGTGCACTTTAGAAGCTGATTCTCTCTCCCTTAGAGAAGCTTGGGCAAAATGCTTCATCACAGTGTATTCAGTTTGTCTGTGAGCTCCTTTGTTTTCAGTATACATTTCTGTTTGTTGTTTCATCATGGGTGCACAATACCTCAGATAAGGCAACGTGTGACTCTTCCTTTCAGCATCTGTGGTTGATGTTAGCTGATTATCACTGTATATTCCCTAGTACCAAGTTTGATAACCCCCAACTTTTACCAAGCCTAGTGTAAGCATACATGATATTCTACCCTAATTTTAAACCGAATACTTGCTTCAGTAAAACACAGCAAGTTATTATCTGTTCTAAAGCAAAATTATGTTATAAAACAATGTTATAAAAGCAAATTACTCTTGGCCACTCACAGTATGATCAGTTCCTATGCCAGTTTTGTTTGCTTATTTTTCCTGGAATTGCAAGAAAATATTTCCTTAGGTTCAGATGAGAAAATAACATTTGTAGCATATGAGAAAATAATAGATATGTCAATTTGATGTTGAATTGTATCAGATTATGCAACTTTCATAAGGGCTGGCCTGAGCCTTCTTAGGCAAATGGACTAATTTTACATTCCCTTGGGTAAGGATCAAAAGTCTGACTACCGCTACTACAGAAAGCCAAAAGAATTAAAATTAGACCAGAGAAAGGATTGTGGAGATCAACAAAGGCTAGGTTTGCTGTTGGACATGTATAGAAAAGCAAAGGGTGACAATTACCATTTCCTGAGTGGCTTACCTATCACCTTCTCCATCAGTGCTAGCTATTGCACTAGGTACTGTGCATTTTTATTTCCAACGCAAAGAAAAGATCAAAAACCAGGATTCTTTTCTGCCCTTGGCATGCCACCCTAGGCAGGGAGCTCCTTTTCCAAAACCCTAGAATGTACATTCCTTTTTTTCTACCTAGTTGAAAGAACCCTTTTTTATACAAAGGAATAGGTGATTTTAAACAACTTGTCTATGGGGTCTAGGATCATAGCCTTCTTATATACTCACAAATAGGCATCTAAGTAAGTTTCTTTAGGAGGAGGATCACCTTCCCCTCAAATGGGAAGAAAACAAAAAATACTGGGATCAGCATGAACTACTACAATAGCTTATGGCACACTTTTTCCAACTAAAATATTTTTACTGCTGAGTTGGGCTCATTCTTACCTCTAATTTACAGTTTCTTCTCTCACTTGTCTCTTAAATGTCGCTGACATACTATGTTGACAATTGACCTAGTACCTCTGACATCTAAGATCTCTCCAAATTGCTTCTTCCCCTCCAAAACTGGTACCTCTCCTCCCTAATGAGAGGAATCATTAAATCAGTCTTCTGCAGTGTGATGGAGTTGAATCTTAGATTTTAATCTAAGGTATCATCTGTAAAATTTGCTTTAAAAAAAGCAATTAATTCAATCAGTGTAGGTGAACACATAGAAATTTGAACTAAATATAAACATTATGAATACTTAGATCTGCCTAGAAGATAAATAATACATAGATCCATATAAAATGAAATCAATGAAACCAGGTGTCATATAGAAATTGTATTCTGACTTTTAGTTTATCTTCTGCTCTTGTGGTATAATCCAGTTACTTCAGTTATCAGCCCGAGTTCTGATGTCTCTTTCATCAGGATACACTTAGTAATGCCTACATAAATACCCATATGTGTTTGTGTTAAGCAGTGAAGTTTTGGGGTTTTTTTTGACCAATCATGATTTTTACAAATACAATATGAAACTGATGGGAACTGATCAGGTGTTCACTAGGCCCTTTACCCATGTTTCAACTCTTAAAGCTGAACTGTAGGAAAACCTTACAGATGCAGGAACCATACTTCTGTTTTCCCTATATCCACGTTATGTTAGTGTATGGACCAGGAGGCTGGAAGTAGCAGGGGGAGGTTGTAAGACTTGATGGGAAGACGTCTCTATGCCCATGGAAAAATACTATGGTCTTTGGAGAACCCTGGAAACTGAGAATGTAGCAAGTTAGTCTTCACCTGCTAGTCCAACCTCTCTAACGGAATTCTTTCTGTGAGGCTCTCAAAGCAGCAGTGAAGACTATCTAGATTTTTTTTTAGATTCTCTCAGAAAGGGAAAACAGGAAGGTTAGAGGAGATATTATTAATCTTGCTTGTGGGTGTCTATGTGGGCTGTTTAGTTAGTTTACAGTACAATGTTCAGATAATTTTGTACAATGAAAGCCAATGTGTGAATTCATCCAAAGGATGCAGTGGTACAGAAATAATCCTGTTTTAATGATATATGAACAATTTTAATTTTCCATCTTGCTCTCATTCCCTGTATCATCTCTAGTATCTATCCAGATAGAAATGACCAGACAAATGAAACTTACCATTGCTATGAAGTACATTTTAGTCTCATTCAGAGGCATCCTAGACACAAATAGATAATGGAGCTTGTCACAATGTTTATGAAAGCATCATTCAGATTGTACTGGAAAATGGAAGAAAAGCTAGTCCGCAAAAGTTATTTTCATGTGTTTATGAAAAAAATCTAAGCAGTAAAATCTAAGCAGATTTTTTTTGTTGGTGGTTTTTGGTTTTTTTTCCCCTGTCTATCTTTGACTTGCCTAAGTACTATACGTTATTTTGGTGAATTTCAGGAGAAATGCATGTGGAAATTGAGAGTGGGAAAGTGATGTGATAAAAATCTAGGATCTTCTATATGCAGGTTACAGATTGCTTGTAATATGATGAAGCATTATTAATAACAGTATGCATCAATATTTTCAAAAGCATATTGGGTGCAATTGCTTGTATTAGCCAGGGAAGTGTGCAGCAGATTCTGGGGGAAAAAGTAGGTCTGCCCAGATTTGCTTCATAGAGAGGAAAATGGGGAGTTTTGTGCCATACTGAAACAAGCACAAAATCATGGTATTTGTAAACATTTATCTTCTGGGGTTTTACTCCCCAGGAATATTCTTCATGGTTTTCCAAAAAAAATTGCATATCTAAGCCTCTTTCTTTTTACTGTGTTAAACTGATCACAACTTTTGCAAGAAGGTGAAGGAAACAATGAATGCCTGGAAAAATATTGGGCTTTGCTATGTTTTGTTTAACTGTGTACAGTGCTGACTTCATTTAAAGATCTAGTAAAGCTGAGATGACCTTTGCCTGGATGAAGACAGCTGTCACATTTCTTGCCATGTTTGTGTTACTCCAAAGCTACCCATGATTCACTCAACTTTTGATACATGCAACAACTGGGAAAGCTTTTATAAGTTAGGAAGACCAAAATATATTTTCTACGTCATCAAAGGGATTGAGGGTGCAGACCCACTAATGAGATGGTTCCAAGACAAAGTTTCATGTCCTTTTTGTTTGTTTGAAAATCATAGCAAATAAGCAACAGGCTATCAACTTACAGTGTGACACTGTGGCAAGCAGATGGGGTGGGAAGGGAGGTAGAATGAATCTAAGAACAGCAAGGATGTAGAATTAGGGGACTGCATTTTTGTCTAGTTTTGGCACTGTTAATGAGAGAATAACATCCAGTCTCAATATTTATCTTTAATAACAGATAGTGAAATTCCATGATCTTTGAAAGAAGTACTCAAAACATTTTAGAGTATAGTGATGGTATTTTACCATGCCATAACAAACTTAAGAGAAACCTGCATACTTGCTTTATTTGAAACAATTACATGTAAGTGACTATCCCAAATAAGGACAGCTGGGGACAGAAAACCAGTGCCATATTTTTGGTCTAGTAACGAAAATACAGTTTAAAAACCAAACCAGTCTCTAGGGGTAAAAAAAAAAAAAAAAAAAATCTAGCTAGAAATAAGGCAGAAGTTTATAACCTTATTTTCATTTTTAGCATTAAGAGAGAACAGTGAGAATAATTTAACACTTAGGAAAAAATCATACCAGAAAGCAGAGGATCATGTATTGTGACATCTTCCATTAGGGTTGGGAACCAGACTGTAGGAGAAGCTTTTATCCAACAAAAGTTAGACTTGCTACCACAACTGGGTGAAACTGGATGGTCCGTTCTCCACAAGAGGTAAAATCACATCTATTGGTTCCTCTTGAGATCTGATTGTTTGGGAACAGATATTCTTTGAGGTAGATAGCATTGAAGATCTGCCTATGAAGCTAAATTTGCTAGGTAAATATATTTTCCCTCAGCTCATCAAACTACACTTTTTTTTCTGGATTGCTGACACACTGCATAAGTCCATCTTTCACATTCTAGAGAAAAGATGCTCTGATTTGTGCTGCCCCCAAGACATAATAATATGCCACATGAGGCGATGGATAAGCATCAGTGAGTTGTACTACTTTCTGAAGTTCAGAGGGATAGTGGTTGTTGATTTTATATTTGAGATGAGAATGAACAAAAAGATGAAATTAAACAGCTCCATACTTTGGTCGTTTAATGCAAACTATATTTTATATAGAGCTTGCCCTTCTGTTTATAAGAAAGACGAAAAAAATTAGTAGTATGAGTTTTCCAGAACTGATGAGATACAGTTGCAGATCTGGAAGTGAATTTTGCAACTTGAGAAAATCTGTAGTGTTTATTGTCAAAATGATATATGAGATGAGTTGAAAAACTCACTGTTCTTTGCTAAGCAGCATTTCTCCCAATAAAGATATTGCCACACAGTACCCCAGATGAATCAACTTCCCAGTCTCAATTGCATATTGACCTACATATTGAAATTTTTGCAGTTTTCTATTTAAAATACCACCAATACATTTAAAGTTATACTCATCAAGAGTTAATTTACATTTTTTATTTATAATACTGAACATTTCATAGACTGCTTTGCAGCATCAAAATGTTCTTTGATTATCTGTTTAGCCATTAAACCTCTTCAACATTTGAAATGCATGACAAAACCTAAAATATCTGGTTACAGGAGATATGCAAGTTAATGTATTTTTTCCTGAGACCATAGATTATTGTCAGAAAAAAAAAAATGCAGTGATTCCATTCCAAGATTATTTGCTTCAAGCAGAATTGTTTTAGTCACAGAATCAATACTTTTATAGTGTGTAGCTGCTCAGAAATGGATCCTATGTTTGAAAGTTAATCAATCAATTAATTGGAGAATTAATGAATATCTCCTATGCAGTTTTTAAATGATGGATATACTATAAGCAATAGAAATCCTGTCATTAGATGTTGTTAAAATTTGCCTCCAGTAATTTTCTATTTAAGATTTTGTCATTTAAGACATTATATGTATGCAGTAAAAATGTACATTACCGGGGCTTTTACTACATATAGAAGCTGTGTCATGATGCTGTCCATTAGCAGCTGAGCAATGTTATTAAGTCATTAAGAAAATAACATTTTTAGAAGGATTATGTTTCTTTATAACTGAGCAATCCTATTAAAGTCATTAAGAGAAGGAAGATCAAATAAAGGAATGTACTTATGTAAAAATTGTATCTTCATTCTTCTTTTAACTATTTCAACTTTTGTTGGAAATAACATCATATAAAAGATTTTTACTCATGTTTAGGTGCAGCTTTATGTAACAGCATTTACTCATGCTGTTAGTCATAGAGCCCTTGAAACAAAATATTCATTACTATATCCAGACTCCAGGTCAGGTATTACAGCATCCTCTCTGCAACAGAACTCGGTGCCAAATGTTTCCTGGGACTGTGGAGTCAACACAAAAAAAAAAAAAAAATCTGTCTTTTTGCTTGGTTGGTTGGTTTTTGTTTTGTAATACAGGACCCAAGGGAACTGAAGCTGCCACAGGGGAGGTTTAGGTTAGATATTAGGAAGAGGTTCTTTACTGAGAGGGTGGTTGGGCACTGGAACAGGCTTCCCCGGGAAGTGGTCACAGCACCGAGCTTGTCTTAGATCAAGAAGTGTCTGGATGATACACTCAGTCCCAAGCTCTGACTTGGCTGGTCCTGTGTGGAGCCAGGAGTTGGACTTGATCACCTTATGGATGATCCTTCCAACTCAGTATATTCTGTGATTCTATCATTCTACGAAGCTATAGACTACCAAATCATCTTGATTGAAAAGAGAAGCATTTAATATGACTTAAAGTGACACTCCACATTTCATAGAAAGAATGCACAAGTTTAAAATGTCACTGTATTGGATAAAAATTAGCATCAAAAAAATTGATGCTCTTCTTCAACCTTTAGAAAACTGGGCAATATATGACACCTACTTTGCTTCCTAAAGGATATAAAACCAGCCTAGAAACAGTACTGTATCTTGAAAATAACCAGTAATCAATTTACATGTACTTAATCTAGGGAACTCAGGTGGCAGAACTGAGGATGATGGTCTTGTTCAAGTCTACTACAGGAACACTTGACCTTATGCTATGCAAATATTAATCCACAGTACAACTACAGTGGTTTCTCCTTATGCTTACAGTCAGCCAGTAACTTGCAGTGGAAGTAGGATTTCACCATACTTAACGTTTTTCCAATCAAATAATCTAGAACTAGATTATGATGTTCATTCATCAACTGTATAAACTAAAGTTTTAGCAAAGAAATTCAAGACTTGAGTCATAAGTGCATTCTATATTTTTCCTATACTATTAACTATTAAGAATTATATAATGTTCATTTTCCTTCAGTGTCTAACTTTAGCTTTTAGGAAGAGATTTTCTTCCTGTTCTAACTGTACTCCTTTGGAGGAATTCTATGTTTACACAGCAAATACAGAAATGTAGTCTCTCAGTATCCAACTTAGCTGTATTCAGAACAGAGGTCCTTCAGTCTGAGCTCCAGATTTCTAGTTGGCTGGGTTTCTAGCCAGCTGGGTAATGCTAAATTCCATGGCAGCGATCACAAAACAAGTATGATGAAAATTTTATTTTCATTAATAGCATTGTGACTGCAGTTGAAATATAAATACTCATTACTGATTTTTCTTTGACCAGCTTGTTCAGTTTTAACTAGCCAATAGAGTCAAATGCAAAAGGCATTCCACCATAGCTTACATACACTTCTCAATAAAACGTTAATGTTATGTGCTCCTTTGTTATTTTCTCTAAACTATGAATTCACTCAGAAAGGTGTAACAAAGTATGAAGCTCAAAGGCTTAATCACTACACTTCAGAATGAAAAAGATATTTACTCTTATAATCCCCTTTCAGTAAATATTTTTCTTGAAGGCTGAAAAACTATCACTGGAAAATAAATAGTCCAATGATTCTTTACAGTCATCCTATCATGTAGGATTTTTTTGTTTGTTTGTTTTTTATCAGTGGTTATTGAGTTCAAAGTACAAGGTCAGATACCAGCAACACTATACTGTACATTGATTTATTATTCATCTGTGCTGCCCCTTTTATGCCATGTGATCAGAAAAGTTTCAAAACTTAATCTAATTTTTTTTCCTGCAAAAGTTTATGTATTTTTTGAAATTGTACCACAGACGACCTGAAAATTAATTTGTGAAATGTATGTTTAAATCCTTTGTATAACATTCAAAATACTTGAAACATCTGCATCCATAAAACGTATTCACTTACCATTTTATCACATTAAAAAGGGAAGGTATAGATTGTCCTAAAATAGATAAGGCTCTATATATCTCTGAGTGTGTAGCTGTAATGGTCACTGTTTTATCTCTTACTGCTCTACAAGGCCAGTAGCACACACTCTTCACAAGCTTTCCTTCAAGTGGCTAAGGCACTTTATTGTTCAGCAAATGGAATTAAAACACAGGCTTTCCTACTCTGTGTAAATAGCCCGGTCAGCAGGCTTTCAACATATGTTGAAAGCAAATGAACCAACCAGACAACCCAGGAGCCATTGCTGCTTTCTTTTGTCTGCATTTCTGAGGGTCTGAGGCTGCCAGACATCCTAAAGACAGTTTAAGCATCCCTGCCAGACTGTCTCTTGTGAGAATTTGGACACCTCTTCTAAATGTCACTGTTTAGAGGAGCTTCCACATATGCTCTGAAGTTTAATTTGTATGTCTAGGGTATTATGAAGGACCAAACTGGGTATGGCCTGGTATTAAATGAATATCAGCTTACTTAATAACTCTCAGGTGTCAACTTTTCACCTTTGTTGCTTTGGCATGGGCTTTGTTTTATCTTTAATCATAATAAGCTGCAGATTCATATGAAAGGACTTACCTTACTTTGCACAGATAGCCAAAGCTTGCTGTGGCCTTAATGGGAGCTATATATGAAAGTATTGAAAAAGGAAAAGGCCCTGAATAATTTATAAAGGCGAGCTACAAATAAGTGACTAAAGTACCAGAATAATAAAGTAAGCACATGGGGACTACATTGTTCCAGAGTTGGTAGTGAAATACGCAGCCCTTCACCTACAATGTCTACCTATCTATCTTAACATGGTTAATCTATATCCGTAATCCCTCTGAAATGTACTATCCAAATTCATTACCAGTTATTTCTGTAAAAGGCTATTAAAAAAAAATCCCTTTTATTTGCTATAAAAAAATCAGTTGCCTATTCAGAAAGCATAAATTGTCAGAATACTTGCTAACAGCCTTGTTTCATGTCTTCAGTTAACTTTAGAAATGAAAGCCTAAGATTCTCCTATAAACAGAAAATGTCTATAATCCACTAGGGTATAATGAAGCAAATGATTATTTCTGAAACACCTACCCTGCTTGTCAGCCCCTAAGCACTTCAACAAAGCACTCTGAGTCATTCTTATAAAGAGGTGGTGTGACAGAAGAAATGAGCCACAGGTTGGAGATCCTCAGGCAAACGCAACCCAGTGCATATGGTACATCATTACCAGTCTGATTTTAATGAAGTTTTAGAGCCTTAAATTTCACATCACAGTTGGTGCTCATACGCATTTTACTGTTATTGCCTTTCATTTGCCAAGTAAAGATAATTGATGATCTTTACTTAGAGAATTTGTAGATTTTTGAGCTGTCTATTTTTAACAGTGGTTTCTACATTTTTTTCTTTGTGTATCTGTGCATGCTTTCATTTATGCCAAAATTTATTTGTTCTAATGATTTTTTTACTGTTTTTAAAATAAAATCAGCAAAAGATAGGCTGAGCAAAATTACATTAACATTTCCATTGACATAAATGAAATTATGTGCAAGGGAAGGTTACACTAACCTTGAGTAAGAATATGGTCCTTACTGAGTGTGCCTTCTACAAAATCACACAGAATCTAATCTGTCATGCTATCACTTAACGTAAAGATTGCATTAAAAGAAGTGGAGGAGTTCTTGCTTTCTACCTAATGGGGTTTTTAGAAAGAAAATCATTGAAGATATTGACAAAAAGTGAAATGAGCAAGAGATAAACAAAGTTGAACACAAAAAACACCCTAAAAAAATTGAAAGAAATGGGAAAAGCAGTTAAAGAAAGGAACAAATAAGAGAGTAAAGCTGCAACCATTTACAATCAATCTCTTCTAGAGAAAGATATATTAAAATGTCCACTCATGTAAAGCATCACATCATATCCTTCTTTTACTTGCTTTGTTTTTCTGAGTGATCTTTCACAGCTCATTCAAAATCATCCTAGGTCCTTGGTACATCCCAGGTTCAAGATTACAGTCATCGGTGGTCTGCAGTTCTTTGAAAAATAAATAAGCTTTTAGATTGTTACCATCATGCTTACAATAAAAATATTTGTGGTAATATAGCTAACAGCTAAAAATTCTTAATAATATATGATCATTCTGCCTGCTTTGGAGCTACTGTGTTCTAAATGAACTGATTCCAGGTTCTGTCTCAATGAAACCACTGCCCAGATTATGAGAAATACACATTTTATAGTCCTCTTTAAATAATAACAGACTAAGCACAGACCATAGCCCTCAATGAAGATTTTTGCTGTATGCTGGATATCCTGTAATGCATTTTGATTCTATTATTTTGTATATTAGCAGTACATTAAAGAAAATAAAAATAGTTTGTTTTTAAAGGCCCTATCAACATTTTCAGATCACATATACGGGACCTGATTTCAAATTATAAGGTTTTGGGGGGTTATGAAGAAGACAGCAACAAAGATATCTCAAGTTTAGTTAACCATTTAGTCACTTAGAGATTGTCAGTAGTACCAAAACTTCTCTTGCTTGTTCCTGGTTCCTAACCTCTCCTTGGCCTGGTTGCACAGACTCCAAACAGTAGCAGTATCACAGAATTTTCAAGTCATTTTTCCCTGTCTCCTACAACAAGTATTTGTTTTTCTCACATTGCTCAGTTCTTTTTCAATGTTATACTGTTATTATGAAACAAAACTCTTCAGAGATTTTAGTCATCTTGTACAGGCTACTGGCTGTGGGCAAATATTTCTAAAAGAGTCTTATAGAAATATATTCTAGAAGGGTCTTCTAGCTTGAAAAACAGTGGTCTGACAGTTCTCCTTCTGCCATTTCAAAGCTGAACCACACACACAACATTGACTGAAATTTTGAAATACAGTTCCTGTACAAGAGAAGGATTCATATTTATATTTATATTGCCATAAAACTCACATGAAATTTGTTATTTAATATAATTTATTTGGACTAAAAGTGTGCCGTGGTTTGATCCTGATTGGAGGCCAGATGTCCACTAAAGCTGCTCTATAACTCCCCTTTTCAGCTGGACAGGGGAGAAAATACATATTGAGAGGCTCAGGAGTCAAGATAAGGACAGGGAGAGATCATTCAGCAATCAGTGTCATGGGCAAAATAGACTCAACATAGAATGAAGGAAAGAAAACTCTCCAATTTGTTACACTGCACTGCATACCCAGTGAAACCAGAGTCAGATAATGAGAAGTACAGCTAGAACCTCCCACCGACGGGACACAGTCCTCCACAAACTTCTCCAACGTGAATCCCTTCCCACGGGGCTTCAGCTCCTCACCAGCTGTCCCAGCGTGGGTCACTGCTATGGGGTGAAGACATAAATCATAGAATGTCTTTCAGTCTCTTACACCCAGACTGCTCCAGCCTGGTCCCTCACGGAGGGAGTTACAAGCCTTTCTCCCCCAGAAAACCTGTCCCGGTGTGGGTCTCTCTCATCTCTGCATCTCTCTTTTTTCACAGACTGCAAATTTTGGCAGAGGCTTGCTCCATTGTGGGTCACAGCATCTTCCATAAGTCTCTACCTGCTTCAGCAAAGAGTCTCTCCATGGGCTGCAGGTGGGCTCTCTGCTCCCTGTCCTCTTCCATGGGCAGTGGGGGACACCTGCTCCACCATGGTCTTCTCCATAGGCTACAGGGGAATCTTTCTCTCTGGCACCTGGAACACCTCCTCTACCCCTTCTTCACTGACATTGGTGACTGCACAGTTTCTTACATCTTCTCACTCCCTTCTCTGGTGGCAAAAAGCAGCTGATTGTGGGCTTTTTTCTCCTAAATATGATTCCCACAGGCACTATGACCGTCGCTGATGGGCTTGACCTTGGTCAGCAGTGGGTCCGGCCTTGAGTCAGCTGGTGTTTGCTCTGTCAGACCTACAGAAAGCTTCTCATTGCTTCTTGCAGAAGCCACCCATGCAGCCCCTCATCCCCCACCATCCTATCCCCCATCCATCCCCCCAGAACCCAACTATGCAAAACTGCAACAAGGTGGAGAAGGTCTTTGGAATTAGAGTACTTTAGGACACACTCCCAAAAGCAAAGTCACAGCCATTATTTTTACTCTGCTATGCAACTCAGCACAGACTTAGGATAACATGAAAGAAAAACTTTTTTTTTCCTTCTTCTCATCTCTTTGCTAAACTATACTAAAAGATTAAGGGTTTTAGGCTGAATTCTGTACTGAAAACAAGGTTTAATCAAGCATTGTATTGCTTAATATTGTTCTAGGAAGAGTAACTATATTGATTCAAATTTGGAGCAATCAAGACAGTTGGTCATCTGAAACATATAGTGTGTCCTTTTCAGTATGGGAAAAAGAGAGGGGTTATCCTAATTGCAGGAGTTTTTGTTGTTTCTTTTGATGATCACACAGGAAAGAAGATATCTAAACTGATGAAGCTAAATGCCCAGATCACTCAAGCACTCACATTTTTAACATTGTCAGATGATTTATGCTGTGGCACAGAAATATGGCTGAGGGATTGCACTGAATACCACAAAATGGTTGGGATAGGTCTATATTTACCTCAAACCATACTGAATGGAAAGAAAAGAGTTTAGATTAGGATGATGAACCACCCTTGCTAGAGAAAGATACGATAAAGTCCTTCACAGAAAGATTCTTGTCAAGGCTGTATCTGCAAGAGATGCATAAGACACTGGAAGCTGCTTTAAAAACAATGTACCAAGGAAAAAGTCCATACCTTGGTGAGGTTGAATACTATAGCTGCTGATATCTCTTCAGAAGACCATAAATTAGAGGGACTAGAGAGGAGGAGACACTTGGAGTAATATATTATAATGGTCAGAGACACTGTCTAGTCTCCTACTGACATCAGTAATGTTAATACAGCTATGTGAATAAAAGCAGTAATATCTCCTTAGACTAGAGGGAAAAGACAGATACCTTTCATGCAGAGAAATTGCTGTTGGTGTTTTAGGGTGTAAAAATGGTGTATGTCTTGTTCATTAATAACAAATTAATGTATTTTTAACAAAGAAAGGCTGGATAGTGCAGTATAAAGAGAATATTTTAAAAAGAATAAAGTCTAACTGCTTTCTTCAACTACCTCATGGGTAGAGAAGGCAGGCCTCAATTTCTCCAGAGGTGCTCAGTAAAGGACAGGAGTCGTGGACACAAGTTGGACCAAGGGTTATTCCAATTGGATAAAGTGAACATGTTACTTATGAAGATGCCAAAGAATGGAAGAGGTCACTTAGAAAGGCTGTGGGAGCTCTACCTTATCATGTTCAGAGAGCATCTGCACAGGGCCCTGAGCTACCTGTCATAAATCTTACATTAGTCACATAGGTTGCTCTCCTGATTTGGTGGGCCAGCTGACCTCCAGAGGAGACTCTATCTATAGATATTTACACAAACATTGAAGCTTCCATGTTAAAAATGAGGACAATTCATCATAGAATGTAAATCTGTCAGCTGAATGCACTGTGCAGACAGGAACTCAGCAAACTCTGAATTCAGCTTTGAACGACAGATTTCCCTTATGGAAGGCAGCAGGGTGATAGTGGTGGCATCTCAGGGGTGCAAACATGCGGCAACAGTATAAGACCATTGGACTTGTGCTCTGAGTGAAATTTTTAACCCTGATCCCCAGAGAGAAGAGACTAGCGCACTGACCCACTTCCAAATTATCCCTGGCTGTGACTTACTATAAGGATGACTCATGGGCCTGAAGAGAAAATATTTACTGAACAGCCTGCCAGCAGAGGATGAGGTGGGCAGAAAGGAGACAACCATGTTAAACAGAGATCAGCATAATTGAATTCCATTTGCTTAGTGATCCTGTACCTCTCTGCTCTGCGCAGATTTTTTTTTCTTTAAAGACAGTATTAACTTCAGAGAACCCAAAAGAAGAAGTCAGTGTATAAACTTATATTTAAATAGCATAAATGCACATGGACAATACTTCAAATTAGCTAAGACAGGTGGCAAAGTAAATCCCAGGTAGGGAGTCACCCAAGGACGTAGCCTGTGGCTAACAGCTAATGGATAGCTAGCCAGGGGCTATCTGCAAGCCTGAAGGGGAAAATAAACTGACAGTTCCCACCCAGTGCGGTTGTGTGGGTGTTGGCTTCACAGACTGACTTTTCAGCTATATCCTGCTTATGCGGTGTCAGTTTAGGAGACTTGGGGTTCACAACTGCAGCAAGAAGTTTACCTTTCAAGCTAATTTTCTTCAAATCCTGGAATGAAGCTGACAGAAAACCAATAGGGAGCCACAACTTCTGTTGTGCTGTGATTACAGACAATTTTCTTTTACTCTTAAATAACCAAATTATGTTAATCAATCTAATTACAAGAGAAAACTCTGGGGCAGTTGTTTCAGGTTCCACCTTTGGCAGTGGTTTCTGTAAAACAAAAACATTTTTCAATACAGAATCTCACAGGTAAAGTAGTGTCATTGACAGAATTGCTGAGCATGTGGTAAAACCAATCTAAACCTCCTACTCTGGGACAATAGGATAGCCCTGTATTGTTAGCAGCAGTGCAGAGCTTCGCAGCATTTACACGGGGAGAATGGTGTCCCACATAAAATTTACCTTCGATAGTCCTGACAGATTTTGTGTATTCACATGGCAAAGTGCATCACTGAAAGAAAATATTTGCTTGCATTTTGGAAGCCATATTAACCGCATTAATTTCATTCTGTTTCCAGGTTAATTTACCCTTGTCTCTCAGCAGAGATAATTATCTGGGGCATGACACTAACATTGCTGTATTGCTTCCAAATTCTGATTTCAGTGTTGCTGAGCTGTTTCAGGAATCTTCCTACAGTTTGCATCAGAGACCTTATGTCTGAGAAAGCCAACACAGCCTATTGTTTTTTTGATAGGTTCAGTCCTATGTAGGGCTAAGTTTCTTAACCTGGGTGAGCCTACTTGCATTGTGGAAAACTGTCACCCTGCCTTATTCTGGGGTTTCAGTTTTTCTTGTAATCTTTCTGCATGGATAGCGAACTTGAAGGTAGTCCAAATGGAAAGTCAGCATCTGTCCCTAGACCAAGACTGTATATAGGATGTTACTGGAAGGTAAAAACCTTACAAAAATCTGTATCTTGTGAGTTTTTTATAGTTCTAATATCTCCATACTGATGATTCTGAAACCTGAGACTAATGCATCATCAGGAACTGTCACTAAACTGTCACTAAACCGTACCTTACCCAATGCAACCTCAGAAGTTACCAAAACATGCATTAAAGGGTTTCTTTATAGTTGGAAAGTCTGGGATTTATTTCTGTCCCACGATCTGTTTGATGCCAGAGTTAAGACTAAAAACCCAGGAATACCTGATCAGCACTTTCACACTGATGAATCATACCTCTCTTTCCATGGTTAGGCGTGCAAATTTGAAATTAGCTTTCCTAGTTCACAGAGGAACTTAAAATCAAGATTGGTGTGATGAAGGGGAAAGCTTCTGACACTGACACGTGAGCTGTTTTATATTAGTATAAATGATGAAACTGTACAGTAATGAGTCTCTAGTCCTGTATAATTTCCAGACAAACATCACAAGCTGAGATCCAAACTTATAGTTGTGGTCACCAAAAATATTTTTGCACTTACACAGAAATTTTGTTATGCACATAAAAATACGTTAGTCAATGGTCCTTGGCATTGAGTAATGACAGATAGCTCCTTAATGATGTTTTTTCAGTGTCTCCCACTAGCAGTACAGGCTTATTTCTCTTGATCAGTTGTTCATTTCATCCCTGATTTGTGTCAGGCTTTCTCATGACTCCTATACAGACAACAAATATATATAATTTTTTCTAATTTCCTTGTGAAAATTGTGTTAGACCCCAAATGCAAATCTTAGGAAGGTGACCTGGAGCTGAGATGAGGAAAATATCAGTGGAAAATATCCACCATGCGGTTCAATATTAAGTGTATACAATATTGGAATTTGGAATTCATATTTAGAAAATTCTCTCAAACTGAGGACAAAGAACATTTTGTTACAGTTACAAATTCCTGCTGCATTTAACACATTTTCTGTCTGTAAAGTATACAAGAGCAAAAGAACCTCAGATATAAGCAACTATCCTATGAGATTCTACAACCCATTCTTACTGAAAGCAGCATAGAAAGTGAGTCAGGAAAAATATCTTTGAAAGCATTATTTCTTAAAAAATCGCAAAGATACTGTCAAATATATTTCAGTAAGCAGTAAATGAACCTTGCTTGCACCATAAATCATTAATGTTTAATCACCAGCCAATGCCTCAATAAGCTCACTGGCATGGAAACTCTAAGATACTCAAAGGATAGTTCTAGTAAATCTGGCATGCATGGTTGGCTTGTGTGCTTAATTACTGTTTATGCATTGGCAGTATCCAAGCAGTTGTATGTAATAAATAGAACACTGTCACACTGTCCAGATGGTTTTAGATTCAAGGCCTAGGGAGTATGTTTGAAGATTACAGGCCTGATTTACTAACAATTCACACCAGCTCAATTGCTGAAAATCATGCTAATAGCATACGTTTCATCAATTTCATCAATGCAGAAATAAATATACTATTAATGACTATTTAAAAGCACATTTTATTTTCTATTTAGCCACTCTTCAGAGAAGATATAATAATTTTATTTTGGTTTGAGGCATGTAGCAGCTCTATTTCTGCAGTGTCCAGTACATTTGAGAGAAATGTTTTCTTTCACGCAGAACAAAGGAGTGCCAAGCAGAGATAATCCAAGCTATGGTTGTAAATGATAGTTTAAGTATTAGAATCAGTATAGCTGCTTTAGTGTGGTGATCTGCCTTAATTAATTTACACTGTCAAGAATTAGGGGCAGAATTACATGTCATCAAATTAAGAATGGAATCATTAATTGGTTTAGTCTTTACCTTATGTATAAATATGAAGCCAAATTATGCTATAATTTTCAAATAGTCCAAAAAAGATTAGGTAAATAAGTTTATGAACAATAACTGCTTTTTTCATCCCCAAACTGTAGTTGACCTGAATTTGTGAAATTGCTTTAAGCAGATTTCCATTAGGAGAGATGAGCAGCAAGGAGAGAAGTTGGGAGGAAAAAAAATTAATTTGGCAAGGAGATGTACTTTTATTTAGTATATTAATTCTTAGAGGTCCTTCCTTGGACCAAGAATATGGGCAACTTGAAATCAAGTTTTTAACTCTTTTAGAGTTTATGAATTTTTTTCCCACCTTTTTGCAAGAATGTCCTATCTGAAAGATGATAGGACAGTAAGGACAGGAGTGAGAATGGAGATGGACTTGATCCCCCCAACATGAACAGGAAATGAAGCGGGATTTTCTTTGTAGGGCATGGTAAAGAAAACCTATCAGCACCAGGAAATTGAACTCAGTAAGAGAAATAAAGCCAAAAAGACTGATAAAAAGGGTAGCACCCATAATTTTCCCCTAATTAAGTGGGTAAAAAAAAATTACTGCCAACCTGATAAATTATCTCTCCATGATGAAGATTCTGTTCTGTACCTTCTTTTTCACCTTTAAACAACTATCTGAAGTGTTCCAGGATTATATCCAAAATGCAATTTATGGTCATAAACATATGGCCTTAACTGAGTAATTCATCTGTTCTTTCTGTAATAGTCACTAATCCTTGGTTATTTACCTGCTTATCTGTTCCTCTGTAGGTAGCTACTTCCTGGGTGCAGTTCATTTTGCATTAAGAAATATCTGTTATAAATAGGTAACTGCATCTCTACTGGACACAAAAGGGCTCTAGCAAACTAGTTCAGCTGTTGATTTCCACAAGGTATAGAAGCATCTTTAAGTGAGAATTATAGTCCTATCATCTGCACGCAAAATATATCCCAAAGAAATAATTGTTCCACTAACCTATGGGACACCTTTGAGTTTTATTGAAATTAATGCTGTACAGCTCCTTCACTGCCTCTGCCTATGGGGAACTGGAGTACAAGTGAAGTTCTGCCTACATTTAAAGTTAAGAGATTACCTGTATTCAGTGCTTTATCTTGGTTAGATGTAATTAACTAGTTCAATGTAGGAGATATAGTATAGGATATAGCCAGCTGTGTGTAGCTAGGGGTCAAACTCTACATCATAGTCAGACCATACAACTTAAGAATAGTAGTGATCAACTTTTAGGTATTTTAGTCACTTAGTCATTCTGCATTGTTCTAAATTATTTATATTTAAAATTTTATACTTTTTATTGTTTTAGGTCAGAACAAGAGCTAGAAATAAGTCTATCAGGAACCCTTCAGACATTATTATTTATTAAAACCATCTTTAAAAGAGTTTTTGAGGTACTGTCTGTAATGGGAGTAGGATTTGTCATGGGTATTATCACGACTGTGTTTTAGATGGATGTGTAAATGAACTCTGAAGATTCAAAACACAGAAGACATCTTTCAGATTTTCAGTGCATTAAAATGGAAAACAAGAATCAAATTTAAGAGCAGCTTCTCTGTAATGGCAGTATCTGAGATGTTTCCAAAATCTGAAGAGCACAAGATATGCCTGGATGCTAATATATTAAACATGCTCATTTTTAATTTTTTTTTTTTTTTACTTGCTAATTATTCTAGCTTCAAATTAATGTGTAAAATCCATGAGTCTCTCCTCATATCTGAGCAAAATTTTTTATAGCAGAGTGGCTGCAGTGAAGTCTCTGGTTACTGAGGCTGTTTAATCAAATTTTGGGTCTGGATAACAGAGCCTATTGATGCCCTTACTATATACATGCCATATATGTATAGACCGAAATGTGCTGCAATTAAAATTTAAGTAATATCTGTTCCAAATAAACAGAAATATTTTATTATTCCTATTGTTTTTATACCCTAACTGTCAGAATTTTAGGTGACTGCTCTTACCTGCTTCGGAAAAAACTGCAGATTCTCCACGTAGATCACACAGACCATTACTTGTTCTAAGAAAAATGAGTTAGATAACCTAAAACTGTAATTGTCACTGCAGATCTTGCAGTTAAATTTTTTAAAGATACAGATATAATTCAACTGACTGCACTGTAGACATTAATCTCTTGCATTCTCTGTTCATCCAGAGAATGCTTTAGTCTGGTAATATGCTTTGTGTTCCTAGTTTTTAATAAGTTACCTTTAATGACCTTTTTTCTTCATGTTCTTTAGAGTTTAAGTTCAAGAAATACTTGCTTATATTTACTGAGATTTTCACTTCTTAGTGGTTCAATTAAGAGACAGAATTTTACTGAGTCTCTTTTATGAAAAGAATTATTACATATATTTATTTGATCGTTTATTTTAAAATGATTAAAAGAGTTTTTTCTAGTAATCTGTTAAGAAAAAAAATGAATGGGATAAGTTTCATATCAAAAAACAGTGATCATCATCTGGGATTTGAAAGCAAATATAAGAAAGTTTGGGATAACATATTGGCATAACGTGATTGTTCTAGAAAATGTAGTATTTGTTTTCTCTCAGACAATGTTAATTTTATAAGAAAAGGCTCTGCTTTCATTTGCAAAATAGTTGAGCATCAACCTCAAAATTGGAGTCATTAGTCCAGATTTACAGTGTGAAAAGAACAAAATTCACCTGTCGACATTTTTTAATAATGATAGATTCAATTCCCTCAAAGGTTTATCAAGTCTTTTATTCTCCATGAATGCTGCAGTATTTCCAAAGACATATTTCTGTACTTAATTTTTTTAAATAGCTTTGTACTTTTCTCTTAACTATTGCATCCCAATGCAAGAAAACAATGTCTCAACATTTTGCCATTTGTTTTCTCCAGGAAAATTCACATTCATTTGATTAATTCACTTCCATTTGCAGTATAAAAAATTATCTATTGGTATGTATTAAAATCCTAAAGGTATCACTTTTGAAGATTCTAGCTCAAGTGAGAGTATTCCACTATATTTTTATTTCAGACTATACGTTTTCCTCTACAAACCCTGCACAAATTCATACTGTCCCAGTCACCAGAAGGAAGAACCTTCAGATACTTCCCATTCATAGTAGGAAAAAAACCCCACATTTGCTTCTAATGTAAAAAGAGCAACTGAGAGATCTGGTAGAAGGAGGAGATGGGAAAGAACTTGGGAGGCAAAAGGGAAGCAGGCATGAAAATGGAGAAGAATGTAAACAGGGTTGTGAGGTACAGAGTCTGAAATGAAGAACGGGAATGGGATTGAAAGGTGGAAACTTAATGACTCCCTGGCAAAATAAATTCAGAAATAGCCAAAATATAGATAAATATCCAATTACATGGTTACATAGAATCATCATGAACTTAAATAAAGGGACAAAATTAAATAAGAATAGGAATTTGAGTCCCAAACAAGTTACACAAGGCAAGGTCCAGATATATGAAGGCACTGAACTGAAACACAGCCAAGTTAACATCAGCTCATGTATTACAGTCCTGAAAGCAGAGTAACAGATGGGTAAGACTGCTGTGACCATGAACTATATTCCTATTCTTTCTATATTGGAGATAGCTTGGTCTCCATTGTCCCCCACAGTTCTACACTTTGTTTTGTGTAAGAAATCCCAAATCTACTGAAAAACGCTTATTAAATGTATCACAGAAAAGGGCAAGACCACTGAGAAAGGCAACAGAGAGAAAGGATCTAAATCTTAAAAGTTAATTGTCTGCAGCAGTTCAACTGGCTTTCGCTTTAGCTGAAAAGGGATTTCCTGTCGGATGGATTTTCAAAGTGCAGCCATGTATACGGATCTTAAACTGCGGTACCATTCATTTTCTCAGGCACAAGCCACCAAATAACAGTACTTAAAGATGCTACTGAAATGTATTTACTTAAAGGATCTGTCTAGAGGTTGTCATTTCTTTATATTGTTATCTTACGTTTTGATAAGGTGTATCACAAGTCCAATGTATTCTTGTTTCCTTGTGACACTGTGCTTTTACAGCTAAGAGAGGCTCATGAGATAGCTGTATAAAGGTTGTCAAGAGGACGTAATGGAAAAATATCTTTCTGGCTCTCTTCTGAATTTATAGAACAGTTTTTATTTAGTTGAAAAATAAAGATTTAAAATTGCACTACCATAGAAAAGTATCATCTTTTTATGTTTAATGGTAGTATAGAAATATGTTCAAGAACACAAGCAGACCATATAGAGTTCTCCAACTAGGGGCATTATTAAGCAATGACTTACAAATATTGACATTTGTAAGATATAAAAAGACATTATTTCACCACAAACTATAGTTGTGCATTTATCTCCTTTCACTCTTTTCTTCAAATGAAGTTATACAGTGATAGTATCCAAATGGCTATCTATTGCAAAGGCTATAAATGCTGCAATAACAAAGTTAATAGGATGATTCTAAGTTGTCATTCTGAAATACTGATTAAAGTAATTGTTAAATTGAAATGGTTGTGCTTGTTTATAGGGCATAAATTTGAAGACAATTCCACATAAACACATTAAGAACTGTATTTCAGTGGCATTACAGCCTTCCAAGGAAGTGAAAACTGGTAACTAGTAACTGATAGATAAATTTAGCATTACTCAGACTCATAGAAACAAATTTAAATTAAATAAAACCATAAAATCTCATCTGCTATAAGGCCCTGAATTTTAGCGTATGTATTGCTTTTGAAGAACTGGAATCTATTCATAAACTCTGTGCAGAAATATATTTTTTACAGTTCTAAGTTAAAAGCGTTAGGCATGACAAGCAAATAATAATTGAGACAGAGGAAAATGAACTGATTTATCAAACAATCAAAACTAGTATGAATGAAAAAGAGGTATTAGAGCTTGAATTCCTGATTCTCAGAAGAAGGTATGATATACCAGACATTCTAACATTTAATACTTAAAAAGTTATGCAGCAAAAGAAGAAACAGACATAGACTGAACATAGAACCTGTATCAGTTACTAAGTTAAAATGTTCTTTTGTTTCTTAGCTAAAAAGAAATTTGGGGACAGCAAGCTGCACGTCCTGAAGTTCACTGTAGCAACTTTTTTCATTCTGGCAGATGATGTTATCTCCTTCTCAAACCAGTCTATCAGACAAATGGGAATTCACTGATGGACAGATCATAATTCACAGTCTGCTTCTTTAGGTGTTGAATACTGATGCTATTAGGATGCTTCTTCTCTCCTAAGGTAATAGCCTGCAAATGCAGAGAATAATTCTCATATCACAGTCTGGCTGTCACAATTAAACTAGGATGGAGGTAAAAGCTTTAGGACTTCTATTCTTTCTGAAAAATAAACATCAAGCTGTGATTGCCTGAGTCACAATTCGGTTACAGTTATGTTATTTGGACTTTGGTGAGCTATGCACCACCTTTACTCAGAGCTCATAGTATATGTTATTTATTCTTGAGTTAAATTTATGCTATTCAAAGTGCCTGCATCACTCCCACCTTTAAAATCAGAGTAAATAGCAACATATTTTAACTTTAAACTCTATAGGAATATAATGAGAAAATGGTGTGAAGGAGCATAACCACAGCTGCCTACAGTGGCAGCAGCTAGCCATACTGTGCATTGTACATAATCTTGAGGGGCAAAGGTGTCTTCCAGGATTAAGGTCTTGCGCCCATGAACCTGTCCTTTGCTGATGTGGTGACCTTACAGATAGAAAAATGGCTCAGATGTCATTAGCTGGTATAAATTACAGGTTCCCAAAATGCCCACAAACACCACATTTAAATATGATCTGAAAATACTGTAAGCAATTATTTTATATTTTTCCAGAAATCATCAATAAATTATAATAATAATCAAGGCCAATATTAGATCTATGTGCAACACCTCCTCTCTCTAAAAAAAATTTCCCTTTCCTAAACATTTTTTTAACTGTTGTGGGGTGTTTTTATTATTATTTAATTTAGGTAACATTTATTTTATTTGTAATTGTGCTTCTATTTTCAATGAAAATACTATACAAACCTCCATTAAAAGCACTCATCAAGCAAAACCATAATTTCATTTTAAAAATGTATTGGGTTTGTTATGTATTGGCCATAAAACTAATCAATTAGAGTCAGTTTGGTTATGTTCCTTTATTTCTTCGTGCTTCCTGTTTCACTTTTTGTGTTATTTGGTAACCATCCTAAAGTTAATTACAGATCATCCAGATCCGTTTTTTTGTTCAAGTAGCAGCACAGTATTTTTCAGTTGTTCCACCAAGCCTTAGAAAACTTACTAGCATGCTACTTTATGATAACAAATATCACTCATGATTTCAGAAAGCTCATTGGACTCACTGACATTTCATTAACTGATATTTCAGTGTTTTGCAGTTCTAGTAATCTTTTATGTTATAAATAGTATTAGCACTTGGTCCTCAATGAATCCTGCATAACTACTGTATCTATTATTCTTTCCAAATACTAAATGGGAATGAATTTTGATGCTTTGGATTGCTCTGAATTATTGTAAAATATCACCTTTATCTGTGCTAATTGTGATAAAATTGTTAGAATGCCATGTGTCTGGACTGTTTTCATGTCCTTAGTAAAGGAAATAGAGCCTGACCATAGACTGGTTTTCATGAACACTTTTAACTTACTTATACTCCCAGATATTTTCCCATTTGTTATTTTTGTTAGGTTTTTAATGACTACTTTCTCTCTTAACAGATAGGTTTTAAAATAAAAGAGCCATCTTCTGTGAAAGCAGAATTGTGTGTTTTATGAGGGATGGGTGGCTTCTAATAAAATGTGTTCACTTTCTCCATTATCATTAACAGTCTTCCCACCCAATTTTGTAGCTGATGGGTTTCAGCATCAGGAAACTGACCCTTTTAGAGTAGCAAAACATTTATTATAGGCTGGGGCTACGCTGCATTTTTCACTTAGCATAATAAACTAGCATCCAAGCAAACCATCATTTTTAGTGAAGCAATCAATGAGACCTTCTAGATTTTGAAATGGTGTTACTACACTTTGTTGTTTTATTTTTTTTAGAAAATTCAAATATAGTTTCTACAGATAATAAAGCCCTAGCGGTTAAGCTATCTGGGATAAAATATACAATATATAACTCCATAGGGATAGAAATTTCAAGAGCTGCTCCTCTTGTTCTGTCTTCCAAGCTGATGATCTGTTACACGTCTTTCACTAGTATCTTCTCTAATGTATCAGCTAGAAGACTTTTCCATGACAATATCACAGGTCCTGTTCATCTGAAGGGTCAATCATTTTAAAATGCTTTATGACTAGGGCGTTGCTCATATATCATTTTGACAAAGTTTCATAGGAATTGTCTGTGTGTGAAAGAGACTTCTGAATCCTAGATAAATCAATTTACAGATTGGGATGTATGAGAGCCTTGAACATACCCTTTAAAAAAGCTGATGCTTTTATATTTTCCACATATAAAAACTCAGAGTTTTTGAAAAGTCTGAAAAAAATTTCCCTATATTCCTGTATGTAACATAAGCAAGTTTTGAAACTACAAATGCTGCCACAAGTTGAATTGTCATCCTGGCAGAGGTATTTTAAAGATATCACAACCACATTTTGGGCAGTCCTTTGTCAGACAGTTATATCTTTTTATTTGTTGTTTGCTGTTTAAAATTGTTTTGTTTTGTTTTGTTTTGTTTTTTTTGAGGGGGAAAAAGGAAGCAAAATGATTAATAAAGTTAAGTCTGCTAAAAAGGGTGGGGTGGAGGGAGGTGTTTTAAGATCTGGTTGCATTTCTCATTATCCAACTCTGGTTTCACTGTGTGTGTAGTGTAATAAATTTGGTCTGGAAGATCGAGTAGTGAGGTGGATTGAGAGCAAGATTTGATCAATGGGACAGAGTCTAGCTGGAGGCCTGTATCTAGTGGAGTCCCTCAGGGGTCAGTACTGGGACCTGTACTATTCAATATATTCATTGATGAGCTGGATGAGGGAATAGAGTGCACAGCCAGCAAGTTTGCTGATGACACAAAACCGGGTGGGGTGGCTGACACACCAGAGGGTTGTGCTGCCATTCAGCAAGACTTAGACAACCTGGAGAGTTGGGCAGGGAGAAGCTTAATGAGATTTAACAAGGGCAAGTTTAGGGTCTTGCATCTGGGGAAGAACAACGCCAGGTACCAGTATAGGTTGGGGACTGGCTTGTTGGAGAGCAGCGTACATGAGAGGGACCTGTGGGTCCTGGTGGACAGCAGGATGACCATGAGCCAGCAATGTGCCCTCATGGCTAAGAAGGCCAATGGCATCCTGCAGTGTATTAGGAGGGGTGCGGTTAGTAGGTCAAGAGAGGTCCTTCTCCCCCTCTACTCTACCCTGGTGAGACTGCACCAGTTTTGGGCCCCTCGGAGTTCCAGAAGGACATCAAACTCCTTGCAGAGCCACCAAGATGAGGAAGGGAGTGGAACACCTTCCTTATGAGGAAAGGCTGAGGGAGCTGGCTGTGTTTAGATTAGAGAAGAGGAGACTGAGGGGTGACCTTATTAATGTTTATAAATATGTAAAGGGCAGAAATCAGGAGGATGGAGCCAGACTTTTTCTCAGTGATGTCCAATGACAGGACAAGAGACAATGGGTGCAAGCTGGAGCATGGGAAGTTCCATGTGAATATAAGGGGGAACTTTTTCACTATGAGGGTGATAGGTTGTAGAGTCTCCTTCTCTGGAGACATTCAAAACCCACCTGGATGTGTTCCTGTGTGATTTAGTCTAGGTGATTCTGAGTTGGACTAGATGATCTTTTGAGGTCCCTTTCACCTCCTAACGTTCTGTGATTCCTCAGATATGTTATACAGATTGCATAATGTCCTGGTTCTGGCTGGGTCAGAGTTAACCTCCTCAAGCAGCCAGCACAGGTGAGCTGAATTATCCCAGACTATTTTCCACATCACCTTGCATCACTCCCCCATAAAAGGGGCTGGCTGGGGAGGGGTGATGTGGGGTGCCTCTAGGGCACTCTGAGTGTGGCTGGGGCACTGTGTCACTCCTTGTGTTGTGCAGTGCTCTTAACTTTGGGTTGTTAAGGTGTTTTGTGCTATAACTGGATGTGAGTTTAATTTGCAAGGGGATGTTGTTCTTCTACTTTCACAGTGCTTTTGTCAGTAAATTGTCCTTATCCCAACCCATAGAAGCTCTTTCTGTTTCTCCTCTGGGAATGAGCAAGCGGCATATGGTGCTCAGCCACTGGTTGGGGCTGAACCACCACACATAATTCGGGCACACCTCCAGACTTAGGTTTTCAGACAAACAGCTTTGGGTCTTCTAGGAAATGTAATACAAGATAAGATAAATCACATAGAGTCAATATCACTGAGATTCTACCCTCTTTCACTGAAAGGTTTTTTGATTAATATGCTTTTATTTTCAAGAAATAAAAAGGATTGGACAGACAATGGGATAATTATAAAGAACTGGGACAATATCAGTATTATTTAAGAGTTAGATTTAAAATAGTGTTTCAACCATCTAGGCTTACACAAAACAAGTAAAGAAAGCATGACTAAAAACTAATCCCAGATGAATTAAACTGAGAACAGCATGGGAAATAGATTCCCCACAGATCAATAAGTGAAAAATAAAAAAAATCTTAACTAATTCACAGACTACATGAAACTCCAGAGGAAACAGCCAGCCTTTTCCTTTTATTGTTCTCTATTTAGGCAAGTAGGAGCAGCATGCAATTTCTTTTCGTGTTATTAGTTTCACTTCTTAAAAGAATCCCATGTTTGCCTGGGCATCTGCAGAAGACCTTGGACTTCCATAACCAACTTCCCAAACAGATAGAGTGCACTTATGGGAAGAATGATATTGTGCTTTAATAAGCTCCAGATGGTAGAAGAGTCTTTGAGATTTCATTGCTGTTTGCTGCAGTAACATCTACCACCCAGAGACCAAAACATCACTGTAGACAATATTAGACAAGCACAAAAGAAAACAGCACTTACTCCAAAACGGCAGCAGACAAATGAGGAAATAAAAGGTAACCGTGAGACATTTTGAGACAAAAACAATCAGAGACTTCAGCATAACAGTGTCAAGTAGATCAGACCTTTTCCTGTTGCATCATACATTTCATGCCAAAAATGAAAAGGCTTTGCACTGACTCCTAACTGAGGGGCTGTAAAAGCCTAATTCTGAACCAGTTTCACAATTAGAAATAGATCTCTCTTGACTTCCAGTAGAAGAGCCAACAAAGAATCTCTGCTGTCTTAAAAGGTGTGAGAAATACTGTACACTATTCCTGCGTCTATATAGAACGTAATATCAGAATACTCTTGCATATAAATAGGGAATTTTAGTGTTCATGTCCTTGCATACACCCATGACAGTTTGGCCATAGCTAAGCACAGCCTCTGAAGTTGAAATGTAACATAGTAAAAAATGTATTTTTAAACAAGCATATAATTATAAAACCAAATTTGTACAAATAAGCAAGAATAAACCCCTCACATTTAAACACAAATAAAAAATTATCAGATTCTATATCATCTCCTTTTCCCAGATATTTAAGATCGCAATATATTTAATATTACCAACTGTCAGAGCCCTCCAATGTTTGAAACAGAATTTCCCCCATTTTTAAGACAAAAAATGTATCGAGGGTTTTTGTAGTGATTCACTAAGAAATGCAGAATGCTCAAGTATCAAACTATGTACAGTTAATAAGACATTTCTGTCTGTCCCTGTACTGCAGACTACCAATGCCATTTTAAGTTTCTCATAAAAACTGTTAAAACCAAAAGCAGAATCACAAGTTTTAAGAGTATCCATTAACATTTCTTAGAACAGTCGTGAATCTAGTATTGGTGTGATGAAAATTCATCTGAGGCAAATGAAAGAAAGCAAAATGAGAAGTTTGCTCCCTCTTGCAGGTAACATGACATACGTAATGTGTCTTTTCCAAAAAATTAGGAATGAGTCACTGATTAATGTAGTATTTCCATATCTCTGTTAAGATGTTAATATATTGAAAGATATCTGATTCTTGGAACTGATTAGAAAGTGTGAGCTGCAGAAACAACAATATGCATTTTGAAATGGACTAGGAGTGCGAAAGTCATTGGGAAAAGAGCACTAGAATATGATAACGTTAGTAAATGGGCTTATTCTAATAAGTACAGATTATACTAAAATATCTGTTACCTAAGACAGTATCATCTTGTGTCATAAATTCAAAATAAAAATTCACAGCTTGTATTTGTGCATAAATACTTTTTCCCGCATGTGGGAATTTCAGTGTCATCCAGGCACATAGGAGTTGCAAAAATCAAGGCCTAAAATGAGTTGATTCATTCACTGAGTAGCTACAGGTGAAGCTGAATATAAGTATAGCAATAAAAATTAAAATAAATTAATATTAACTCTAAACTTTACCTTATCCTAAAAGTAATAATTTAATAATAACCCCAAAACAGACCCAAATTATCTGCAGGACTTGCCCCTTCTTATCAGTGTGACTGGCTGAAATGATGTCTGGGTCTGCTTCACCTCACAAAGCCACAGCATCCTACAGGTACTTCAGCACCAAAGACATACTAATAAATACGCAGCAGCCTCAGGAATGGCTTTGAGCTGTGTGAATGTGAACAGCAGCAGCACAGAGCAGCAGGCAAAGCATATTCCTTCAGACAGGCTTCCCAGAATAGCAACAAGCCAAAGGAGGTTCAGTCCCATTAGAGCAGAGGTGGAAAACTAAAGATGATGATCTGCCTATGTATTTTGGATAAAATACTGAACTGTTTTAAGACAAGGTACCCATATCTGTCCAACCTTTTACAGTTTTTGTAAATCTTGTCTAGAATTCTCATTTAGGGCTCTCTAGCTATACATAGTCTAGGAAATGCAATATTCTATTCTTACTCTAAATCTGAAAACATAAAAACCAAAACAGAAGTAAAAAAATGCCACCAACAAAAAAAAACCCAAAAAAAGCTCAACATTTTATTAATCTGTTTTGTTTTGCCTTATTTATTTCTGACTGTGTGGCAGCTGTGTAGACCATTATGCCAGCCTGGAAATTTAAATAATAATATGAAAGAAAATAATGTGTTCCACAACTCCAGCAATTCTTGAGATATTGGATGAGCGTGAAATTTTCATGCTTCTCATTGGAAAGTTGAACACATTCCTCTCTACTATGATACAGAAGTTCTCAACCCATACGTGTGTTCAAGACTTTTCCCAGAAAGTTATTTATCTCCTCCTACAGCATTTGACAGAGTGATTTCTCAGAATATGAACTGATAATATTGTTTCCCAGAATTACAGTTTTTAAGTAATATCTCTTGACTGACATTCAATTTTAATACCTTTCCAGTAGGAGTTAAGGGTTTGTTACATTTAGGAAATACTTGTGTTCAGTAGAGCCCCATGTAATCACTGCAGAGCTGCTTTTTGATTTTCCAAGGTCTGAAAAATTAAAATAGAAAATCCCTCTTCTAAATGAGATGCAAAGTCCCAGTAAAAACCAATCCAAAATTATGAAGCATTTTCAGTATGTATCAAGGTGGTATTTTTTTCACTGTGGCTATTTCTGATCTAGCATTACATGTAGCATTACAAAAGCTCACTTTTTTTCTTTTCTTTTACTTTCGAATTTCCCAGGTTAATAGTAAAACTAAACTTCTAGTTTAAGAATACTGGAATCCATCACTGGAGTTCTTTTATGATTTATGTTTCTAAATCTTTGCAAGATTTTTATATTTTTTTCTTCACAAATTGCTTCAGTTTTGGTAAACTGATGTTCTCTTTACAAAGGAAAAAATACATTATCTTCCAACTAGCTGAAATACTTTTGTTACTGCTTTATGTGTTTTATTTTAAGATCAAGGTTTGAAAAATGGGTTCCAAAGGTTGTTTTCCTCTTTTCTTATGTTTTGTTTTTTTGTTGGTTTGTTGGGGTTTAATTTTTTCCCCAACAACATGGAAAGGCAGGTTTTCAAAGCTTGTGTTATTAAACTCAGAGGTAATACGATAGTCTTAGACAACAAGTATGCACCACTGTACCTGACAAACATTAAACATTAATAGGAAAGCAGAGTCATCTGTTTCATGCTGCACTTATGATAAGTGACAGGATATGAGATGCCAATAAAGCATACATAGATTTCAAAAAGGGCTCCTTCTTTCAAAAAAACAAGATCAGAGACCATAACCAAAAATGTGAAACATTTTTAACATGTATCAGTAAAACTTTCATTTTTAATTTTACCAAAAATTTTCTTTAAAAAGATCCAATTGCTTTTGTAAAGTGTGTTACAATTAATTAAGACATTTTTAAAAACTTTTTGAAATTCAGAGAAAAAAAGTGTGACATCTTAACATCAATGGGCTCTGAGACAATAGAACACCTGTCAATATTTTCTGCAACATAATACTAACTTTAAGACTTTCTAATTTAGAAAGTTGAGAGAGACTAATCAACAATTAATCAAAGTTAAACCTTAACTTTTCATTTTCAAAACTGACTTTGAACACACCTGTGAACATATTTGTTGGTGTATTTGTTGGTATGTATATCTGCTCTCCTTATAGTCTGTAATAGGGGAAACTGATTTTCATGGTAATGTAACTCTAACTAGAAAATAGTAAAAGGGCCAATGTGTATAAATGCAACATAATTGCAATATAAATACTTGAATTTAGAAGTGCTTTCACCTTAATAAAAACAAAGATCTAAGTTTTTATTATGCATTGTTTCAAGTCTCAGACAACATTTGAATAATCCTTTTCGGTGTAATGTTACTTCAGTTGTTAGATATCAACACTAAATAAATGGAAACCAGGAAGGGTGTGCACCTGTAAAATGAAGAGCAATTCATATTTCCTGCCAGTATGGAGTTGTTTGCATATAATGTTTACAGCAGTCTGAATATGACACTAATCAAACAAATCTTAGAATAAAATTTTACTGTACTGTTTGATCACTGAAACTTAATACATTTTATCTCAGGCTTAAGGACAGTTGTTCTTTACTGCATTTCCCCGAAGATTTCCTTAATAGTCACACTTTCTTCCCCTTTCTCAGGCACCAAAATTTTCAGCAGCCCTAACCAGACTCAGTACCTCTTAGAAAGAGACAGTTATTAATATTTAAACTGGAATGGGTAATACAAAAGTGTACATAACTGTTGGATTTAAGGTTGGATTAAGATCAGAGGCTTTAGCAACTTCACAATGTCTCAAAAGCACACAATTATTTTTTTTTTATATCTGTGACTTAGTACTCTGTTCTCTATGACACAATTGGTGGAGTTCAGAAGTATGTCATAGAATCATAGAATGTGTTAGGTTGGAAGGGACCTTAAAGGTCACCCAGTCCAACCCCTCTGCAGTAAGCAAGGGGACCTTTAACTAGATCAGCTTACTCAGAGCTTCATCAAGCCTGACCTTGAGTGTTTCCAGGGATGGGGCCTTCACTATGTCTCTGGTCAACCTGTTCCTGTGTTTCACCCTCTTCATAGTGAAAAACTTCTTTCTAATGTCTAATCTAAACCTACTCTGCTCAACCTTAAAACCATTGCTCCTTGTCCTATCACTACATGTCTTTACAGACAGTCCTTCCCCATTTTTCTGTAGGTCCCCTTCAGGTACTGCAAGGCTGCTATAAGGTCTCCCCAAAGCCAGGCTGAACAAGTCCAATTCTCTCAGCCTGTCTTCATAGGCGAGGTTCTCCACCCTTGCATCATCCTTGTGGCCCTCCTCTGGACCCACTCCATGCCCTTCTTATGCAGATAGCTTCAGAGCTGGACACAGTACTCTATGTGCAGTCTCACCTGAGCAGAGTAGAGGGTGAAAATCACCAATCTGCTGGCCATCCAGTCCAGACAACAAGGTACGTGGATTCATCTAACTTTTGAACTCGGCGTGGTAAATTCACTCTTATTCCCCAAAGTGGAAATAAGCACAATTTGGTAGACTTATTTTGAAGGGCAAAAAGTTTTATGAATTTTACCTAAGGCTTCATTTACTCGTCAGATTTTTATTAGTTACAGAAGAGCCTATGGTGACTGGCTTATAATGGGATGTCTGTATATTGCCCAGTGAATTCCTCGTAGTCTGAAAAGTGGGCATGGGATTCTGCTGAGAGAAAAAGATTCTATTCCTCAATTTACCCATTATTGTTCCTTTCAATATGTGACCATAATTGGATATTAACTGGACTGGCTACAGTATGTTGTTCCTAAATTTTTCTCTGGTACATAAGAAAAATTATTTTAATTTTTTTCCATTGTTTTTCCACCTGTATGGTACTGCCCTTCTTGCCCACCTGATGATCCATGCTGCAGTTCTTGCAACACAGATGATGTAATCCATTTCTATGTTTCAGCCTGAAATTGTCTTTCTTTGTAATCTGACACTGAAATTAAGTGTCCATAAATTTACATTATATTAATTTGTCATTGTAGATAGAAATTGATATTCTAGCTATTTGCAGTGAGATCATTCTAAAAATTTCTCAAAACAACCTTAGACTTTTATTGATTTATCACCCTTCTTTGATGGAGTTCAGTTCCCCACTCTAAAAAAACCTACTATGCAACATTATCAATTGATTTGTAATGATTACTCAGAGCTGCTACTGCCTTGTAAATATTAAGCAATAGAATAAATGAACTTAAGTCCTGCAGAAAAGTAGAAAACATTTTCTGCTGCCACACAGAAAAATACCCTAATGGCTCCAACTATACCAATCGTTTTTAATAGCAAGGAAAGAAGCATACACTAAATCATGCTAGAAGAAAATCAAAGGAACAGAAGTCTGTGAGCAACCAAGATTCTCCAAGGAAATTAATAGATATTTATAAGAACATTTTACTTTGTGTAAGTAATGCTTCCCTTGCTGGATAAAAGTAAATAACTGAACATGTTCAAAGAATTTTTAAATTAAGCTATGAGATGAAGAGCAGTCTAACAGTTCAAAGATTCCTAATGAGTTATACATACTTCTAGAACAATGACAACTCCAAAGTTACTAAGAGCAATTATCAACTGATATGGAAAATCTATTGCTGACAAAGTGCAGATAGTGTATAAAAATCATGCTAGTGTAGGAGTTCTGTCTGCATAAAACTGAATAGGATTTCAGGGTTTGGTTCATGCAGTGTTATTTTCCCAATAACTCATTTCAATCTCTGCAAGTGCTGCTGCCCCGAAACGACGAGTAGTTGGGAAGAAAAAAAACAAGACAACATGATATGTTTCAGTTTGTTAATCAGTGAACAGTACTTCTTACTTCAGCTGCCACCTTTCCCCTTTACATGCTTTCATATGTCTGTGTCCTCAAAGCCCTGCATGCTCAAAAGCTCAACTCACATTCTAAAAAAGACCCTAACACTCCTAAACTTGAAATCAAAGCCTTCTGCTAAATGTTAATGAAATGTCTACTTAAGCCTTGAGAATCTCCTAACCTGAGATGTTGTATGCTGGAGAGAATCCCACTGAGATGGGGACATTTCATTCTCTACTCTCCCACACTCATGCCATAAAGTCTGTTGTCAGTTCCAGTTCAGACAGAGGCAGTAATAGTAACAACTTTTTTCCTATGCAAATTATCATTAGAAAATCTCAATATTTTCCTGCTTTGCAAAATAATTTAGTTAGAACTCAGGGAATAACAGATGTCTCTGTTTAATTGCTGAACAAAAAATCAAGGAAAGATGAGGTGAGTGACCCCAAACAGCAAAACAAAGCACAAGCAATTAATTTTTGTGTCAAACTGAAATCTACAATTTCATTGTAAATGCAGGCATGCTATGCCTTCTTTATTTTAGATTACCATCATTTGCTGAGTTATATTGGTTTAGTTTTAAGAATATGTTGTGTGGGGGGTTTTAAAACATGTTTTGTTTGGTTGTGGGGTTTTTTTTAATAATATAATATATTGTTTTGGGTGAGATTTACCAGAAGAAGAGTTTCAGTCCTCTGAATCTGCATATTGCTGGTGCATTTAGTGGGTTTTTTTAAACAGGCAAGCCACCTCTAATATCATTAGTCCTGTCTCATAGTTAGGATAACCTGAGATACCCAGAGAAGTAGCTTTCTCTGAATGAGTCAGCATTTCCCAGGAGACATGGGAAAACAAGAAAATCTCCTGGGGTTTCGTTAAGAGCCCTACCAGTGCCCTGCCTGCACCTTGCCTTTCTGCTACAGCAGATCAGAGCAATGTGGCTTACCAATACTAAGCAGTAGTCTTAAATAAATATATATACATATATATACCTCAGATATTCTGAGGTAATCTCACTGTGGTGTCTGACAGAAATCTTGAAAATATCCCCAAGTCACTGTATGAGGTTTCTTTGGTTCCTGGATTTGGATTCACTTATTAGTAACCCTCAGGTTTCATAAAAGAAGGAAAAATTAGCTTCCACATAATCTAGAGGATAGTTTGGGAGGAAATAAAGCTTGTCTTGCTTCTAGTCCTCTGCAAGAGCCTTATTTCATTGGTTTTGTTTAATTTGATTAGTTTGTTTGCTTTTGATTTGTACATAATACTGAAAAGCTCTTATCTCAAGCCCTAGGCATCCTTGCCTCATAGTTAACAAGCAATCATGTATTAATTATAAAACCAAGAATTTAATATTAAGTCCCACAACAAAAAAATAAACAAACAAGAAAATTAATATAGCTTTTCCCATCCTATGAAGATAGTTTCTTCTCAAATACTTCCCAAAGATCCAGAAGAAAAAAAAATAATGTCCAACATACTTTTCTTCATGTTAGGAGTAGGTTCAGAACAAATCACAGCACTTCACACAGAAGTGTCAAACTTTATTAAATTAAGGGAGATCTGCTCAAAGATTTCTTATGATCACATTACCCATTTTGAAAGACAGTCCTATAAGAAGAGTAACTCTATGCTGGTACAGAAATGAGCAGAGTCAGGAGTGCTATGGATGAAGCTAAAGAAGCATGTTCTTACTCACATATTCAAGGCCTTCTAACACTGTGAAACAAGTAGGAATAAAACATAACGATAGGTGTATGTCTGGCAAAAGAGGCAGGAAAAGGCCTAGAGACTTCAGCAGTGAAGCAGCCCAGTGTATACACACAGCTTTTTATTAAGGAAGGGGGAAGTAAGAATACACTTGTTTTTGACCACTTCCAGAAACAATATAAAGATAGTTAGGTCTTTAATTTGTTTCAACACAGCCATTCTAACATTTTTCATAGTTAAAGTCCAGTGTAGGAATTAATGGAATCATAACACTTGCAGAACAACAAATTGTAACTGAAGAGAATAAAAATTCTGAGTAAAATATGGACTAATCACAGCAGAAACTTTGTGTGTGTGAAGTTGTTCTCCAACTGAAAATATTGTAATATCTGTTTAGTGCTTTGATGTTCTAGACTATCAAAGCAAATTTAGAATTCTCTCCTTGATTTGTTATTTTCTTAATTTCTGCACACAATACAGATTGCTATAAAAAAGTTGTGGTTTGGGGAATTTTAAAGATTATTTTAAAATTTGTCAATATCACCATGCAGCTGATCTATAAAGACTCTTATAGAAACTCACAGAAAGCAATGTATTTTGGCCTATGCATTTTCTGAAGTGATTTTATCAAACTAGTGAAACTAGTAATTCATTATGTAAGGTGTGAAGAAGTAAAAAAATGTGAATATATACAAAAGATACCTCCTAAATGTGCAGATTTCAGTCAGAATTAACCTGCATTGTACTTTAGCCTTCTAGCAGAAGGTGAAATTAAGAATAGCGTTAGACTTCTCAAACATCTTTCCCCAAATTAAGAATCTATCGTTTAATTTTAATTTAATGCCCTAAGTGTGTTTTTCCAAAACAGGAAAGATTCTGGAATCTCCCTATGGTCCTGTCACCCCTTCAAATAAATAAGTCACAAATTCTATGGTAAGAACTGCAGTATGGAAGGATGCTTTTCTAGTCATGTGGTCATGCCCTAAATTATCTTCCCAGAGTTCAAATTGGAAATCACCAAAATAAATAAATATATAAGGAAAGTGAGGAAGGGATCTATGTGAAAATATTGTTCTGGCTTTATACAGAGGAGGATTTTACCAAATATAATTAAATCCACCAGACCTTTAGAAAAATACAACTGTTAATCTTTGCTTTTGTAAAACAAGACAATTAACAAGTGTACAAAACAACAGCTGACATACCTGGAAAGAGCAATTGTTTTCTTTGTTCTTTGTGAGTGAGTTGGGGGGGATTTCTTCTAAGCTTCTTTGCTTCATTAGGCATGTTGAAATTAATTTTCAGCTATTTTCTCTCACATTTCTTGATTATATAACAACATCTGTTTAACATGGAATTTTTATGTCAAATTAATTTCAATATTCATTTTGAATTCATAATCGTCATTTTAAAAAAATGCATTCCTGCACTTGAGGTTCAACTTTGGCTCCTATTTTTGAGCAGTTAATCCCACTGACTTGATTTTTAATCAAATAAAGTTAATAACTATTGTAAGGTTTGGTTGAAAAAACACTAGCATCAGACAGGTCAAGGTAGATTCTATTTCTTAATCTCACTTAAATTTGCAATACATTCCTCTTTCTCCCATATTTTGTATCTTATTTGTGGATCTGGATAATCAGAAAGTAATGATATTTTGCTTACTTGTAGCTGCACTGAACAAGTTACTGTTTGGAGGTCACTGAATATCCCCTTCCACAATGAGCAGCTTGAAATGCCTCAGATCTTAGATCTGAGTTTACTTTGTTTTGGGAATCAATGCCGTAAGTACCATAAACGTTCACACACAGTTTATTTTCAAGGCCAAAAGAAGAACTATAGGGATTCATAAGCATTTTTATTTTTAGCAGTTTTGGCTGTTACTGTCTGAATCTTTCATGATGCTGCTACACTAAAGTAAAGTATTGTCAGATACTGTGATGCTATATCTATATTTCTCTGAATGTTGAGGGCTCAGTGAAGTTTTGGGAGCTGTGAGAATGCAGATCTCTGCAATTTTTGTCCCTTTGTAGGACTTCCATCCCCTGGCTATAGCTGTAGCACCAGACAGTTGGGTTTCTTCTCCCCACCACACACTGTACCTCCTCCTCTTCTATTTCTCATATAGAGAGGAATTTGACTGCATCTCACTCTAAGTGGTGATCAGATGTGGTTGAGAAGATTGTGTTGACTGTGGGCACTGAATAATGAATTGCTGGAGGTGAGGACTGCGAGAGGACTAGTGCCACACAGTTGGAGAAACTGGAGGTAGGGAAGCAGAAGGCACAGGAGACCTCCCACTGCCTACCAGATCAGGACAGTATTTATAGCAAGACTTAAGCCACATGATATCTTTATCTAATGTTCTATGGCTTCAAATTACCCCAGGAAACACACAGGTGAAATCCAGAAAAAAAAGAGAAATGACATAAATAATTCAGTGCTTAAATAATGTTATTCCTTGAGGGACAGCCTCTTGAGTTTGGGTGTATGAATCACGTTACTTAAACCCTTTGATTTGCCTGGGCCTTTCACAGTTTTAATCCAATTGCTATTTTCATGGCTTCACATACCACAGTAGTAGGCACTTCACAAATGCAAAGTATTCACGATGAAATAAAATGAGACTCTGAAAGTAGAACAGAAGTGATAGGAGTTCCTTAGAAAAAGTGTGTTTGATCACTCTGCCCTTCTCAATAATTCAGAGGAGTTTCACCTTCTCCCTTCAAAATGAATGTTCATCACAAATCATTTTGCCTGGTTGCAGCACTGCTGTGTGTTCTTTTATGGCCAGGATTCTCTATGGAATAAAATAAAAGTGTTGAGGGGTTGAATCTTTGTGATACCTGTCATGTAACAAAAAGGAAACTTCATTTCTGTTGTTGTCTGTTTAACACCTACCTTTTAAAATCTTATTTTCTTTCCCACTTTTACCTATAAGAATCTATTTAGATTTAGAAGACAAAAGGGCAATATGTGAAGGTCTGGCAGGAATCAGGCAGTCAAAGCTTTTTTAGAAAAGCCTGAACACTGCCGTTCTTCTCGACAGGGATCTGGCAGAGACAGGACAAATGAACAGGGACTGGCCAGCTGGAAAGTAAGAAGTATGGAGTTTTTCCCAACAGAATGCAGGGATATAAATGAGAAGTTGTTGAAGTATTATTCAATAAGTTATTGTTATGAGAAAGGATTTCCATGTTAACATCAACCATTTTTATGGTAGGTTCCTCCTTTCTAGATGTAACATTAACTTCATGCAAATGCTGTCAAATTCGTAACACAGAGAGCACTCTGTTCATTTGATTATCTTCTTTAAAGACATAGTAATAATAATAATATCATCCATATATTTCTTTTGAAAATAAAAACCTTATTCCTTTCAAACATATTTTTGCAGCCTTTTCAAAGTCACAGAATCTGAAGAATTTTGTTTTTCTAACGAACTTGATGCTAAAAAAAGTTCCATGCAGAAATCACATGTAACGGACAATGATTTTTGATCACAACTATTCAAGGACAGTTTGTTCTAGGAAAATATTCTTAAGAGGGCCATATTAAATCCTGTCTTGCCTTCAGCAATGCAAACGCTTGCATTTTAACTTCCAGCTGAAGAAAATATTTTTTTTAATGTTCTAGCAACTTGTCCTGTTTTAATCTATTGTCTTTCACTTCTCTACTGTTTGAGTATTGATGAACTAGACAATCTATCACAGTACTTAACAAAAAACCTAAATCTAAAGGGGTCCCTGCTCACTGCAGGGGGTGGAACTAGATGACGTTCATAACACACTCCATGATTCTGTGATTCTAACTTTAACAGCTTGTCAAACACATAAACTGGTTTTGATCACCACCTGTGTGATTTTATAGGTATTAGCATAACATTAACATGACAAATAATAAACAAGAAATACTACAATAAAAAAATAAAGGTGTGATCTAATGAATCTTGCTCCTGAAAGTTAGATTTGCTTTTGTGATTTAGACATTGAGTAGGAGAGAGAAAAGGATTATAGTAAGAAATTTAAGGTGATGGTGCTTTAAGTAACACTTTCTCTCTACCTCAAACAGTGTAGTTGTGGTTCATCCCAAACAGTGGCTGAGCACCACACAGGGCTCGCTCACTCCAGGAGAAGAAACAGAGCGTCTGTGGGTTGGGATAAGGACAGTTTACTGACAAAAGCACTGTGAAATAATAACAGCCCAGGGTGAGTTTCACTCACACCCAGTGATAACACAGAGTACCCAAAGATGACACAAAGGACCAACCCAACAGGGACTGACCCAATGCTCCAGCCACACTCAGACTGCCCTGGAGACACTCAGGAGCACCCCCTCTCCAACCACACACTTTTATGGGGGAGTGGTGTCAAGTGGTGTGGAAAACAGCCTGGGGTTAACTCAACTCACCTGTGCTGGCTACTTGGGTAGGTTAAATCTGGCCTGGCCAGAACCAGGACAATAGTTTTAACATTATGTTATTTGCACAGTTGCGTCTTAAAACAACAAAAAACCCAAAGAAACCCACAGACCTTTGGATAGCAATGTAACAATTTGGTTGACTGAATCTTGTTTCCAGTAGAATGAGGTGAATAAACTGTAAATTTGTCAAGAGTTACTAAGCCATTTAATTTATTCGAGCATTTAAATATGCACGTAGGAAGCCTAATACATAAAAGTTCCTATTTTAAAAGTTCTTAGTGTTGTATAATGAGACCAACAGCCCCACACCCCAAGAAATATTCCACACAATGGAAATCTCACAGTTCATCTCCTTCTCTCCTAATATTTTCCCCTCTTGAATTCAGTAATGTCACCATGAACACCAAGATCTAAGAATTAGTAGTGTGCTAGAAACTCAGAGCCTGTGAAAGTGAAATCACTATAGAAGACATTAGAAAACAAGAGATTTCTTTGATTGAAACAACTGCTTTCATTTACACCAGACCAAATGCAATTTAATTTATGGTGGAAAGATGTTTCTATACTATTTATCAAAATGCAGCATAGCCAAATATTCAACATCACACTTTGAAGAAATGGTAGTAAAATCAGAGATGACATTTAGACATACGACATTTTATGAATCAGCACCTATCTCATACAGACAGCTAAAATAAAGGAAATCAAGCAGTGAGTATAAGCAAGCGACTACATAGAACAGAAGAAAAGGGTTTTTTCTTGGATTTAAGACCTGATCAGTGGTTGCAAAGTTTCATAAATGTGTTGGGGAAAAAATGTTCAAATTATTAGCTATAATAAATTAGCTATTATAAACTATAGCATAGTGGGGCTTATGAAAATATATTTTTCAAAATCTTCAGTTTCAGCTGTTTGAGTGCATATGCCCATCATCAGTGATTCGAGACATCACAACAAAATTCAGTCAACTAAATTCCAGCAATCTGAAACCATCCCACAAGAAGCAGAGGTTTACTGACACTTTCAAATATCCAGCTTTATTTCCACACTACAAGCTGTCTAAAAAAAAAGCATCTGTAAAGACTTGATAAACACATTTAGAGAAATTATTATCTGATTTTGACATTCCATCTTAAAAAGTATGCCAATCAAGGAGTACAAGCTGTTGCTTCTTTTCCAAAAAGCAACGCAAATATATGCTTATTAAAACTCCTAACAGAATGTTAAGAAATGAATCAAAGAAACCCCATCTTTCATTAAAACTTTTAAAAACTCAAATGTACACAAGTAAGCCTGAACTCATCTGTTTTCCTGCACAGCGCTCAGTTTCTCAGAGACTGTTCACTACAGTCAGGAACTTCAAGCATTGATCTATACATATATGAGCTGTCTTTGATCATTCCTTCTTGTCACAAGCATATTCTGCACACAGAAACTAGGCAGTTGCCTCATGAATAACATAATTAAAAGTTTTATATACCATGTTAATGCATTTAACTATCAGTTCTTATCATCAGGAAAATATACCCCTTCTCTATGTTATGTGCATATATAGAAATGACAAAATAACAATATTAAAAGTTACACTCAGATGAAATCTGAGCTTTTTGGCTTTGACCACTGAGCTTTCAAATAATTACATAGGTTGACTTTTATGAAGCCTAAATGCAAACTCTAGAGCTCTGAGTTTTTTAAGCACTAATCTCAAAGATTAAATTCTATGTTTTGACAGCACCTTTGGATGAGTGAGGAGTCGGATGTGACACCTTCCTCTCTGCCCTTCTGTAGAAGCTGTCATTATGTTGGCTCAGCTGAACAAGCTCGCATAAAGGAGAGCTGTACCGTTGGCACGTACAAGGAGGGCTCCCAAAGGCAGGCAGCATCCCTGCCACTGATCAAAAGTAAAGAAAAACATTGCTGTAGTGCTATACACAATTGATGAACTACACAGGTCTACAAAAAAAACCTAGCAAGATTTCAGTAAGAATTGCAGGTCTGGTTGAAAAGTCTATTCCCTTTACACACCCTTACAGAGGTACAATGTTTACCAGGGCATGTTTTCCCATTAATAAGACTGGAACTCCAAAGACATCTGTCTTGAAAGACATTGACTATACCTCCCATGCAATCTTAGCTTTGCTTGCTGAAGCAAAGTATCAAGGTGGGGTTTCTCAGGCAGCTAAGAGTTCATAATCTTTTATTTTCTCTGCTCTTCAAGGAAAGGAAATACATAGTAGCGTGTTTCTTGTTTGCCTTT
The DNA here is from genome assembly GCF_964237585.1 of Gallinula chloropus. Classification (NCBI taxonomy): domain Eukaryota; kingdom Metazoa; phylum Chordata; class Aves; order Gruiformes; family Rallidae; genus Gallinula; species Gallinula chloropus. The sequence continues at coordinate 30,277,919 of NC_140086.1, read as the reverse complement.
TTGGATGGAAAACACAGATTTTGTCCTGAATTTTGTCAAACACCACTTGTCTCCAGCTTTCTACAACGCAATTTCCCATAAAGGGAAACTAGTGTACTGCCAGTATCAAAAGTGCTTTAAGGCATAATACTGACATGCTCTGTATGTATTTAATACCTTCACATGCTGTGCATAGTATCACAGAATCACAAGGTTGGAAAAAACCTTTAAAGATCATCAAGTCCAACATTTATCTATGCACAATCTTAACTAAAGGCTATAGTTTCTGCAACGTTTGAGAGTCCCTACCCAATGTTCATGACAAAACAAGGAGCAATGTAGCATTGCCTATACTAGAAGATTTGTTTTCCAAATAAAGTGTACAGCAACAATACCTCCAATATTTTAAAAATTTAAAAAAAACACAGGTTTTTGTGTCCCTGAGAAGAATCACCATATTATCTGTAGGTCTAGCATGTAGATATTGAAGTGTCCTATTTACAAACACAAAATTGTCCCTGAGGAAGTAAACAGTTTCCTGGGCTGTACATGCGCTGCTTTCAGATAGTGTGTATTATGACATGTGATTCAAGTGCACTTAGTAGGAAAAAGCCAAACAGGAAAGTATTTCCATTGTCACACGCTGTTGCTAGTCGAAGTAGAAAACACTGAAGATGCTATTTCTCTTGAGCGCATTTGCTGCAACCAATGTATATGCCTGTTACAAGAGAGATTATGGGTCATTTGAGTAAGGAAAAATGATATGTGGCAAGAGAGAGAAGGACCTAAATATCAGCTCCATGCTATGTTCTTTGATTTGTTCTAATGATCTAATAATTTTCCAGTCCTTCTACCATTTATAACAATGCATTGGCAGGTTATAGAAAAGCATTGCATGTGCTTCTTTGCAATAAATCTGCACAGGACTAATTATAGTAAATCTTAAAGAATTACACACTAGCAAAAAGGAGTTATTGAATTTGTTCACACACATAGGACATGTGCAAAGACACGCACTGTAAATTTCTCTTTCTCTGTAAAGATGTATTCATCTATGAATAAATGGCTAAATTTACTTGTGAAGCCAAAAGATGTGTGAGCCAGAACCCAATCCTTACTGAAAAGACTGTTAAAGAGTGGTCCTTTTTCCATGCACGCTCGTTTTGCATTCAGCCAGCGGATTCAGAGGGGATTCTATCAGACTGAAGAAAGCTTTTTACTCTCATTTATGCAGCCTCAAACTCTGGGAATTGCAGATACTCCTGAGACATACTTTATGATTGTTCCTTGTCTTTGGAAAAGGGAAAACAATAGAGAGCTTTAGTCTTTGAACAGATTACAACAGCAAATCTAAATATTTTAAGGGATTCTGCTGCCATGGTAAGGAGTTACTGATTCATAAATCAAATAAAGCGAAATTCCTTTTACTCTTCCATTTGCCAATTCAATAACTTAGAGTTACACAACACAGACATTACTAAGGCAACTTGTGTTCCTGACTCCTATCCTGTTGCCAACTGTCCTGTCTCCTGACCAAGTCTATTAAGCACCATGCACATTCTGAGACCGTGTAAAATCTCAGCAGACACAGATGAATACCTCACAACCTATGACTTTCTACTTTACCTTTCCAAAAATGCCAACAGGCAATCTCTAGGAAATTATCAAGAGGAATATTACCACTGTGAGGCACACTCCATTTTTATTATCAGGTCAATATCCTCCACTGCACTGCTTATCTTCTCAAAACTTTCACATAGTTTCTGTGATTAACAACTTTTTTACTTTACTGCAATTTTTAATTCAAAAATTCCTTTCCATGCTCATTTTAGTAGAACTGCCTGTGGCCTGACCTAAAATCTTTCACTACTCCTGCTCCAGGCAATTTCTAATGCAAGCGCTAATTCTTTTACTCCTTAACTTTCTCAAGTGCTTCTCCCATATTTGCATTCATGACTTCCTCTTGGCTTTAATTCTCTATCCTTTTTCCTCCAATTCTTACAGATTTCACCTGTATCTCCTGCAGCTTCTCCCTAACCTCTATTACTTGGTTTATTTTCTCTCTCTCTGTCAAAAATGTTCAAGAAGAGGTTGAAAAAAATACACCTTACTTATCATCTAAACCATTTTGCAGGTTATTTGCTGGTTTATTATCCAAAATCAAACCTCTTCCTCTAGTCCTTAACCTTCTCCAATTTTTCTTTGGATTTCTTGAGTCTATACCTTCCATTATGTTTCAGATCCTTCAGATCCTTTATTTTTTGTAAAAAAAAAAAAAAAACAAAACCAAAAAAAAGTTAATTTAAACATTCTGTCTGGATACACAATGAGAAAGTTGTAATCTGCAAGTTGATTGCCTGTCACCACTAATCCTCATCAGACTTCCCAGCATAAGCCCATGTATAGCTAGTATTTAGTGATCCTTATCCACTTAAACACTTTTAACAGTGTTTTTAAAAAATTGGATCCTTTTGACAAAACCACATCAACTGCATATGTAGTTATGTTGCTGTATTTGAGAAATCTCTAGCAGGAGAGAGATAGGGAAGCAGAGACAAATAGCCATTAGGCTTGGCTGGTTGCATTGTCTAGGCTGAAGTCAGAGACGCATGCCTACCAATAGCCTAATTTATTAACTCCTGGTCTCATCCTCAAAGAAACAAAACTAAATCAAAGAAAAAAAAAAAGGACAGACAAAATGTATCATGAGAAAGCCTTTACTCATATCTTTATTCTTCTATCACTATTTCCTCTTCAAACCTCAAACTCTTTTTAAAGCAAGGATCTTATCTTGCATGTTGATGAATGTACAAGAGTATATTCAGCTTTAAAAAGCTAATGGCAATCTACATTGTAAAAAATCCTCCCATAACTTGAACTGATGGTGGGACCAAAAGGGATCTCCACTGAGTTTGAAAATATTCCTCTAAATTTTTAATAATAAAAGTAGTGTTTACTCACAAAAGCATTCACTTCAAATCAATGCTCCTACTTTTATGAAGATCACTTTAATGAATGTATGCAATACAGAGATTTCTGTTATTTTTAAGAACCTTGGTTTCCTACAGATTGAAATTTTTTCAATGTATGGTTTTCTTCTTCATCTACATTATATGTATGTGGATTATTTTAAACCGTAAAAATAAAATAGATACTTAAAAGTGCTTATATAAAAATGTTTATATTTAAATTTAAAATGTTTCTCATATCGATGTACAGTTTTTTTATAAATGGAAGATTTTAATATCAGGTAACAATCGGAGAATATGCTTCTTACATGCAGACAATTACATGTAGATGGGGGGTGGAAATGTCATTTTGTTGTGACAAATGAACATCATATTTACAGAGCATAGATTTATTTGTTGCTACCAATTATACGAATGCTTATATTCTAATTATGATTCTAGAAACCATCAATAATTAGTATTTCTAGCAGATTGCTTACATTATCAACATCACATTACAAATGTAATACATCAAGTATTATACTTGGCAGTCTTCAGACTGGCTCATTTTTTCCAGATTTCTTCCTTTCCTCCTCCCTCTCTTTTTGTAATTTTCATTCATAAAATGGTCACCAGAACCCAGGTTTCTCCTGGTTTATATTATTCTTTCCAAGCTGCAGTGCAATTCCCTATCAGTATCACTATAAACCAAGAATATATACTTCCTTTTTGAGCAGATAAGTAAGATAGTCTGTAGATGAGAGAGGAATATATGAATAGAAATGCATTTTATTCCATCTTGCAGTCGTGTTGTGGAATACAGTGGAAAAAATATTAGGCAAGTGTGAGAAAGTAAGAAAAAAAATTACATGGATACTAAGTGCTTGCTTCTTTGGCTGATACTACACTTGCAAAGTTACTCATTACAAGGTGAGCACAAACTTGTTCTTTTTTCATAGGAAGAGGTATTTTAACAGGAAAGTATATTTTTTTTTTCAGTATCAAATTGGTAATGCTCTTGAGCAGCACAGGCTTGATCCTCAGAAGGACTGGATCCCTATAACATCATCATGGTCATTAGGAGTTTCTGAAGATCAGACTACACCACTTTCTTACATACATGGTGATTCCACAGACATTTTTTTTTTTTTAACTGTAACATATATTGTAAATTTGGAGATTTCTTTCTGTTGAGGGGAGATGGTGTTTGGCTAATAAATAGTAAGTAGATTATAGACTGAATTCTTTTGCAACAATTACTTATCTAAAGGAGCTGGCAGATTTTAATATTTTCCAAAATTCATTGGTGCTGAAACTACTGCTTTAATCTCACAGAAAATAATGGAATTTATTTGGATATTTTTGTATATTTTGTCTCTGTTTGCTTATAAAAGTCCATTCACATCAAACACAATAACTGACAGTTATTGTCATCTACCAAAAAAACAAAAACAAAAACAACCCCCCCCAAATTTTAGAAGTTTGGAAAGGTTTTAGAATTTTAGTATTGCAAATTATTCTAGGTATACAATTTCTGTTGGGAGCAATTGTATTTGTGTGTTTCATGATGACTACGTATTTCAGGCTGGATTGCGCCTTTGGGCATTATCCTGTAATGGAAATACTTTGTGATGTAAGCTAGAAGGAGGATCATTCCCAAGCAGAGTTTTCCAGCCTTTCTCTATGTTGGCTAAAGGGAAGGGAGTGTGTTGCATGAGTCACAAGCTGCAAGGTGCTCAAGGAGCTGCAGCAGTGCAGAGATTTAGCTATAGGAGACAGCCAAACACAAAACCCAAATAATCTTAGTGCTGGGGGAGGCAGGGGGGAAATCTGTCTTGTACAGATTTCTAAATGGTCTCATAGGCTAAAGATTTACCTGAAAGGAACAATAGGATGCTGTCCTAGAACATAATACTTCATAAGTAGGAGATGGAGAAAAGACATTGTAATTGTGAAAAAGGGCTTGAGTTATTCAGGATAAAAATAAGAGAAAACAAATTAATAAATGCTACTCAGGATGCTGATATATGTTTTCAAAGCTACTCAACTCAACCTTCCTGATGTAATTATAGAATAAGTTTTCCCCTGTCTATCTATACTCTGCATTTATGCAGGGCAGATGAGATTAGAGTCAGCCACACCTCTATTAAAAAATCTCTTTCCATTAAAAAAAAAAGTTAAATTTTACGTAATTTTATTTTGAAGGAGTACTTTACCTGTATTTTGCCTACAGCCTTACACTGAGTGCTTAGCACTCTTTCATGATATTTCAAATCCTCTCCAGGACAACACATGAATTAAACAACATACACAAAAAATCCTCTAGCTTCCAGCCACACTGCTGTGGACTGCGATCGTGTCAGATCTTGTTAGCTAGCTAAGATTAGCTGCTGTTCAGAACTAGAACACAGGGTCAAAAAAAAAAAAAAGAAAAGGAAATGTTAAACTAGGTATTGCGATACCTTGCACCTTTGTATGGATATATGTGCATTTCCTGCACGCAAAGTGATGCTTATAAACAGTGGAATGTAAATAACCATCTTGTCTTTCAGGAAATTCCTGGATTAGAATTGCCTATGCAACCTTATTTCACCTCTTAGTGCACAATCATTATGACAACGACCAGCTGTATAGTCACAAAAATACTGTGGTGATTTAACCCTGGGGTTTCAGCTCTTCACCAGCTGCCCCGGCGTGGGTCACTGCTATGGATGCAGTCATAAAATCATAGAATGTCTCTCAGTTTGTCAGGCCTAGACTGCTCCAGCCTTGTCGGCCACGGAGTCACAAGCCTGCCCCCCAGCAAACCTGCTCTGGTGTGGGTCTCTCTCCATAGGCTGCAGGTTCTGCCAGGAGCTCATACCAACGAGGGTCACAGCATCTTCATGTGTTCCCACCTGCTTCAGTGTGGGGTCCTTTACGGGCTGCAGGTAGGGTCTCTGCTCCCCATCATCTTCCATGGGCTGCAAGGGGACAGCCTGCTTCACCATGGTCTTCTCCACTGGCTGCCTGGAGCTCCTCTTCCCCACTCTTCTGCACTGACCTTGGTGTGTGCATAGTTTCTTACATCTTCTTCACTCCCTTCTCTAGTGGAAAACAGCGTCTGCTTGCATTTTTTTTCTCTTTTTTTTTTTTCAGGACACTGAAAGCTGAAGCAGCTGAAGACAAGAATAACAAGGATTTTTGTAAATTTAGGAAAATAAATCCTTGGCTGATAAACCAAGTTCTGACTGACACAAAGGCATGTTATGGTTGCTGAATCGCTTAAAGTACACTTAGAAAGATTAATATATTTGTTCATATTTTATTTGTCCAACTTAGCATATGGGATCTGATTTCCAGAAGGCAAAGCTCCTCTATCCAAAGTCAGGTTTCTCAGTTTAGATGTAATTTTTTAAAAAAATCTCTCAAATTCCATTTCTCAAATTGCCAGAAAAATTTAATGTACTTATTTTGGTCTCCCTTTTAAATCTTCTGAACTATATATTCCTGAGTTACTTCTTGTTCTTGCAAAGACAAAATCTCCACTCTTGTGTCTGCTTAACCCTATAAATCCTTTCAGGTCTCAGTGTCATTATGTTGAACCATAAGTGCCAGTCACCAGCCATGATTTAATTCTGGCTGATGCACCACAACTGAAAAGAAAAAAAATAAAAATAATAAAATCGACAATAAAACTTTGAAGTATGTTTTGAATTATCTTTGTGCAGACAAATTGTCATATAGAAAATTAATGCATAAGAACAGATGGTGCAGACCAGTGAATTTGACCATAAACTGCCTTGTCTCACACTGTTCCCAGACTTATTTATTCAAAACTCACAAACTAAAGCATACTCATTATAAGGTGCATTCATTAATTGACTCTATCAAGAAAAGAACAAATTAAAAGGGCAAAAGGCAAAAATTTTGAAACTAGGAAGATTTGGGGGGTACACGAGATTCTCACTGATTTTTAATGTAGATGTAATTTTTGTTTATTTATATAAAATAGCATATTAAACTAGTAATAAAAACCCCTATGGTATGATGTGTGCTCTGACCATGAATATTTCAAAAAGCATAGTACACAAGGGATGAGAGATCCAAGCTTCCAAAGTACCAAACATTCAGTAGTTAAAAGCTCCTTCCTCTCAAAACCCCCTCTAACCTAACAAAAGAAGTCAAGAGGGATGCCACTAAAGTGTTGAAGATTTCCTATTTTTTATTCCACTCCCCTACACAGCAGGTGTAACATTGAGATACTTTATTTGCCCTCTTTTAAACAGAGCTGCCTTGCTTTTATTTCTTCCATCATTTATTACTGGATTTTTTTTTACCTGCATTGTTCTCTGCCACTTGGAAATTTCAGCTGAAAACTTGGTAATAGAAATGACTTAGTTTCACAACATAGATAAATGCAGTCAGTGTCTTAAAAACACTGCAAGACAAGTAGAAGGAGAAAACCTGCAGAATTTGGTGAAAATTAAAAAGTATTATCTAGAGAAAAAAAAAGCAATTACAACAATAGCAACAAATGATATCATGCAGAGAAACACAGATGAAGGGAAAATCTTTTAGAAATATGTCTTGGTCTAAAGTAGTATCCTGCACTGGACCAGAGTTGATTTTAAAAATGTTAAGTAGTTCAGTTTGGTATCTTTTAAGGTATAGCAACACAATAAAACCAAAAGCAAGACATGGATGGATTTAAATGTTGATAGATAACTTGAAAGTTTGAGAAATGCAGTTTTGTTTTCCTTTAACAGTTAAACAGTCTAATACCTTGGCTAACTTCAAGTGGCTCTTTCATTGAGTATTTATTGTCAGTCAACTAGTTTTCACTTTCCTGTTGTCATGGTAGATACAAACATGTACAAACAAAAAGACTCCAGAACCTTACAACCCTCTAGTTGCAGTGAATGACCTCAAAGGGATTACATACAAATTAGACATTGAAGCAGGGTCAGGCAGCTGTATCTGCAAAAAGGACCACTAATTATCATTATTGTTACTATTACTACTGTTGCTGTTTTTGTATCTGGTATTGTTTTAGCTGACGTCTGCCAGTGCAATAGGATATGCAAGGAACTGTTTGCAACGTGTGCTCTGGTTTGCAGGCTGCTGAGTCATGCTGACAGAACTGTTCAAAGCCAATGTGTTGTTTGTGCTGGACTCCAAGGAACTGCTTACTACCTGCAAAGAGAAGCCTCTTTATTTTCGGGAAGTGATGTAAAAAAAAAAACAAAAAAACCCAAAAAGAAAAGTGAGCAATTCTCCAATACTAACATCAGTAGAAAAGGAAGGAAATTGCCAAAGCAAGGTGTATATACACCAGCAGCTGAGTGCTGACAGCCTAAATATTTAAACGCAATCAAGAAAAACAGATGATAGGCAATGATGTAAACTTAGCATGTACTTATTTCTGCTCCTACAGAGCAGGTGGGGAGGGGGGGATAGAGTTTACTGCAGAGGTGCAGGGAAGGAATGTGATATATTGGGATTGCATGGCATGACTAACAAGAATGGAAAGCTCAGCGTAAACCACTGAGCTCTGGCTGTGAAGTACAATGTTTCAGGAACCTTTGGAAGCATCTCTGTGCTGGTAGCCAAGGTAGAGGCACAGAAGTGCTGGTCCATACACTTTCTGGACAGAATTCCTGGTTAATTTTAAGGATAACTTTTAGTCTTGCAACAGACCTCAGTTGCTCTCCTGCAGAAGGAAAAATGGAAAGCCTAAAAAATGCCAGCAGACACTTTATTACATGCACTGCATTGTATGTGAACACTTACGTCATGGAAATTATCTAAGTGACGCTCCATTTCCTTCTTTTTCCACTGCACTCTTCTACTATACTGTATACTTTGTTGAGCACTGCGCATAACCAAGCTGTAACATGGGCAAAGTACTGAACTATCCATCTTTTTGGTCCAGATATCAAGTGTACAACTGCTCTTGGAAACTTCCAGTAGGAATAGCCAAAACATAGACATTGATGAATAATGGCTTTCTAGGATCCTGTGAAAATATCATTCTCCAAAGCTTGCTCTGGCTTGCTTGTAAACTATTTCAAACACATCCTTGCCAAATTCCTTGTAGCTCTTACTTCCTGATGCTTACTTCACCTGAATGGATTGTAAGCAGAAAAGTAACAGAAGCCTGCTTTGGCGATTCCTTGGATAAACCTAAGATTAAGTCATAGAATCATAGAATGGTTAAAGTTGGAAGGGACCTAAATGATCATCAATTTCCAACCCCCTGCCATGGGCAGACACATCTCTTACTAAACCAGGCTGCTCAAGGCCCCATCCAACCTGGCCTTGAACTTCTCCAGGGAGGGAGCATCCACTGTGCAATCTGTTCCAGTGCCTCACCACCCTCTTAGTGAAGAATTTTTTCCTAATATCCAATCTAAATCTACCCCCTTCCAATTTAAAACCTCCCTGTCCTATCACTACATGCCCTTCTAAAAAGTTCCTCCCCAGCCTTCTTGTAGACACCTTCAGGTACTGGAAGGCTGCTATCAGTTCTCCCTGGAGCCTTCTCCAGGCTGAACAGCCCAAACTCTCTCATCCTGTCTTCATAGGAGAGGTGCTCCAACCCTCTAATCATAGGAAGCAGTTTATTTTCACAATATTCACAATGCTAACTATATATATCACTATCACATTTTGTCACAATTTCTGAGCTTGGATTCCCCTCAGCTCTGTCTCTAGGCCTGGTCTGGACCGGCTCAATTCACAGAATAACAGAATCGCTATGTTGGAAAAGACCTTTGAGATCATTAAGTCCAACCATACCTATCCTCTACGAAACTATATCCTTAAGCACCTCATCTACCCATCTTTTAAATACAGCCAGGGATGGTGACTCATCGGGCAGCCTGTTCCAATGCCCAACAGCCCTTTCAGTGAAGAATTTTTTTCTAATGTCTAATCTGAATTTGCCCTGGTGCAGCTTGAGGCCATTCCCCCTTGTACTATCACCTGTCACTTGGGTGAAGAAACCAACACCCACCTCTCTACAACCTCCTTTCAGGTAATTGTAGGTGGTGGTAAGGTGCCCCCTCAGCCTCCTCTTCTCCAGGCTAAACAACCACGGTTTCCTCAGCCACTCCAGCACCTTCACCAGCCTGGTTGTCTTTCTCTGGACATGCTCCAGGACCACAATGTCTTTCTTGTAGTGAGGGGCTCAAAACTGAACATGGTATTAAAGGTGTGGCCTCACTAATGCTGAGTACAGGGGCACAATCAATTCCCTGGGCCCGCTGGCCACACTGCTTCTGATACAAGCCACCATTAGCCTCCTTGGTGACCTGGGCACACTGCTGGCTCATATTCAGCCTGCAGTCAACCAACACGCCCAGGTCCTTCTCCAAGTAGCTTTCTAGACACTCTTACCCAAGCCTGTAGCACTGCATGGGGTTGTTATGTCCCAAGTGCAGGACTCTACACTTGGCCTTGTTGAACCTCATCCAGTCTGTCCAGATCCCTTTGAAGAGCCTCCCTACCCTCAGGCAGATCAACTTTTCCTCCCAGCTCAGTGTTGTCTGCAAACATACTGAGGGAACATTAGATCCATTCACCCAGGTCACCGATAAAGATATTGAACAGGATTGGTCCCAGTACTGAGCCCTGGGAAAAGCACTTGTGACTGGCCTCCAGCTGGATTTTGTTCCTTTTACTACTACCCTTTGGGCTTGGCCATCCAGCCAGTTTCTTACGCAGCAAAGAGTCCACCTGTCTAGGCCAGTGGTAGCCAGTTTCTCAAGCAGAATGCTGTGAGAAATGGATCAAAGGCTTTGTTGAAGTTCAGGTACCCTACATCCACAGCCTTTCCCGCATCCACTAAATGGGTCAGCTTGTCATAGAAGGCAATCGAATTAGTTTGGCAGGACCTGCTTTTCATAAACCCACGTTGACTTGCACTGCCTCTGGGATTTAAAGCCACCCTTAAGCCTTGTGCATTTAAGTATTTATATCCAAATGTACCCAATGTAGCATAATGACTTTTTAATTCACTTATTAATATACACACACTGAAAAGGAAAACATACATATATGCATATTCACCTTATTCCTAGTTCTTGGAGTCTACTGCACAAATAACACATAAAAGATATTGTCCAAAAATGTAATGATCTAGTTTCCTATATATGTGTTACTGTGATCCAAATTTACCAGTCAGATCTATCATATAGCTTTGGATTATTAAACCACCATCTTTTAATTGTTTTTATTTCAGGAAGGCATATGTGTTCAAAATTATATAAGCAGTGACAGAAATTGAAAAGCAACAACAAAATAGGATTGTAATATAAGCCTTGATTCTGCAATTATATTTTGATGCTAAATATCGTTAAAACAAAAAAAAAACCCACTCCTCAGCCACTAAACTGTTACTTCTGCATGCAGTATCTAATCACATCTAATGCTACTCAAAATCAGAACGTGCCAGCCAAGAAAATACATCTCCCACACCTGACCTCTCCAGACATGATATTTTGTGATCCTGTCATGAAAATATGATAGATTTCATTGTCATATGCATATAAAGCATTGTACAGTTAAGCTATAGAATCACAGAATGTGTAAGGTTGGAAGGGACCTTTAGAGGTCATCAGGTCCAACCCCCCTGCAGTAAGCAGGGTCACCTTCACTAGATCAAGTTGCTCAGAGCCTCACCAAGTCTGACCTGGAGTATCTCCAGGGATGGGGCTTCCACTATGTCTCTGTGCAACCTATTCCAGTGATCCACCAGCTAGTTAGTTTTCCTACCAAACATTTTCATTCTTGTAAATTTTTGTATCTTTAAGGACTTCCTTGTTTCTTTGTTTGTTTGTTTGTTTTAAACCTTCTCAGATGTACAGTTCTACTCTTGACAGCCAAACTTAGCAGAGGGAGAACAACCAGGACCAGTATGAAATGCCAGAACAAACCCAGTGCCAAAATAAAAAGTGAGCAAGAAAACATAACTGTTTATATATATACATATTTAAACTTTGGCCAGTGTTCTTTTTCTACTTCATAAAAGAAGTTTAGAGCAAAGAAGAAAGGAAGCATTTCTTTTAATTCTCTGGAAACACTGGGGAAGAGATACAGGACAGGAAAGAGCGAAAGAAAGAAAGGTATGGTCAGGGCAAGGGAAAAAGCTTTGTGTGAGGATGTGAAGAAGGCAAGCTGGTGCCCTCACCAGTCTTTTATATAGCAGGGCATCCTCTTACTGGCCAGAGTAATTTTTATCGAGTAATAACCTAACTGTATCTCCTGCCTCCTGACCCACATGAAAAAAGATTGGCCCTAAAAAAACACAAGTGAAGAAGAAAGGGGGAGGAGGGAGAGGGGAAGTATCGCCCAGATCTCTCCCTCCAACACAGCGCCTGGTTTATGGATGCATGTTGCTATTCCTGCATTAATTTATCTCATACAGATGTCTCTTGCTGCTCTTCCTCCTACTGCCGGAGCAATAATTAACTCACTTTTGGGGAAAGATTGCTAGCTTTGAGAATTTTGGGGGCCAGTGAAGTGAGGACACGACCTTTGCCAGCCGAGCTGAGGCTGCAGGCTGGGGCCTGGAAGTGGGCAGGTCTTGTTTCAGCTGGAGCCGGAGCAAAGCTGCTCTCAGCCCCAGCCGTCGCTCTCTGCGACTGCTGTGTTTGTTAATAAGGAGACAGGCGAGGAGAACTAAAAAGGGAAAAGCAAGCGTCTTGAGGAAACTCTCAGGAACAGTAGCATACCGCCTGCTCCAGTGTTTTCTTGCCTGTTAAAGGAAAAGGGAGAGAGCTGCCATCCAGGCAACCAGTGAGCTGCTTCAGGGGTGCTCCCGTGTGCTTTGGGGCCCAACTACCCCCGCTTCCACCATGGTGAGAGGAGGCTGCGGGTAGCTGCCTGAGGTGGCCTGGGAGCGTGCCCACTCGGGGGCATCCTGCCACCAAGCCCACTGGCTTGCACCACCCCTCTCTCGCCACCTCTCAGGAGTGCAGCCCCCCGTGAGTGAGCCCCCCCGGAAACATGTTTCCTTCCCACCTCAGCGAGTAACTTTTTATGGGAAGCAGCGCTGCTGCTGGAAGGACGAGAGGAGAGAGGGGCCGTGAAGCAGGACCGTGCCCAAGAAACAAAAGCAAATCATAGATGGGACCGCCGGTACTTGTCCTCTCCCCAGCTGCGCAAGTGAAAACGCTCTCTGGAAGGAGACGGAGAAACACTGCTCAGACACGACTGGGTGGCACAGTAACCGCAGCCCCAGCGCACACGGAAACACTCCGAGCTGCGCACACACCCGGAGCATGAGTGGCAGCCGGGGAACCCCCGTGCACCACCTCCACGCACAGACACACACCCCCCCACACCCGCAGCAGCCCCTGTGCTGGAGTGGCAGGAGGGGGTACCCCTCCGTGCCCTCTCAGCGTGCCGGGCTACCCCTGCGCACGCAGGCTGAGACAGAGATGCAGGAGGGGCACCCCCGCGCACACACGGGGAATCGGGCGGGCACCTCCGTACAGACGGCAAGCTGGGCGGCGGGGCTACCCCCTTGCGTGCGCACACACCCGGTACCCCCGTGAGCGACACCCCCCCCCGTCCTTCTCCGCCGGAGAGCCAGGAGGAGTAACACGAGCGCACACACCGCGGAGCCCGGCGCTGGACTGGGGCCGCCACTGGGTCACGGCACCCCCACCCTCCACAAGCCCAGCAAACCCCGCTCCGCGCTCCGCCCGCCCCAGTCCCGGGGAGGGCAACAGGCGGGCGGGTGGGTGAACGGGCGGCGCCGAGCGGCAACTTCGCGCGGCGCCGACAAGCAAGTTGCGCTGTCGCGCAAGACGCGCCCGCCTCCGCACCTCGCCCGCGCAGCCGGCTGCGTGCCCGCGCCTGGGTGCGAGTGAGTGTGTGTGTGTGTGTGTGCGCGCGAGTGCGTGCGTGTGCGAGCGGCACCTGCCGAGGCCGGGCGGCCGCCGCGGAGCGGGTGCGGAGCGCAGGGCGGCGGCGGCGGGAGCCGAGCGGCTGCGGCGAGCTCGGGGCGGGCTGGGTCCGGGCTGGGTCCGCGCCCGGCGCCGCCGCCGCTGCGCCCTCCCGGCTGCGAGTCCGCCCGGCTCCGGATCACGTGGCGGTTGCCGGAGGCAGAGACTAGAGAGGAGAGAAAAAAAAAAGCGCCTCATTCCTTCTTCCACCGCCATACTGTATTTTATAGTAACTCTCATTTTTATTCCTCCCTTTTACTCCCGCTCGGTGAGTACCTTTCCGCTGACAATCTTGTCCTCCTTTTTTTGTCCTGTTTTTTTTTTCTTCCTTTTGGGTTTTTTTTGGGGATTTTTTTTGGTTTTTTTTTTTTTTGCTTTTTTTTTTTTCTTCCTCTTTGATTATTGTTTAAATGGATTTGATCTTTTGCTGATGACAAGTTTTTTTTCCTAGCATGCGATGGTTACTAAACTGTGAGCAAAAGGTGCTGCTGGGGCTGGGAGTCACTGGGAATGAAAAATGATAATATTAATAATACAGACTTACCAGTCCAGCAACAACTGATATACATTTAGTAGCTATATATCTATATATGCAACTGGTTTTGTTGTGGCACAAAAAAGCGATGTGAAATATGATGCTTATTTTTTTAAAAGATAAGAGAAAAGGCATGTTTCTAACTCTTTTTGCAGAGGATTTTCTCTGGTGGTGTTTTATTTTTATTTTTGGGTGTTTTTTAAGGGTTTTTTTTCTTTTTTGTAAAGAGATGGGAATTGCGAATGCATTTTGCAGCAGTGTTTACACGGAGTTTGTAATCTTGCAATACTGGTGGAAGCCACAGAGCAAGATGTTACATTTATTATTTTTGTTACTGGTTTTGTTGGGTTTTTTTGACACTCAGTGCAATCAGCAGGGTTTTTTTCTTCTTTTTCAGTTTTTGATGCCTGTTTATAACGTGAAACTTTTCTTGCAGCGTGTTACAGTTATAATTTTTAAATACTTTTTTCCTCCTTAAAGATAACAAAGCAAAACAGAAAGCCAAAAAGATGATCCTTACTTTTGCACATTTTGCACCTTGACTTTTTTATTCTTTTGCCGGCAGTATTTTATAAGGGTTATTATTATCATGATGATGATGATGATGATAGATATATACATATATACAAATAAATACATTTTCAAATGATGGCAGTGGAAGGTTTTCCTGGAGAATGAAGTGCGGTTTGGTTTCCTTGTCAACGGAAGATGAAGTGAACAACTGAACATCTCCCCAGTGCAGGTACTTCATCTCCTTGTAGGCGTTTCCACGCTGTGTAAATTACATTGTGAGATTTTTTTTTTTTTAAAAAAAAGAAATCTCTTTCCACCCCTAACTAAAGGTTTCTGTGCAGTACACATGAGGACTGAACTAAATATCTCTGCCTTAGTGATTGCTTGGATGTGTGCAAAATGTTGCACTAATTGAACCTGGGTCGGTTAAGCTGAAGAGAGGTGTTTTATGTGCTGTGCTGTATAGATGGGAAAGCAGCAGGGGGAAAAATAATCCAGACAATTTCCACCTCCTCCCCCCCCCCACCTTAAAAAATACCCAAACAACTAAAACCCAACAAACAAACAAACCAACCAACAAACTAACCCCAAACAGAAACTGGATGAAACCTTGAGAGCCTAATTATGAGTACAAATACTTTCAGGACATTAGACAAAAACAAAACCCACGGCCCTGTATTGTCGTGACTCTTGTGTTTGTGTGTGTCTGTTTAAAAATTACCCATTAGAAAATAGCTGTGAGAGAAACAGCAAAGGAGGCTCCCTCCGAGATCTGGCTCACTGCCACACGAGGCATATTTTGTAGCCCTAAGGGCAGCAAAACCCTTATATCCAACTTCTGCTCCTCATATTAAAAAGGCGTAAACAAGGCAGCAGGTTGTCTCTTATGAATTTAATTCATTGGGATGGAGATTAATCAGAAGCAGATATTTGCTTGAAGGTGTTTCATTTTGTTTTGATGGTTATTAATGCCACTGGCTGACAGGGAATGGGAAACTGTTACTTTGCGTGACGGTCACTGAGAGTTTAGGATTGGAGAAGAAACTGCTACTTTTCATTGAGGGCACTTAAATCGTTAATGGAGGCTGCCCCTGATGTCGAGAAAGGATATGGGCGATATTGGTTTTATAAAATGCAATTTGGAAAGATTTTTCCAGATGACAGTTGGGTGTAGGGTTGTTTTTTTGTTGTTGTTTCTTTTGGTGGCTTTTTAATTTGTTATTATCCCCTTCCCACCACAATCCCCCCCCCCCCCCCCCCCCCAAATAAAGGTATAGTGCAATATTATGCTAAAGTTGAATTGCTGAATGCTTGGCTCGGAGGTGTTCTCTGTCGTTTATTGTGATGCGATTGCTTAATATATTTTATATAAACAGCTTTTAGGGATCTATAAATGACTATAAAAGATATGCTGTGTATTCAGATCTGGAAACTAAAGTAAGTCACAGGGGTTATATATCTTTTCTCACTGTAGTGTGAGCAAAAAAATATTCATAGGACTACAAATGCATCCAGAAGTTTGAGTCTTCTAACACTTGTATTTACATTCTTGTAACTTAACAGTTTCCTCTGAAGTAGAAAGTGTGTATAAAAAGTCTTCGGCATTCTCTCGTACAATTAGTCATGTTGAAAAATAAATAAATTCATTTTTCTTTGTAGATACATATCTATTATGTCTTTATGGTGGCTTTTTTCGGCTTAAATGCAATAAAAATACTTAGCACATATTTATGCACGGCTTCTGCTCTGACTTGATGGAATACTTTTGGCAGTATATCAGGGTCAATAATCCATGTGTCTAAAAAAGACTGTCTAGATCTTTGCATGATAGATTATGATGACTTCTCTGAAATAGTTACTATCTGCTGGGTCAATACTCCACATTTTAAGAAGGCTCAGCCTGCTTATTTTTTCATGATTTAATTTGAAAGCAAGCCATTACAATACAAGAGTGATTGAAACTTTATCCTCCACCCCTCTTTTTATTTCCATCCCTCCTTATTTTTTACATATTAAAGTTTTTTCTTTAAATTATGTGGAACCGCCAGTAAGCAAAATATTTTCAATATTGCTACAGCACCAAAATAAAGTAACTAGGCTAGCAGTTTCCAGAATTGTGTTCCTTTTGTCCTTTCTTTTAATATTGCAGGTGTATTGTGTGAGTAATTTTGAACAGATAGTTGCTGACTGAAGATCTAATCCTGCTCACCTAGTTATATCTTGAAGTCTGAGAAAGTTTTAGCAATGCACAATTTTTAGCACCCAAAATTAATCTACAAAGCACCTGTTGTCCAAATAGCATGATAATTAATATACATACATTCCATTTGCAGCAGTCTGATGTTGTACAAGTTCATTTATATCAAACTTTAAAAGAGGAATAAAGGAGCTAATTTTGAAAGAGGATACCTCTACCTCCTGCAGTATGTGGGCACCGTAGGATTTGGGGTGGTGGAATTGTTTCCAGCTTGGTGTTTCCATAGTTATGCTATGACTAATGCTGTTGAAAGCATGTTTGGAAAGCCACAGTTATTGTAAAAGTCAATTGTCCTTTTGTATTTTTGAGGCGAATAAAAATTTTCCCTAAGAATTGTAGTTTGTTTCTGTAAGTGATGATATAATTTTATTTCTGATACTTAGTATGAGATGTACTTATCCTGTCCTAACTCCTGAAGGTGATGAGTGTCCAGATTATAATGGCATGTTCTGTTTTTCGTTACATCTGTTTTGATATTCCGGAGATCTTAGGAATTTAAGGCACCGTTATGAAGGTTTGTAAATGGAAAGCTTTGGAAAGCAATTTTTCTTTTCTTCCTCCATCAACTAATTATCATCATCAGTACTTAATCCCAAACAAAAATGTGACTGGTGAACAGAAGTTGCTAACTCTATAGTGCCCAGAGCACTGACTTGTAAATACAGGTTTTTAGTCGCTGTAGTGTCCTGAATTGGTAACAGAAATGTATCTTCTCATATATATATATATATATACACACACACACACACACATATATATTTGTGTGTGCGTGTATATATTTTTATATGGGAGATAGGACTAAAGAGGCCTGTGGAATCATCTGCTGTTTTGCTGTGATGCTAGGCTGTTCTTATTTTGATCAGACTAAGCGAACTCCTGTTTAGATTTAGCTGGAGCACCACTCCCACTGCACTTCTTTGAAGGCTGGGCAGAGCCTCACTCTTGAGGCTGTTAGAAACCTCCTTGCTGTCTTAAATGTATTCTGAGACCATTTACGCTCCTTTATTTTTGTGCCAGTGCTATTCCTAAGCGGTGAGGTTCCTTCTCCACTCCTCTGCTCCTCTTCAGAGTATATTTCTACAGAGCTATCCCACTCACATTTGCTGGGCTTACTGGGAAGACGATCCCCATGATGCTGGCCCGTGTGGCCGATACAGTGCTGGGAATGAATGTTGAGGCTGGCTCTGCCCAAAGTCATGCTGCTGCAGAAGCAGGGCAGCTGCATTCAAATCCTCTTCTGTCCAAGCTGGTGTGTTCTGCTTTCAGCTGTAAATGTGGCAGTTCAGTTTCTGGCTCTCACAGTAGCCTGGGTGATTCTTCCTGGAGATGTGCTTGTGGAGATGCCTTCTTCTGGTGAAATAGGCTTTACGCTGTGTGGACCTTCCCTTTGCTCTGCCCAACCAATCTGAATTTCTCTGGCTGGAATGTTAACAGCATAGGACTCTCAGGAATTTCTCCTGCAGCACTCTGAATTTTAAGCTCCCGAGAACCATCTACTTACTATTTTAGCGTTTTGTATTTGTACCAGCCAAGGGAACCTGAATGGCTTGAGCCAATGCTGTATCAGGGACTGTCTTCTACCAGGAATAAATATGAAAGTTGGCTATAATGCTTTTAAAAATATCTTTTCCTCATTAGTTTCTTCCCAGGTTGCTTATATCGTAGCTTTCTAGTCTTCTAAAGCATTATTCCGAAAGCAGTTTATTTCTCTTTTACAGTGTATTTTTTCCCCCATTTTCTTCATTCCTTGCATTGTGAGATTGGAAAGATAAAAAGCTAAAAAAGCTGTTTAAAGTATAGGATTGGAAGGACTGATAGGTCTGCCCTCAGATTAATGTTTTTAACTTCCCTTGGTCTTAGAGAATGTGGTGCTCTGTTGAATTTTGGAGCTAAATCCTCTGTGTTTTAAGTACTTAGAGAATTTCTGAACAGAAGGCTAAAGATGACTATTGCTTCATGAAATCTGTGATACCATCTACATAGTTATCCAGTTTTTAGCTTTCTTAAACTCAGATTCAGAATGACAGAAGAAAACAAAATGCTACTTTTAAATGGTATGAAGATTACACTGTAATGTTATCACTTTGGTTAAGAAAACAATATTATTGAAGAATTACCAGAGTAAAATGGCTTGAAGATTATTGTTTTGCATATACACACATTAGAATAATTTATACCTCTTTTTTTTCCTGGTCTTTACTCTTTCCTATTTCAAAATGATACTTTAATCTCTGTAATGTACTTAATCCCTCAGAAGCATTTCTACAACTGTTTTGGAAGTATATTCTGAGAAAGTTTATTTTTGCAGACTGAAGTGTGATTTCCCATGTCAATAAATCATCTGCCAACAATTAAAACAAATAATCAAGTAGACCTTCAAATTATTAGGTAAATCTCAGGTTGTCTAGCGTGAATACAATTAATTTTTTAAAAACATTTTAATATTCTGGGATTAAAAAATTGCACAGGTAGACAAATAAGATCATACAGGTGGATATTTTTAGAGATGTTTTTGGTGTGATAGAGAATTAATAGAAATCTTTAATTAATTATCCTTTAGTGCTTAACCAACACTTCTGTTTTAGAATGAACAGTTTAACTTTCTCTGTGTAGCAAATTTATGCACACCAATATTATCTACTGCCACTTGCCAAAAGCTACAGAGTTACGTTGACTCCATGGTACTGCTCTGTGTGCTTTCCCAGCATCTGGCCCAGGCTCCTTGCGTGCCAACTGTCCTGCCGGGACATCAGGGCCGAACCATTGCATTTTGGTTTTGGGAACAGAGTCTTTTGCTCTGGTGTATTTCTTTCATGGTTACAGCAGTAAGCATAATCATTTTTACTCTTACTTGGCTGGTAGAGGTTTGAAGAAACAGAGGTGGACTTCATATGGGTGATGACAGTGGGGATGAACGTCATGGAATATAAATGATACTCCCCAGGGTCTCTATTTTTCCTTTCCACACCTGTGAGTCTTCAAAAATACCCAAAGCTCTGATTAAACTTGGGTTACATCAGTGGCCCTTCCCAGGTGGCCTCCTCCCGCTGGCAGTGATTATTGCCTCTACTGATGTGCAGTCTCTGAGCAACCGAGTCAATGTGGAGCTTTGAAAACAGCTGAGACTTTGCACGGGCAACTCTGTGGTCTTCTGAGAACTGCTTGCAGTCCCTTGGATAGCCATTGCTTATAAAAAGCAATGCAGGCCGTTACTTAAAGAACAAGAAACCATAAAGGATCCAGTGATAATTATTGGACCTTGATAATTATAATGACTTGGTGGAAGCTAGGTCCCTGTCTTCCAACCATGCACTATACCAACAGCCTTATTTCAGCCTGCTCAGTCACATCAGCTGCTTTCATCAGGATCCTCCCTTGAGTCAGGCATGTGCTTTGTGTTGTGCAGGGTCAACAAAAAGGGGCTATCTGGCACAAATCAAATATTAATGGGATTCTTCACCTGACTGAAGCAAGGCTAAATTTGTTCTGTAGAAAAACATTGCACTAGCACAGTTCGTTTCAGTAAAATGGTGTCTGTGATTTGCTGAGGGCTTTGAATAGAAACTGAACAGCATCTATGTCAAATAGGTACAAGCACATGTATACCTTACACACAGTATTTTTAGGCTGACTTAAGAATTTAGAGTTTCAGTCTCAAATGATATTTTCATGGTGTAGACAATACTGGTCCTTCTATCTGTTTGTTTCTGGTGTAATGATGTTCAGAAGTACTAAAATGTTTGCACTACCCCAGGCATCCTATTTATTCAAACAATTTGAATTCATAAAATGCAAAAAAAAATTAAATCCATGAATGTAATAAACATGAATTTTTGCACACCAGGCAAAAGGGTTACTGAATACTAACAGCTCTTCTTGTGGGTAGAGCGAGCTGTGGGAACTCACTGACTTCTGACACGCAGTGCTTTTATTAATTGCAGTATCATGCTTCTGAACTTGATCCGTAATGCAGAGTTGCTTTTTAAAAAAGAAAAGGAATTCTACCTAGTTACAAAATTTTATCAAAAGATCCTTCACCCAATAAATATTACGACAGAAGTTACGTAACATTTCAAAATGTGCTGTGCAAACTGTCATGCAGTGTCTATGAAACAGACACCCTGAAGGTACAATTAAAACAAAACTTCCTGTTTGGGTACCTATAAAAGAGATTAATTACACTGTGTTCTAAGTAACAAAAATATCAGTGCTACTTTGTCTTTTCTCATCTTGTCTTTGCCACTGATTTCATGGGGTAAAACCCAACACTTGAGATGTTGCCTAGCAGGTGAGTTTTCTCATGTATTCTCTACTATATAAATTCACATCCACTTTTTTTGTCCCCAGATTGCAGGGAAAGAAGGATGTAATAATGTTTTCTTCCTGCATATACAGCTTCTAGTTAAATGGGGGTTTGGTAAATGGGACAACTGCAAGATTGACTCTGAAGATGTTAGCATGTTCTAGCTGTGCACTTGTAAGTTGTAGACAATGAATGTACATTATTCATAATGAAATGAGAAAATACATTTAAATTTTGATGTTATGTCACTTTTACTTTAGGGGGATAGTTCATTAGGACATTGATGCTATTTTTATTGTTTAATATTTTATGAGAAAAGCATATGGTGTTACCATTCGTCAGCATGTGTCCTGCTCTGGTGGGTGATGTAGAAACAGAGAGGTGCAGAATTAAACCCTGGTCCCATTAAAATCAGTGATATGTATGCTGGTCAAAATTTCCTGTCAAAACCTTTTTTCTGTAGATATTTGATAAAGTGATTCACGCAAAAGGCTCGATTCATCTCACTTAGCCTTGCTGTTTAAAAAAAAATAGGTTTTCAGAGCTAAGCTAGTCATCATTTTCACCATCTAAAAGTTAGTCATTGAAGTCTAACACAGTTGCTCAAGGCTTTGTAGTCAATGGAGATATATAGACACCTCCAGAGACTTAGAGATTACATCCCAAGAGAGGCATCGATGGATAGCTGAGATGAACAACCTTCCTAAAACGCCTCTCTCCTTTTGCTGATGAAAGAGAACCTAGATGGGATATTTAAACTCGATTCCTAACTTTTTGCTGATGAAGTTAGAGGAGATGGATCTCATGCTCCCTTCCCCCTCCCCGTGCCTATCTGTTAAAATATTAATTTCTTAATGAAATATTCTGTTGATAAGGGTTTGGTTTTTTTTTATTAGAATATGCATGACTTTCAGTTTTTACTTGAATTTCCTTTCAACTTAGTGATTCTTTTACATAAATGCAAATGTCTTTCTAAACACTTTGAATCAGTTCTGGACTGTGACAAAGCTCCCAAATATTTCTTTTGGGGCAGAAAATTTCACACCTTTTCTCCATTGCTTCATCCAATTTTCTGACTGTTTAGAATGTAATTCTAAACCTGATTCTTCAACGAGTTCTCCTCAGAGAGTCCTATTCTAAAATCCAGGGACTTGAGCTTTTGGGTACAATCATGGACCTCACTTGAGAAACCTTTGAAAATAATCGGAAGAGGATTATGTGGGTGGCAATGGAATCAGCAACTTGTGCTTTGCGTATGTTGATTAATGTCAGTATATAGTTGCAGTATTAAAAAATAATTAGTAGATCAGCAAACAGCAGAAGAATTTGAAAGGTCTAGATGGCTCAGAAGAAGGCATTTTAAAACATAAAAAAGCAAAAAATAATAGTTTGTGAACTGAGGTGGTCCAGGCAGTGCAGGCTAAATATTCAGCTATTGATGGCATGCTACTAATATCCTCACGTACATGCTTATTATAAAAGATTCTAGTAAAACCTGTATTTTTTAATATCCTGATAGATTTTATTTTTCCCTGCCTCAGGTAATCTTCTAGAGAAGATTGGAATTTTATTAGACTGGTGTTAACATTTTTATAAATCAGGTCTTAAGCAAAATTTATTTCAGTGACTTGCTTTAGATCTGTCCCAATTCAATGTGAGTACCAGGATGCAAAAGCACCAGACAATTTGTGCCACTGCCCAGAATGCTATGAGGTCATCTCCTCTTTTTCTACAAATTATGAATTCTGCTGTTTCTTTCAATATGTGCTTGGGCTTCCTGTAAGATTCTGTACAGGTGCTGAAATATCTGAACATAGCATACATGTTTCCACCATTGGCTTTCTCTTTCTCTCAGAGCGGCATTAACTGAGTGCAAATGTCATTAAGCTGCTCACATACGCCTGTGTTTTTCACTGACAGCACAGCATGAAACTGAACAAAAGCTGAATCCAAATTAGAAACGAACCATTTGGTATAGTAGGAATAAGCACAGAACTCAGCGTAGTAAGAGTTATTTGCTACCACGGTAAGGTAAGACGCAGCTGCGAGCTCTAACAGCTACATTACAACGGTTTGCACAGTTCGGAAATCTTATGGACTTGTCAGAATTGAGAAGAGGAGTTAAAAAGTTGGAGTTCTCAGCACTTTGAAATAACTGTTTCAAATAAGCTCAGTAATATGCTCTAGGGACTATAAACTGTTAACTGCAGCTACCCTGTCATGTTATACACTTCACTACCTCTTGGACTTCATCTTTGTTCCTCGCGATGTATCTATATTTCTACCTTAGGTTTTTGTACTGTCCCTCAAAAGTGCGTTGTCTGCGCAGTATTCACATAAAACAGATATACAAGGATAAAACCCTTCGCTGACTTCATGAAGTTTTCACCTCTTTTCCCTGCTTCATTTATACACCATAACATTTCCTTTTTCCTCTCGTGCGTCTCGGCTCCGTTAGGAGTACGGTGCTGTCACAGGAATGTAAAAGCCTCGTGACCACAGATTGTCAGGACATGGACAAGCACAACCAGATTTCTCAATGAGAGTAGGGCATATACGCCAGACTCTGATATTTAATGTCACTGGGTCTAATTCTTCCACCTGCTCTGGGTGAATAGGTGGCCTAGGGGCCCTGAATGAGGAATATGTGTTCAGGGACATGCTTGTGAAAAGGAGAGATAACAAAAACAATAATTGCAGTTTAATTTAAGGAAAGAGGCTTCTTCAAGAATGTCACGACTTTTATATTTTTTATTCGATGCACAAATTAACATCCAGCGTGGCATTTAGTCTCAGAAATTTTAAAACCGGTTCAGAAATTTTTTATACTTGGTAACAAATATTAATTAATGTTATAAATATTCATCAAAATCTGAGTAAGACTGGCTACTTCTTCACTTTCAGTCAGATCTTTTAAGATCATAGACACCTGTGTCACAGTGTTCTACAGTGACAGAGAGGAAAGTCTGTTTCAAAATGTTGGGTGTGTTCATTTGAATTTCTGGATCTTTTTTATCTTTTATTTGTGGGTTTTTGGTTTGGTGTGGGATTTTTTTTCAGACTTGCTGGACCTTCCCTCCTGCTCTGGACCTCTCCCTTGGCGTTGGCACAGCTCAGAAGGATGACAGAAAAGGAAGTAATAGGAGAGGGGAG